>NC_056688.1:102336418-102680585 GCF_018350215.1 Panthera leo
TGGGAAAGCAGCTGCTGACAAAGTCCTAAGGAGGCTCCGGGTAGGAAGAGAAGGGTTGATGGAAGAAAGGGTAAACGTTCATAGGAGACCCAGCACGTTGGGACAGGCTTTTTGAGAATGCTGGTCTCTCCTTTACCTGAACTGTATTATGGCGGTGGCCGCTGTGTGTGTCCAGGCAGGGACACGTCTAGCCCTGTAGACGGGAAGGCATGTGAATCTGCCCTTCATGTTAACGGAGCATGTTAAATGGGAGCCAGTGAGACTGCCTGAGCCCAGACGGTGTGGAAAAGAAGGTGGAATACTGGTAGAAGACAAATGCTCTGTGCCATGACCTTATGGGGAGCGTAAACTGGGACTCATGGCAAAAGTCTGTGGTTACCTCCCAGCAACAATGACTGGCATCTCAGACGAGGGAATTTCCGTTTGAGGGGCATCTATTGTCTTGCTCTCAGACATGAACTGAATCCACACAGATAACCGAAGTACATCAAATGATCTTAAAACAGGAAATACCCACAATGTCTAGCATGATGTCGGAGAAATGCTCTAATGGGGACAGCAATGCCCAGAAGAATTCCATACTAAAAATAGCAATGGTTAAACAGGATAGTGTTGCCTGGGGACGGCACGGAGGAGACACCACGGACAGGGAGCCTCTTTTCCCCTAAGGCGGACTCTGGAACCATGTGGGGAACAAATGGAGTCTACCGTCCCCTTGGATGGTGCCCTCTAAAGAACTCTCGATTAACCAACAAAGAGCGACTTGGCTGTGTTCCAAGATGAATGGACAGCATCCTATTTGGAAGGCCCCACTCTGATCCAAAAAGGTACAGACAGATCAGCTCAGGGGGCTCAATGAACTGCATGCTGCTGTCCTAGCAGAGAGGAAAGACATCTACAATGGAAAAGGCCCCGACCTTCGGGTTCTTACCGACCCACTGGCCTGGCCATAGGGTCACGTAGGAGGACACTGGAAACCTGGCCATACAGGGCACAGCCCTATGGAAATCCCTACGGCATCTGAGGGGTGCACTAAGATAAGAGAACAGGCTTTATGTGAAGGGGTTGTCTCTCTTTCACCCGACTGTCTTTTTTTTTTTAATTTTTTTTAATGTTTTTATTTATTTTTGAGACAGAGAGAGACAGAGCATGAATGGGGGAGGGGCAGAGAGAGAGGGAGACACAGAATCGGAAGTAGGCTCCAGGCTCTGAGCCATCAGCCCAGAGCACGAAGCGGGGCTCGAACTCACAGACCGCGAGATTGTGACCTGAGCTGAAGTTGGACGCTTAACCAACTGAGCCACCCAGGCGCCCCTCACCCGACTGTCTTAAGGGGGGTGGACTCTACGTCTGAACGGGGACCGTTTCCCCTAGCTAGCACAGTGGCTAGAGGAATTCTCCCTCCCTCACACAGTGGCCACAGGGCCAGGACTGCCACGACAAGGGCTGGACGCAGGGATGATTCCTAAGCAAGAAACTATGTTTTTCACCGTCATGTTAGAATTCCTAAGGGCCTGGTGGGGCAGACCTGCTGTCCCTCTATCTGCCAAATTTGGGACTGACGGTGAATGCCACCACACTTCCTGGTGGGAAAGACAGCCCGCTGGTTCTGTCCCTGTGTAACCTTGCCCTGTCTGAAAGGGGGTGGGGTGAGAGAGAGGTACTTGCTGGACGGGTGCTTCTGCCTGTGATCCAGATCCGCACGGTGGTGAAACCGAACACCCCTTCCAAGGGTGGAAGTGTTACGGTATGGACGGAGAAAGGGAAAGGTAGCCGTTAAGGGGATGAATAAGCGGGCTCTGTGGCGAGGGAAATCCAGTGTTACACGAACGCTTCGAAAGCAGCTCAGGGCAAGAGGGCATGTTGCCTTAGCTCAATGATACCAGACGCCTGAAAGGTAAAGGTATGTAATGCCGAGACCACGCCTGCTTTTGGAACCTGACAAGATCAAATGGAAGCCTGTGCATAAGTGGCCCTGGGAGACACTTTCAGATGCTGCAAAGAGGGCCTGGGTAGTTATTCATGACTGAATGTGTTTCGGATAATGTGCCGGTATCTTTTGACCTTTATGATCGTTTCTGCTACAAGGGACCCACGTTCAAAGACCAGGAGTGCACTGTGGCATTGTGGTTTATCATAAGAAATACATTATTTGGTCTTTGTCCCGGATCCCTGACACAGGGCTCCTAAAACCCTTGTAAACTCGATGACAAGGGCACTAGGAACATTTTTTCTTCCAATGGGGTGACTCCAGGAGGCTCCCGCACAGCTCCTAAATGGGCACTGGTCACTGGAAAGACTAAGCCATGATTGGAAGTTTGGGAGTCTTCAGCTGCCCTCACTCTACTTGTCTAGAGAGGGGAGGGGGCCTGGAAACGGTTAATACTTGATCAAGCCTACATGAAGAAACCTCCATAAAATCCCGTTAGGATGGGGCTCAGAGTGCTTCCGAACCTGTATCTTTCATCTGTATCCTTTATCTGATCCTTTAATAAACTGCTAGAACCTAAGTGTTTCCCTGAGTCCTGTGTGCTGTTCTAGCAAATAATCCAGCCCAGGAGGGAGAAGGTCATGGGAACCTCCGATTTGGGGCCAAGTCGGACCAAAGCTGGGGGTAACCTGAGGGGCCTGCTCCTTGCAATAGGCATGTGAAATGGGGGGCAGTCTTGTGGGACCCGGCCCTGAACCTGCAGGATCTGACGCTTTCGCCAGGTGGATAGCGTCAGAGCCGGCCTAAATGGTAGGACACCAGCTGACGTCACAGAATTGCTTCATGTGGGGGAAAAACCCCACATACTTGGTGACCTGATGTGTCCGAAGTAAGTGTTCTATGTGAAAGCAAAAGGGAAACGCAGGAAGGACAGAGTTTTTCTGAACATCCGAAGGCCAGAGGGGAGGGAGGGGACAAAGGAAAGGGTGGGAAGGAGACAGGGAGCCAAGGACCAAGACAGACTGAGATAAAGTCTTTCTATAGACAAAGTCTTATAGAGCAGGAACTGGCTTTATCAGGCAGCCCTGCAGTCCCTCCATCTGATGGCTCATTTCCCATGCATGTGCCAGGAGGCATCTGCTCTGGGTCCTATCAAGGCCTCACCAGGCCACTGCTTATCGCTGAAGTTGGCCAGCTGCAGTGCCACCCTGTACGGGTGAGGCGAGGTCCCTTACCCTCCATGAAACCCCCACCGTCTCCCCTCCAATCAGGGGGTCGGGCACTCCCACCACTGGGGATACCCTAACCCTAACCCTAACCTTACTAAGTGTCTGGGGAGTGACAGGGGTAGATGGTGAGGAGGATGACAATGAAGCCTGGGGGACCTGGATGTGAGGTCTTGTCGGACATATAGACAAGGATCCCTGGGGTGAAGGCAGAGTGACCATTTTAGGTTCCGTGATGTTAACCCAGGCACCAGGCCAGCCCTCACCGGAAGTGGGCCCGGGCTCCTGCTCAAGGTGAATTTACATTCACATGGAACGGAGGAAGAACAGGGCAGAGGAAAGGGTAGTAGGGGTGCAGGGAAGAGGGTGGATCCACAGAGTCCACATCCTGGGCTATTTCTGACAGCTGCCAGGACAGGGCCGGGCAGCGCGGCCCAATTGCCTGACCGGGTCTCCCTCCAAGCGAGGCCGCTCCTGGAAGAATTCCTCTCGCCTATGTCTGCCCAGGCCGGGCCTTTGGCACTTACATGGCTATGAGGCGAGCCACGGTGGTCTTGAACCTGTCAAAGATGTAGCCGGCAGGGAATGTCATGAAGTTGTTCATGAAGGATCCCAGGGTGAAGATAAGTGAGAACCTCTCATCCTGGGCTTTGCAGTCTGGAGGAGAGAAAGGGGAGATCTCAGGGAGTTGACATGTGACAGCCCCTAATTACCCCTTGGGGGCTGGTACTTCCCTCCCCAGGTACCTCTTAGACCAAGGTCAGGGAGCTGGTGGGGAGGCGCACACTCCTTTCTGCTCGGCACAGAGAGGCTGGCGGTGTGGGCAGGGGGTGGGGTCCCTCCTGCCCCTTCCTACTGCCTGGAAACCAGACTCTACCTCCCTAGGGACGTCCCTTACCAGGCTGCGCCGTGAAGTTGCCCGTGGCCCCGGCATCTGGTTCACACAGCTCGTCAAAGTAATGCTCTGCTTTGAAGACATACACCAGTGATGCCCAGCCGAAGAGGACGCCTGCAAAGCCGAGGCATTCCAGCAGCCCTGTCAGCAGGGTGGCCACTCGGAGACACAGACCCTGGCCTTGCATGGCCTGAGCTGAAGCCGGTCCCCAAATCTCACGGGGGGCCTCCCGCGCTGACCACAGGAGCTTCGAGGGCTGGCCTTCTGAGCACTTGGAAAATTCCTCTGGCAAGCCCTTCTGTTCAAGGAGGCTGTGGTTCTGGCTGTTTCGGGCCTGGGCAAAAAACCGGCAGTGGGAGACTGTCCGGATCCTGTAAAATAAAGCGGAGGCTGCTTGGCTCCGGGGGGGACTTGGGGGAAAGGTAGAGGTGGAAGGAGGGTTCCCCGGAGGGGTGGGGAGAGAGGCCAGCTGTTAGAAACAGCTGCAAAAAAGCCTCTCTGCCCCACATTGGCAGCACGTGGGGAAGGAGGAACTGAGCCCAGGTCTGGGGACCGTCCACAGAAATAGTAACAGCGGCAATTCCGGAGGGGGGTGGGGTGACACTTCGTATATGTCCTCACAAAGTCTCGAACAACCTGGCAAAGTTAGCGTTTTGTTTTCTTCAGTTTACTGACAAGGGAATAACAGGTCCAGGGGATGTTGTCAACTTGCCCAAGGTCATGTGGGCTAGTTAGTCACAGCACAAGCCAGTGGAAAGCCTAAAATATCGCACTCCAGCGGGACCTTCCCTGACCCGGGCTAGGACTCCTCCTGCCTCGCCGCGTGTCACCCTCTGCCGCGTGTCACCCTCTGCCCAAAGGGAGCCCCGGGGGACCCGCGACCCTTGCGCACCCGCACCCCCACCGGCACCCCCTCCGGCACCTGCACCTCCCTCCCAAGCTCCCCCGAGAAGGCGCCGCAGGGGTCCGCGGCCTCCGCTTCCCCCCCCCCCACCCCTTCCCCCCCCCCACCCCCGCCGCGTGGCCCCAGCGCCCTACCCGGCAGGCCGCCTCGCTGGGACTCCCCTGCCACCCCGCGCCCTTCGGCTTTTGGATTCGCGCCTCTCGCCGCCCCTCCCAGCCCCGCCCTCACCCCCACCCCCCACCCACGCCTTGCTCCAGTCCGGAAGGGCCCTGACCAGCGGGGGGCGGTGTCTGGGGAGGTCCACCCACCCCCACCCCCCCCCTCTGTCACTTCCTTTCTCCCTTGCTCACAGTTTTGGCCCTTGGATCTCCAGTCCGTTATCTCCCGCCAGCCCCAGCAGTGTGTGTTTTCCTCTCTCTATCCTCTTCAGCCGTCTGGCCTCTTTGCCCATCCGCCCTCCCCTAACCAAATTAGTTTCAAACTGTTGCTCGCGCAGGCAGACCCACGGAAAGGAGCACAAACACCCCGCGCACATGGAGGAGACAGCTACTGGCAGACACACGGACGCACACAGACCCCCTGTTCCAGGCCCTTTAGCTTGACCACTAGGGTGGGCACAGAACACATTTCCGCCCTTTTGCCCACCCGCTCAAACCTCTGTCCTGATCTCAGGCTCCCAGGGCTGCTGACAAATCCCCAGCACAGAGGCAGAGAGCCAAGGACCGGGGCTGAACTGTTTTCCAGAACCCATCTCACCCCACCCCCCACTCCCGTGGGGTGCCCTTGCCTTTTCACCCCCAAGGACCCCTTTGATTACTTCCTGCCTCACCCCCAGCCCAGGTTCTGAAAGATTGTACTCGCCAGACTGCATTATTAAGTATTCATTCATTGCTCCATTTTTTATTAATCAAAGACATATATAATTGCCCATTGGAGCTTGTGATCAGCATGAGAAAGGCAGCTGAGCCAGCTGTGGGGCTATCATTCCGGCCCAGAGCAAGAGGGCTGACAGCTTCCTTGACCTGTGTGGTCAAGTAAAATACAGTAAAAGCTGTATTTGCCGGGAGAGCATCTTGCGTATTCCATGCAGTCTGCAGACCCCCACGCCCAGCCTTCTGGATTCCCCCTGAGGCCAGGGACTCGAGCTATTCCAAGCCCACACTTCTTTTTGATGAGACAGAAATAAGAGATTAGAAGAGTGGACAGCCCGGACCAGAGAGTATTTTCCAGATCTCCACCAAAGCACGAAGAATAAAGAAAGTGTGCCCACCAAAGTGACTGCCTGCATGGGTCAGGGGCACTCACCCCAGGTCCTATACCCAGGTACTCACCACAGCGCCAGGGAAGCTCTTGGCTGCCCTACCTGGAAGGTAAGGACCACACTACCTTAATTACAATATTTGTCACCAAAGAAATATGAGATAAGTTTATGAAATCCTTGCAGGTATGGTAGGCCATCACCAGACTGCAGATGATCCTGGGTTCTCCAGTTTCCAGATCCGTAAACGGCCAGAGAAGCAGCTTTGAGGGGGACTTCGAAGGAATTTGACCAAGGTCGGGTCACCCTACAAAGTCTCAGTGTCTGCCCGACCCCCAAACCTGTGCTCTTAACCCTCCCAGTCTTAACATCGGATATTCGGACATTAGAGAAAACAAATCTTGTCTTAAAAAATTCATTGATGGAAACAACCATAAGGAAATCTAGCCACCTGGGGACAAACAGGCCTTAAGATGTCAGATTTTTCTATCTTACTGCAAGACACAAAGACACTGAAATTAATTCAAGCCCTCTCTCCTGCTCTGGCTTACATTTTGGTCTCCTGAGGACCTGGGGGGATCAGTGAGTGTGGGAATAGCAAGGGAGGAACAGAAAAAAGTCAAAGCAAAGAGAGAGATTTTAAAATGTAAATCTGCAGGAGCAGGTCCGAAAGGCCCAGCTCATGGGCTGTCTATGCATCCAGGACTGGAGCTCGGGACTTGGCACAGGTCACTGGGGCTTCGTCCTCCTTATCGTGTTATCTCGGGGCGGGGGGAGGGGCTCCCCGTGTCCCCACCCTACACTGCCTCAATGTCTGCAGGAGGCACTGCCTCTAGTCATGCGACAGACTTGCTGAAATTGTTGGGACAGAATATTAGAATGTTCTCTGAAGCGTTCCCATTTTATCTGGTTCGAGTTCCAGCAGCTAGCTGAGGCAGACGCCATTCCCATCACTTGCTGCCTCGCTCCGATGAGGATTGATGTGTAACATCAGAGAGAGGACTGATTATAACAAGGTCTGACGGGGCGCCCGACGTCTTCATTCCTTTGCTCTTTACTTCCTTCCTTCCCCTTCACCCTGCGTCTCTTTTTATTGATTGATTCCCTCAACCAATAGACAGGGTGCGCTAGGCTTCGTGGCCGGGCTGGGATTCAGAGAGAAGAGATTCAGCGCCTTCCCTCAAGGAACTCATTCTTTAGTTAGGGAGTCAGACCATGAAACCCAGGCAGAAGCCAGCCCAGCACATCCAAAGGCGTGGAGCCTTGACAGAGGGAGAACATTCAGGAACGAGCTAGAGCAGAGACTGGCCATGGTAGTGGCTCAAAGCCGGAGCGGCCAGCTAAGTGAAGGCATTTGGACTTGGGCCCATGTCAGTCACGTCCTATTGATCCTACCCCTTAATACACCTCCTATCCATCCTTGATCGCTGTCCTGCTCAGACGCTCATCATCTCTCACCCGGACGTTACCTCCTTCCAGACCCACACCGTTCCGCTGCAGCAGTTGATTTCCACGGTCCCCAGTTGGTGACACTACTTAACTGCTCAAAACCGCTCAGAGGCTAGAGTTCCAGTCAGCCGACTGGTGAGGGCCAGTCCAGGCCCTGGGACACCAGCCATGGGACATTACTGCATCGGAGGGAAGAGGAAAGCACCGAACTGGATCTCTTGCCTCCCGTACAAGTACCGGTGCTGGGGGGCTTTTCCCTCCCATGATCATGTCTGGATATCCAGGGTCCACCCTGCGGATGTTTTTGTCGCAAGGGGGTGTGTGTATTTAGATCGGGGAAGAATAGTTTGGCAAACAAGGCAGTTCGGATGAGCTGCACCAAGCCATCCTTGGGCACAAGCAAGTGGCCGGTCTTCAGCAGGGCCACCTTCCAGTGCAGGCCCCCCACCCCTAGCCCCCCAAACTCCCCCCCCCACCCCTTACCCTACCTCCACCCCAGCACTGAGCTCTTTCCTCAAACCTTCTCCAGATAACCTCAGCCAGGACCCGCCATCCACACCCTGTCATCACTTTCCGGGCAAGGTGAACCCACTCTTTCCTGCCCCTCGTCCCCTCCTAAGTTTTGATATGTGGAGACACCGTGAGCCATTCGTGAGCCATTCCTATAAAGGGCTTTGCTTTCTGATCGGCCAAAGGATCAAACAAAACAAAACACAAACTTCTTTGTCCTTTCAGGATCCGGTCTCCCGTAAATCAAAATGTTTGGTTTTCCCCGGCTGGAGTCTTGAATGAGCTTGTTTTGGAAGTCAAAAGATAAGCAAACATTTTCTCTTTCATTGCAACTGAGGAGAAGATGCGAATCATCTTGAGGCAATACCAAAACAAAACCAAATTCCCACACTGATGATTGGGCCACTTAGTGATCTTACTGATTCCTCTGAGTTCAGTTTCCTCGTGTATGAAATTGGAAGCAGGCTGTTGGACGGATTCAAGATAACGTAAGGACATCACCCAACTCGTACACTAGCTAGCAAATAGCAGCTAGGGGCACCTGGCTGGCTCGGTTGGACGAGCACACGATGCTTGATTTCAAGGTCATGAGTTCGAGCCCCACGTTGGGTGTAGAGACCACTTAAAATAAACAAATAAAACGTGATGAATAGCCGCTATTGTTGTCACCAAAAATGATTTAATTACTGAAGAGCAAAGAGGAAATCATGAAATCATTTTGAGGAGGATTGCAAAGTGCTCCTAACCTAAAAGAGAAATAAATAAGGAAGAAAAAAAAAAACCCAAAATACTGTATAATGGGTGAGTTTGGCCATTTGTCCCAGAAGCCCTACCCCAGAGAACCGATCTCTAGGCAGCGTCCAGATAAATGCACATCAGTGTCAGCCGGGTGTCCTGCCCCGCTTGGCCGGGCTTGTCCAAGCAGGGGCTTGGTTGATTACACTCTGAGCTGCAGGAAGGAAGTCTATTCAGTGAATCAAAGTAAACAGGGAGGGGAAGGAGTCTTACTGGTGACCCTTCAGGGTAGCTCCCACTGCCTTCAGAACAGCTCCGACAAGGGTGGGGAGCCTCTTGGATGAAGCCCTGAATGAAGACGAGTCCTCCTTGCTCTGGGAAGACCTTTCTGTAACCGAGGGTGAATCCTAAAGCCACCCAAGAGGCACCCGGGAGAGGGGGCTGCCCCAGCCTGTCAGGTCAGCCCCTCATCCCTGGTGGATGCTGGAGTCAGAAGCCATTGCCACCAGATCAGCCTCCCTTCCACCATGCAGAGAACAGGGAGCTTCTGAGCCAGTCCCTGTGATAGAAACGGGAGCCCCGGGCCCCACTGCACTCAGCCCTGAAAGCCTCCGGATGCTCCACTCAGCTCTAATTCCACGCTCATGAAGCAATCGTATATTGGTAACTCGACTTTGGTATAGACTTTGGTAGAAACAGAGTGCCGTGGGTGCACTGACAACCTCTGCATCTCCGAGGCTGAGGACCGGGCTGGGGGATGCTGTTGATACCAAGGGCTGCCCCCCTCCCCCGAGAAGAGTAAATATCAATAGTACCCAATGTTCACTGAGCACTGACTACCTATGAGGCACTATTCTAAGTGCCTCGTACTTATTCTCTCATTGAATCTCCTAACAACCCTATGAGAGCAGGCGTTGTGATTAGCATCCATTATCTGGGCCAACTGAGGCCCTGAGGGATTAAGCCATTCCCCCAACTTCACATCCGGAGTAAGTGGCAGGGCTGGGATAGAAATCAGAGCCCCGTGCTCTTAACCAGTATCCCACCCAGCCTCCCTGAGGGGGCTCCCCCAAGCTCTAGACAGAGCATGAGCTCTGGAATTGGGCTGCATTGAGTATCAACTATTAGTCATAGGAATGGGGGTGGGAACCTCGTTCAGAAGGCATCGTTGATTGAAACAAGAGAGAAGCATCGCTTTCCACTCTGCCACGGGCCTGTGTCTCCCAGCCCTACTCACCCAAACACCCCCACAGGCACGCTCACGAAAGCAACAGGATTTTCCGGATGTCCAGCTCCCCCATGAAAGAAGGAACAAGAAAGAGCTGGGGCCAATGGAACGCTCTATACTTTTGTTGTGGGGAAAGGCAAAGAGAAGCAGAGAGAATCTGGAACCGTTTCCTTGGTGCTACGGGGGTAGGGTGCAGGGATATCAGAAATTCACTGGGAGAAGCGAGGGGAAGGGAATTGGAGATAAGTGGGATCTCCACTTGGCAGGAGAGCACATGTATGATGGACTCACCCTTCCTCCCTGCACTGGCTAGAATCAAACCCGAGGGGAGACTAGAAAAGGCCCCTCAGGATCTGTAGACAGAACAGGCTGCCTCCTGACGCCGCCCTCCCCCTCTCCACACAGAGGAGGGCAGCAAAGGCCTAGAGGGTGCGCATGCCCTGGGAGTCTCTGCTTGGAAGCTGAAATGGCCTGACAGTGACTCAGAAACCACGGATGTTCTTGAGGCTGATGGGTTCTTATAGATTGTACAGGCAGCTCCCTTCGTGGGCTGCGAAACCACAGGATGGGCCGTGACCACTCTCAAGGAAGGAGCCTTACACGGCAAAGAGCACTCTGAATCTTAAAGCAAACACAGACTCCACTCCCTCCGAGACCAAAGCACCTCTGGGGATACAACAGGCCCCAACGGGGACCCTTGTCCTAGAATTCTCCTCAATGAAAACATCATTTGGGGTAGTAATACAGGCAACAGCAATGACAGCCTTTTACCAAGTGTTGCTTGAGGGCCAGGCATTGTGTTCAGAGCTATATGTGTTATATATACAATTATTTCATCCTTAAAGCCACCCCAGAAGGTAGCTGCTCTCATTTTGCCCCCTTTCGAAATAAGGAATCTGAGGCCTAAGGGAGATAAAGTAACTTGGCCACATCGCACGGCCAATAAGTGGGAGAGATAGACATTCAACTCAGGTCGGCGGTCTCCAGGGCCTGTGTTTTTAACTACATTTTTATGCTATAGTGTCCTTTGTCCTGTGCCAATGTCCTCCTCCTCCAGGAAGCCCTCCTTGATGCCCCCTTCCTCTACACAAAAGTCCTCTCTCCATCCTCTTGGGTCTCGCAGCATATCTTTTTATACCATTATTTGGACATCTCCCTTATACTACTTTGTAGTATTTGCCTCCCAGACTCTCCATGGGAGTTTGGCCATTGTGATGAGGTGTGGGGGAAACGACCTACACTAAACAAACTCATACGAGACTGATTGATAAACCTGGAAGGCGGTTTATTAATTTACACTGAGAAATGAAACCAGCCGGCAGACGGGAATCCTGAGGTTGACTGGTCAGCACAATCTCTTTCAGGAAGGATAGACTTTTGGGAAAGGAAATCAATACCAGAAGGTTCTTTGTTCAGTACAAAGTCAGAGTGAAGGGAGTTGACGGACTGACACTTAGGTAAAGCCTGACACACACCTATAAAGCCTCCTACCTGCCAAGGAGTCCGAATCCAAGGCAGGGATCCCTATGGGTGTCCTCTTCTCTGGATAGTGCTGGATTGTTCTGGATCCCAGGAAGATCCTGCCTTTCTGGCTGCCTGTACCATGACTGTGCCTAGCCTTTTTGTTAGCTTGTTTGTTTAGATTATTTCTGCATACCTGATAGAACTGAGAGGGAATTTACCATTGAGACCCAGTGAAGAAGAAGAATCAATACTGTGCTGCCCTTTGCAGAGCCTTGACTTCCACGTGGCCATTTCATCTCTGCGCTGCTTTGCAACAGAGGGATGGCAGATGGCAAAAAAAAAACCATGGAAGCCAGACTGCCTAGGTCTGAATCCCGGAGAGTCGGTTTCCCCATCTCTCTGTTGCAGATAATAATAGCACCCTCCTCATCATTTGTCGGGAGAGTGCAACGAGTTAGTACACATAAAGTGCTTAGAACAGTGTCTGGCATCTGGTAAGCACTCAATACTTGTTAGTGATGATTAATAATTCATTTTATAGATGGAAAAACTGAAGCCCAGAGAGATAAAAAGTCAACTAAGATCATGCAGCCAGTAAGTGGCGAAGCGATCATTCAAAAGCAAACTGGCTTCCTTCAGGTGCCAAGGGTTTCTCCCAAACCCGGTTTCTTAGCCTTCACCCTTCATGGCAATCCCAAGAGGAGCTTGTTTAAAAATGCAGATTCAGGGGCGCCTGGGTGGCTCAGTTGGTTAGGCGTCCAACTTCAGCTCAGGTCATGATCTTATACTCCGTGAGTTCAAGCCCCGCGTTGGGCTCTGTGCTGACAGCTCGGAGCCTGGAGCCTGCTTTGGATTCTGTTGACTCCTTCTCTCTCTGCCCCTCCGCCTCTCACTCTGTCTCTCTTTCAAAAATAAATAAACATCAAAAAAATTTTTTTAATAAATAAATAAATAAAAATAAAAATGCACATTCACCACCCACCAGAAAGGGTAACCTTTAAAAGGATGAAACCATCGAGGTCTGGCGAGGACTCAGGACAACCAGAGGGAGTTAGGTAGGCACCGTCACTTGAGAAAGGTATTTGGCAGTTTCAAATGGAGCGAGAAAACACCTGGCTGGTGTCAGCCAGGGTCAACCAGGGGAGAGAACCACTCTTGGTGAGGTGCTCGGGAATTCAGCCCTACTCACTGTGGGAGCTGGTTAAGCACTCTTGGGAAACTCTGGTCTTTGCTTCTCAAGTTGGAGCTTCGATGCCACAGGTCAGACAGCCAGGAACAGAAGGCGGATCTGGGGGAGATCAAGGAACAGGCTGGACCCCATAAGCTCTAACCGGAACCACCCCCTCCCCCCCACCAAAGGATGAATTTCTGAATCCCAGAAACCCCGTGTCAGTTTTGGCTGTGTCTGTCACCGACGATGTGGGTATTTTGCAGAAGCCAGTGTTTCGCCACCAGCTAAACACAGACACACGTGGCTCAGGAGGAGGAACCAGCTGCTTGTTCCTGTCAGCAAGGGGTGTCAGCGGAGCAGCCACAACATGTGTGAGCTACAGAAGGGCTGCTGATTCCCTTCCACTTTCCAAATCCCCTCAAGAATCCCCCCCTCGTGGCCCCACCCCAACCAGAAACATAAGGAAGAGAATCCTGTGTTAGCCACCACACCTACCCTACGATCAGGCAATTCCACTCTAGATATTTACCCAAGAGAAACAAGTGCATATGTTCACCAAAAGACATGTGCAAGAATGTTCATAGCAGCTTTATTCATAATAGCCAGAAGCTGGAAACGGCTCAAATGCCCATCGATAGGAATACGGCTAAACAAATTGTCCTATACTCACACAATGGAATACCGCTTTGCAATAAAAGGAACAAAAAAGTATTGGTACACACAACATAGATTAATTTTGCTGCCATGATGTTGAGCAGAAGAAGCCAGACACAAAAGCATGTATGATGTACAATTCTTTTTGCGTTAAGTTCAAGGACAGGCAAAACCAACTAGCAGTGACAAAAATCACAGTGGCTGATCACTGCCGGGGACAGGTGGGTTAATCACTTCGCCACTTGATGGAATCTTGGGGGCCCCTGGGAGTGTTCTCTGTCTTGATCTCGGTAGCAGCTGTACAGTTCTAGCCACATGTCAAAATCCACTGGGTTATACACTTAAGGCGTGTGCCCTTTACTGAATGTATGCTGTGCCTTCGTTTCAATTGGAATGCAGATTCCTGGCCCTGCCCCCAGAGATACCTACCAGCTCTGATGCCCTTGAGGGACCACCGTAGGGGAAAACGGCCCTGTGTGTGCCTCATTTCTTCAGTTTGCTCCCCACTCTGTATAGACAGTCATCTTTGAATTCATCTGAAAACCAGCCTTTTCGAGGAGAGAGAACATCCGATTTTAATCCTACTTCTCTGGGATTTGGAAAAGCAATTTCAGTTCAAAAAGCATCCCCCCCACACACACCCCCGCCCAAGGTGTGGGACTTAATCAAACAAAGCTCCTTCCTAGAAAGGACATCAGGAAGGTGTGCTAACAGTCTCTGAAAGTCGAATTGCTCTTGGTTTTAAGATGCCAGGTAGGTTTCACGGACCATTCCTTTGGGGACTTCTAGGAATGGAAGCTACTGTGTTTTCACAACACTTTCCCATATCCTGAACACTGCTCAGCCGCCCTCTCCTGGCAGGATCGAGCCCAGGACAGCTGCCTCTATCTTCAGAGGCTGAATCATTTAGGGACCGGAGGTCCCCGCTCCATGACAGGGAGGCACCCTCCCTGGGGAAGCTCTTGAAGGTCATGAGAGTCCCGGACACGATGGCCTGAGCTTCCGCACAGCTCAAAATGACGCTAATTCCCTTTCCTCCTGTTTGAAACCCAGCCGTACCTGTGGAGCAGGTGACGCCGATGTGCGTTCAAGTGCCTGTGTCCCCTCCGAGCCTCCGTTTCCATCCTTCACTGGTGCACGTGGGCTGTGCGATGCTGCATCCTGATGGAGGAAAGGCAAGAGACAGAACAGTCCCAAGTATTCACACAGTTCCCCGCAATTGGCCAAACAAAGCCAAATTCCTCAAGCCCTCCCTGAACACCTGCGTACCACCACGGCCTCTCCCCTGGCCCCCGCCCTCCAGCTGGAAAGGATGCAGAGTCTTCTGGGAAGGGTTTGGTTTCAGGGTCCCCAGTGAGAAGCCGATACCTCCCAGAGGCTGCTCATCAGTGCCAAGCGGATAGGTATCTGGGCTCGGGGGAAGTGACACCAAAGAGGTGCCATTGACAAATCAAGTGAATAGGCTCCAGCCCAGCACCCGAGCAAGTGAGAGAGGCAGCAGTAGCACAGAGACGCCCAGATTCCACTAGGCAGTCAGAGGCCTGAGGCTTCTGGAAGAGCAGATACAGGCTGAGTGTCCCTTCTGTGCGCTGTCACCCTGCCACCAGGTGACAAGTCAGCTGCTGAACCTCCCTTCCATCTACCAAAGCCAGGCAGCCAGGGCAGCCAGAGAGCAGCCTGCTACACTGTGACTTGAGCTACTTGAAGCTGGCCTGCCTCACCCTGCCACTTGCTGATGGGCCCAGTCCCCCCACCTCCTAACCCACCCCCCCACGTTCCCCCCCACCCCCCACCACCTCCCCAGCCATATTAACAATGCAAAGGAGAGGCCCCAAGTGGACTCTGGAAACAAAGAGGTCCAAAGCAAGTCTTGGGATTGGAGGAACACTGACCAATCAGGCTCCAAGAAGCAGGGCTGGCAGATTGATCCAGAAAGGGCAGCAGGAACGAACTGATACCTGCTGAGCTCTGTGCATGGCTCGGTTTATACCTGGTCATGCTGATGGATTCCGTGTGTGGAGGGTCTGGATATCTCAGGGCTCAGGGGTGATACATATAATCACCTATGCACCTATAGTTCCCTGGCTTGGGGACCAGAAGGGCCCAGAGCTGGAGTTACGCCAATCAAAAATGAGCCCTGGGACTGAGGCTGCCTCACGCCTGCAGAAAGTGCCCAGGGAAGCTGGAACCTGACCCTGGGGCAAGACTGGGGGTGCCTGAGACCAGTCCTGGGAGCACTGGCTTAACTGGCTTGGAGAAAGACGCATAGTCTGGACTATTTGGGGACCTAGTCCTGAGTCATTTGTCCGGATTCCTCAAGAGAGGAGATTCCAGGAAAATGGCAAGAACAAAACTGCCTGAGGACTTCCACTAAAGAG
Organism: Panthera leo; assembly: GCF_018350215.1. Lineage (NCBI taxonomy): Eukaryota > Metazoa > Chordata > Mammalia > Carnivora > Felidae > Panthera > Panthera leo. The sequence goes on from NC_056688.1 coordinate 102,352,221, forward strand.
CTTCAGTATCACTGCGAAGAGAGCTGTTCCCCTCTCAGCTCTGACAGGAGATCTGCCCCCCTGGGAAGGGGCCATGAGCATCAGCAGGAGGCTGGAGAGCAAGCAACAACGGGCATGAGACAGGACAACCACTCAGCGGGACATCTGGGAGGCGTTGGCCCCCAACAAGTCTACAGGATTGAGGCCTGGGCGTCAAAGGTCACTGTGATCTCTGCCCAAGCCTGTGTTGGCCATCCCTGGTCCACAAGCCTCCCTCCAGCTGTGACACACTCTCCCTGCGTGACTATGAATGAGCGCCTTCTCCTCTGAGCCCCCTCCTCAACCAGAAAAGAGGACGGAAATTGCACGGAGCTTTCTCCCAGAACAGCAGATCTGGAAGCCCTTGCTCTGAATCTGCATGGCACCGTCCCCCACCCCCGTGCCCTCCATCATCAACATGGTGGGCAGCAGGCCCAAGAACGCTGGCACTGAGTGAGGGCCTCTGGCTGGGGATGGCTTTGGTGCTGAGATGCTGGGGTGTGTGGAGGGCCAAAAGGTGGCCCAGTCAGGGAGAGAACTGCATGCACCCCTCAGGCAGGCTGCCTGGGCTCCGACACCTCATGGCTGTCTGTCCCTCACAGGGAGGACCCGCCACTCTCCATTTACTAAAGTGATCTGAAACTTTGAACAGGCCACACAGCTCCCGGGCCTGGCTCCGCCTCACGGAGCCCTCTGTGCCACCTGGCTCCCGCAGGAAGCCCCCTGCTTTATCCTTTACTGCCTCATCCCCATCCAACTCCTACTCATCCTTCAGAGCTTTGCTCAAATACAACTTCCTGAAGAGCATGGTCACGGAGCCCCAGGGCGGACGCACTGTGGCCAGTACTCTTTCGTAGAATCGATCTTTGCTGGTAATTACACATTTGGGTTTGGGGTGACCTGATTCCTGAGTCCTCCCCCTGCCCTTCAGGTGCATAAACACTCACCAGCACACAACGGAGGTGGCCAGTTTCTGTCATTCAACAACTATTCATTGAGCGATTGCTGGGGGCCAGGGCTACAGAGGTATCGTGGGTACAAAGTCAAGTGGGTACAAAGTCAACCACCCTGCTCTGGTGGAGCTTACGTTCTAGTAAAAAGAGACAGCCAATAAGCTGTCTATTTATTATAATAAATATAAAAATATAATAAATATCTATTTATTATAGAAACCTAATAAATAGATAACTTACATAGCACGTTGGCAGGTTATGAGTGCTTTGGGAAAGAGGAAAAGTAGAGCAGATGTGGGGGTGTGGGTGGAAGCATGAGGTGCCAGACTAGGTGGGGAGAGCTCATTGGAAAGGGGGGCACAGGCGAAACCTTGAAGGAAGCAAGGACTTGGCAGAAGGCCGCTGGTCACCGTCACATCTCCAGGCTGAGGCCCCGTACTTGGCACCCAGTAGTCATTTGAGAAGTTACTGAACAGAAGAATAGACGTGTGACTGGATGGACGGTCTCTGTGTAGCTATGTTTAATGTCCAGCCAAGTCACTGTTACCTGGACCTAGGGGACCAGCATGGTCATTATGGTTGGCCCCTCCCCCAAACATCTCTTTCCTCCGCCCACTGCGCAGCAGTCACGTGACTCGGCTCACCTGCTGGGCTGCCCTGATGAGTCCAAGGTCGTTAAGGTGGTATCACGTTCCTCACCCAGGAGACTGATTGGGGATCCTGATTTCAGTCCATCAGTGTATATTACCCTCCGGATGATGATTAGAGGGGATTGACCTAAGATACCCCAGGGAGAAGGGAAAGACTTTTAGCCCATGACTGGCGGAGGCCTGCTTTCTCCTGGATATGGATAAGGAGTTATGTGCTAGCAAATTTGGGTTGAGTTTTCCAAAAACTGAACAAATATGGGCCCTTCCTTCCACTTCCACATGTGCTGCCTTGATCCCTCACCAGGAAGCTTTTCCCAATTTGCCAAGGTCGTGGAGGGGTCTCCACACTGTCCTGTCCTCTCTCTGTGTACCACCCAGCATCGGCTCCTTGATTCTCACCACCACCCTGTGAAACACGTATTATCCCCATCTTAGAAGCAAGGAGATACAGTCCTACAGAAGTGAAGAAACTTGAGTTCGGTGAAGCTACTGAAATATACCTTGACCAAAAAGCTGCCTCTGAAGCCATGACCAGCTGCCGGTCACAGAAGGGAGAGGACAGAGGTTCCCGAGGTCCTGCACGTGCTGTGGAAGAGGCCAGGGGTCCAGCCGTCTCGGGTCTCTCACCTGGACCCACCAATGCTGGTCCCCTCCACTTGCAGCCTGGCTATCTCTCATTCCTTAGGTGGGTCTTGCCTCAGGCAAGAAATTCCTCTTTTTTTAATTTTAAATTTTAAATTATTAAAGAGATAATATATGCCCCGGGTTTTCAGAAACAAACAGCACAAAAGGTTACGTAGTAAAAAGTAAGTCTGCCATGATCCAGGGCAGGGTGGCTGTGGTGGGCACGTAGCAGGGGGACACGTCTATTACTCACATCCACAGACCCCTCCAATGACCCTGAGAGGCGAGCACGGGCTCCTGGCTGGACAGACACCGCTGCAAACCCAGCACTTCCCTCTCAAGGACTCTCAAGCAGACTCCTTCCAAGATAAAATTCTGGGCAGCTTCTGTTACTTGTTTTGTTTATGTCCTTCCAGAGATAGCCGGTGCATGCATCAGTATGTGTGTGTGTAATTACATATATTTCATCCCGCAGGGTTTGAAACAGGTGATAATACACCACCGCATTGTTCTGCACCTTGCTGTAACTTCGAATCTCTGCTTTTGTTCCTTATAAGAACATAGAAACTTCCTTCATTCGTTTCTTCTTTTCTTTTTCTTTTTCTTTTTCTTTTTCTTTTTCTTTTTCTTTTTCTTTTTCTTTTTCTTTTTAAAGTAGGCTCCATGCCCAAAGTAGGGCTTGAACTCTCAACCCTGAGATCAAGAGTCCCATGCTCTACCGACTGAGCTGGCCAGGTGGCCCTTCATGCTTTTTGATGACTGTATATGGATGTACTAAAATGTATGTAGCCAATCCCTTTTGATGAATTTAGGTTATGTGTGTTACATCAGATGCTACCACAAACAAGGCAGCATTGACTATCAATCTACAGATGCCTTTGTGTTCATTTTAAGAATTACCGAAGGATAATGTCCTAAAGAGTCAATTTTGGGGTCAAAAAGGATATTCGTTTTCAACATAATAGCTGCTGTCAAACTGTCTTGCAAAGTGGTCAAATAATACTCCCTCCCATAACGAATGAATACCTCTTGCCCCTACCGTGGAAAGACAAGAAATTCATGGGCCCACTATGCAGGGCATGGAGGAGGGAGCATCGGCCTGTCACATTACCCTCGTCATTAATAAGATCAAGGACCAGAATGGTAAAAGGAAGGACTTTGGGGTCAAACAGTACAAGACTTGAGTCTGGGCCCTGTTACTTACCTGCTATGTGCCTCAAGTAAATGTCTTAACCTGTGGACCACAGCTTCCCAACATGTAAAGTAGAAATTCAAAATCATATGCATTTCACAGGGTCATTATAAAGAGCCAGTAATAAAGTGGTAGTTATGCAAGGTAAATTAGTTCTGGAGATCTGTACAACACAGTGCCTAGAGATAATAATACTTCGCTGCACCCTTAAAAATTCGTTAAGAAGGTAAATCTCATGTGAAATGCCCTTACCACAATAAAAGAAAAAGAACTGTTTGGGGCGCCTCCCGGGCTCAGTCAGTTGAGCATTTCAGCTCAGGTCATGATCTCATGGTTCGTGAGTTCGAGCCCCACATTGGGCTCTCTACTGTCAGCGCAGAGCCTGCTTTGGATCCTCTGTTCCCCTCTCTGTTCCTCCCCCATTTGTGGTTTTTTTTTTTCTCTCTCTCTCTCTCCCTCAAAAATAAAGACTTCAAAAATATACTTAAAAAAAAAAAAAGAATTCGCTAATGGATATATTTTGACCCCAAGATGGGAAAAAAAGAGCCAACAGAGATTATGTATACATAAAGCTTCTAGTATAGTGCCTGGCACACAGTGGGAGCTTAATATCTGAGAATTAATTTTTGTAGTCGGCAGCCTTCTGAATCTGAGTGTCCTCTTTGTCCGTTAATGGCTTTGATCTGGATTTGGCTCAAGCAAGCCCTGGGGAAGCACTGAGCACAGGAGCAGGGAGGGGGCACAGGGTGGCTCTCAGGGCCCCAGGCTGGGAGGGGCTGGTGGACTCCAGAGAGGTGATCTGGCTGGGACCGGTTCAGGCCATGGGAATGATGGTAGCCGATAGGGCAGATGGTGTGGAGGAAGTAAAATGGAACGGGAAGTCGAGTTAGACTGTGGCATAAGATAGTTCAGTTTTTCCTAAAGGGGGTTGTGTGTACAAGATGATCTTTAGTGATTTTTATATACTATTAATTTCTTTAAAATTTTTTATTGTACACTGAAAAATATAACCAACACATTTAACAGATGATTCCAAGGGGCTCTTACTTAGGATAATGCTAGAGTAGGCGTTTGAATGTTTAAAAAGTGAGTTGATTTAAATTTAAAGATTCAGTAAATCATAGTACATGATGTGTGAGCCACAGTTATCCCCCAAAGCATGATGGTAATACATTAATGACTGAAGTTCTTTAAACACTGATGCACAAAGCCAGCGATGGAATTTAGTACAAGTTCTGGAAGCAGACAGCATGAAGATCAAGCCCAGCTCTGCAATTTACCCTGTGGGCACGTGGATCTCAGATTCCTGATCTGTAGAATGGGCATAATATTAGTTTTTGTTCACAGGGTTGTCATGCAGATTGAATGAAATCACATACGTGACTCACCTCCCTGTCCGGAATGGAGTAAGCCCCTAACAAACACGATCGCTATAATTATTAGAGTGAGTCTAGGCTAAAGAGTTTTGATTTTATTACCAATAATTGTGGTTTTGTTCGTATAGCATTCTGTTGTGAAAATAATATTTCTATTTTTCACATTTATTTTTGAGAAAGAGAGAGCATGAGTGGGGGTGGGGCAGAGAGAGAGAGGGAGACAGAGGCTCTGAAGCTCCAGGCTCGGCTGTCAGTGCAAAGCTAGACGTGGGGCTCAAACTCACAAACTGTGAGATCATGACCTGAGCCCAAGTCAGACCCTCAACCGACTGAGCCACTCAGGCCCCCCTGAAAATAATACTGCAACATTAACATAGAAGATTCTTTTTTAGTGTTTATTTATTCACTTTTGAGAGAGAGTGTGTTGAGGCAGGGGAGAGGGGGAGGGGCAGAGAGAGAGAATCCCAAGCAGGCTCCACACCATCAGCTCAGAGCCCGACTCAGAGCTTGAACCCAGGAACCGCTGAGATCACGACCTGAATCTAAACCAAGAATCAGATACTTAACCCACTAGTCCACCCAGGCGCCCCGACAAAGAAGATTCTTAAACAAAAAGGAAAAGCACTCATTCTCCCAACCTTAAATAATTTTCAATTTTGCATATTCTCTTCCAGACTTTGTCAACATGAATACTTACTGTTCATAACTGCAATCACAGTGTTCATGCAAATTTCATATCCTGCCTTTTCTCAACAAACATGATGTTATAAACATTTTCCATGCTTCTGCATATTCTTTATAATTATCTGTTTGTGGCTGCCTAATATTGCATTGACTGGATGAGCCTTGGTTTTCTTAACCATCTCGCTGCCTGGAAAAATGTAGAAGGATAATGCCAGTGGCATTCCATGACCTTTTTTCATCTACTGAATTATGTTCTTAAGATCAATTCCCCGAAGTGAGATTAATGGGTCAAAAGGTAATAATGTTTTTGAGGCTCCTGTTACATTTTACTAGATTGTTTTGCAGAGTTTTGCATGCTGCTTCCAGAGATGTAGGAACACAGACTTCATCCAACGTTGCCAGCGCTGGGTGATGGTGTTTATGAATTCTGCTAATTTAATAAGTAGGAAACGCTATCCTGAGACTGCCTTCATTTCCATCTCTTTGATCACAAACAGGTTGAACTATTTTCCAAGTATTTGTTTACTCTCTGCTTATCCTCTTGGGTGAAATCGTTGCCCATCTCCTTCACCTGTTTGTCTGTTGAAGTCTTAAGGTTTTCCTTATTAATTTGAGCGCTTTAGAGTTCATAGATATTAATCATTTGCCGGCCAGATTTGGCCATGGGAGGCTTCTGAGCAGGAGGTCATCAGATTACAACTACATTTTGGGGATTAACCTTGAGATTAACTGAGGTAAGTGGGTTGAGAGACAGAGAAATCTGCCAGTGGCTACTGTGCTTGACGCCATAGCAGGAGCGTGAACTGCGCAGGGGTGGTGGGAATGGGTAGGCGGGTCCGTGTCCCCCATACGAGAGCTTGTGGCTCTCTGCCCTGTCTCCCACAATGCCCTTCACACACATGCACTCTCTCGCAAATTCAGTGGCTTCAGCCCACAGAATTTAAGGGGAAAGGAATTATCCTGTCCTGTCCATTCACTACAGAAATGAGAAAAAGCCCACAGGGAATCACACAGGAAAGGGTTCCATAAGCACCTTCCTTCTCCGGGGTCTCCTGGAGGTAGCGGAGGGGTTGGAGAATTGGTGCAATAGGAAGGGGGCATCATCAGAGTCTTTCAACACATAATGTGGGTTCCCGGTCTAACAGAATCTAAAGCAGCTCATCTAATAGCCCCCCGGCCCCCCAGGCAGGCCTTCCCAATACTTCCCAAAGCCCACTTTCCATCCCAGACTTGCCCCCTCTGCTGGACGTCAATGCAACCAGCAGCACCTTGCACCATGATTATTTACTAGACCATGGCGTCCAGGAGGTCAGCGCTGTTTGCCGAGTGCCTACTCTGTGCCAAGGCTGTGCCCAGCGCATGAAATAAAGTCAAAGAAAACATGGACCCTGTGCTTGGCAAGTTCACACTCTAGTAAGAAAGGGAGGCTCTCTTCAGCAGGAAGGGAACTCCAGCAGACACAATGGGACCCAAATTTCTAACCAACAGACCTTCAGGGAGCCAAAATTCTGACTTTTGGTCAAGACTGGCATGGAGCTTCATGAAACAAGGAAAGATTCACACAGACCTGGATTCAGAGCTTGGTTCCACAAATTCCTAGTCATGTCAGCTCTGATTAAGTCACATGACATCTCAGCATGGCTGCCCCTAACATTTGCAGGCTTAACACTGCAGATGGAAGGTAGGTACCATAGGCTGGGAGGTTTCTCCTCACCCCACCAGTCCATGCCAGGCAACCCCTGCCCACAAGTACCCCTGGCCTCTTACCCACACCAGCCTTGTTCCTTTGCATTCTTCAAGGGAATCTGACATTGGAAAACTAGGTTCAGACATAGAATGATCTAACTCCATGGCGTTCTACACACAAACTCAGCCACCTCCTCTTGTCTTCCCAAACATAGCTCCATCCCAAACAAGGACCTTACATACATCCTATGTAGGAATATCCTATCCACATGTCCAAGCTCCAGCTACTCCCCACAAACAGCTGCCCGATGGGAAAAGACACTCCCATAAGCCCTGGAAGTAGATTTGGGCCATTTGAGCAAAAGATTCCAGGATTCTGGATACCCACAGTATGGTCTAGAAGCGGAATACAGGCTCCCAGAGGGCATATCCCCTTGGTTGCAGGGACTTCACGCCCCATGAAGGGATGCTGGCTAGAGGAGGACCCGAACAAAACCCTTTAAAGCATGGGACCCAAGGCAAGAAGGATCTTTTGTTTTTGTAAGTTTATTTATTTACTTTGAGAGCAAGCACAAGCATGCGCAGGGGAGGGGCAGAAAAGAAGGAGAGACAGAATCTCAAGCAGGCTCCAGCTGTCAGTGCAGAGCCCCACATGGGGCTTGAACTGATGAACTGTGACATCATGACCTGAGCCGAGATCAAGAGTCAGACACTTAACCGACTGAGCCACCCAGGCGCCCCCTGGACAAGAGGGATCTAAGAGTAATACTACCTCTCTGAGGAATCTCTATCGGTAAACAGGGGATGTTAATAGATCCTGCCCCACAGAGCTGCTCTGAATGTTAAATGAGCCAGTGCACATAGTTCATGACATGAAGTGGTTAATAAATGCCAGTAACTGTTATAAATAATATAAACGGACAGAGACCCTAGAAACCAAACAGGGAAGGAGAAAACATGTTGTAACACCCTTGCCCTTTAAACTACTTCAGTTTATGTTTTTTTCCTGATTTTGGAAAGCAGCCCTGTCCCCATTAGGCAGGCAGAGTAGGACTTTGGGTGGGAGGGGAGAGGGTTCTGGGTGAAAAGTGCAGGCCCTGCCCCCGCCCCAGCACACAGTCACTGAAAGGCTCAGGGGCCTTAGAGAGTCCCTAGAAGTTCTGACCTGCCCTTGGGTCCCTCATCACACCCCCAGAGCTGGGAAGGGAGGGTAGGGCAGCATGGAAAAGGATCTAGCTGGGAGGCTGCCTTCCAGTAGCTTCTGATTCCGGAGGGAGAAATGAGGATGTCACAAAGGCATGGCTCTGGGGACCCTTCCAGTGTCCACACTGCTCCTTTCAATGATGGGGAGCCTGACGCCCAGAGAGGAGAGAGGTCTGTCCCAGGATACACAGCCATTTGGAGGCTGGCTCCAGGCTAGAACCGGACTTGGAGCTCAGGCCTTGATTGTGTTCATCACACCAGGCAGTGCTGGTCCGTGCCAGAGGGAGGGAGAGATGTGGAGGCCAGACACACACACGGGGTAGGAGGTTCTAACTCAGTGGCGCCTGGGTGGCTCAGTTGGTTAAGTGTCCGACTCTTGATTTCGGCTCAGGTCATGATCTCACAGTTTGTGGGTTTGAGCCCCGTGTTAGGCTCTGCGCTGACGGCAGCTGGCATGGAGCCTGCCTGGGTTTCTCTGTCTCCCTCTTTCTGCCCCTTCCCCCTTCTCAAGAATAAATAAACTTAAAAAAAAAAAAAAAAACAGGTAACTCAACACCGACTCCCAGAATCAGCTGTGACCTCAGGTCCCCACCCTACCCTCTGCCACTAGACGGCAATATCTATTTCTGCCGGTTGTTGTGAGGCTGAAAAAGAAAATTAATAGTAATTTTATTAGAGTTTGTTGAGCACAGGGTCAGGTACTCTGTTAGGTTCTTTCATGTTTTATCTCATTTAATCCTCAGACAACCCCGTGCCCTGGGAACTAGTACTGCCCCCCTTCCATTTTCTGGCTGAGAAAACTGGGACTAAGAACAGGTAAACACCCTGCCCAGAGTCCTGGAGCTAAGTCAGCAGCGGAGCCGCGGTAGGAACCTGCCCTGGACCCCAGAGCCACCCCCACTTTGGCCGCCGCCCGCCAAGTGTCCTACACAATGAAGTTGCCAAATCAGGTGTCAGAAAGAGCCAGGGACGTTCTGTGGACTCACGAGATGGGTTCCCCCAGGGGAAACAGGAGCCCTGGGGGTCACAGTGAGAGTAGGAGTGCTGTTAGTAAGTGGGCACTCGTAGAGGAAGTCGAGACTCACCTAATGTGTGCCAGTGTCTTGTTTCCTGTACCTGACCTCCTTTCCAAAGGAGGTTTCCACAGGAGGGACCCTCCCCCTTCTCCGGGAAAATCCATCCATCCCATCAGTCCATTCCTGAAGATCCTTGGGTTTCCCTTGGGGCTGCAGATCCACATACAGCCACCAGAGGGCAGGCCAGCTCTGTGGCGAGTCCAGAGGACCCAGTACCCCCAGAGACTGGCCAAGTAAGTGTCCAGCCAGGCAAGGATGGACCCAGATGCCCTATGACACAACCATCCTTTGTATCTTGCCATCAGCTTACTCCCTCGGATGTCAAAACATCCAACTGTAGAAGCCAAACTCATGTTCACACGTGGTGCCTGATTCCACTGGGACAAAGATCTTAAGAACGACCACCAAAACAGTAAGGACAATTGGTTATCACCACGGACACGGGTCAGAACTTCATTTTACTAAGCACTTTCTCATATCTTGAGTGGTTGGAGATGTACTGAAGCCTTATGAGTATGTTCCCACTGTACAGATGAGGAAACTGAAGGACCAGAAAAAGAATTAACTTACTTAGGGTCATCTAGAGAACGCTGGTCTTCAGACTGGAGGGAGAGTGGTTTCCAATTCCCTGACCGTCTGGAGGTGGGATTGGGGGGTGGGAGCAGGGGGGGGGGGGCATGGGGGATGCAGGTGTGGACAGGGAGAGAAACAAGGGGTCAGAACGCTCTACAGGGAAGGCCAAATGCATTGTGGTACTTCCTGTAAAGCAACCATCCACCCACCCAGCCACCCACCATCCATCCATCCATCCATCCATCCATCCAAAAGGGTTCATTGAGCATTTGCTGGGGACACAAAGACGGAGGAGAGGAGTTTCCTGCCCTCAAAAAGCTGGCAGTCTAATGCGGGAAAGTGGTGAGTCAGCAGATTATAAGAAACTGCACGGCTGTACAATGGGATGTGAGCAGAGGGTCTGCGACCCTCTGAGGGGCGGCCAAGTGGAAGGTGTCTCTGGGTCTCCCAAGCCCCGAAAGAGAGGCACGGAGCCAAGGATTATGGGCAGGAGCACCCCTTTCCAACTGCATCTCACCCCGGGATGGAGGCTCCCCTCCCAGCTTCGCGTGCTGGCCTGTGTTGGGGGCCAGGGGTCCTCCCACCCCTCTCAGAAGAGCGCGGGCCCAGGGAGCCGATGACAGCACACCTGAGTCAGCCCGCCGCCCACCCGCCCCTCAGCGTCTGTCTCCGCATCTTGTGATATTTCGCTCCCCGGGAGCCAGCCCCACTGCGCTCCGGAGGCAGCTCGGCAAACAAACCCAGCGACAGATTGTGCCGCGGCTCATTCCGGGGAAGGACGCCAAATCCCACCCTGCTACCCCCAACACTCCCTCCCCGCCGCCCCCTCCAGGCCCTCCTCCCAGGCGCGGGGCCTCGGCAGGGTGGGTCCCAGGAAACGCTGGGGCCTATTCCTGCCTTCTAGAGATGGGAGGGGGGTTGGAGCCCCAGAGACGCCCCTTTCCGCTCCTGCCTCTCCTGAACCAGAGAGGCGCGGCAGAGGACATTAGGTGAGAGAGCCCAGGAAGGGCAGGCGACAAACCGGCAGGGGGCGCCCGAGCGTCCAGGTGCAAGACTGCCGAGAGCCTGCCAATGAAATGGGGGTGGGGAGACGGAAGCAGACACCGAGAAACAGACAAGAGACACAGAGATGTAGAGGCAGAGAGGCAGAGGGCCATGGGACAGAAGGGAGGCTACAGAGACACGGAGAGACGGTGAGAGAGACAGAGAAGTTAGTGATAGAGACAGATGCATAAAGATAGGAAATGACAGGGAGAGAGGCAGGAGGGAGAGAGGAAGGAATGGGGGGGGTGGAACAGAGAGACAGAGACTACAAAATATGAATAAGGGTGGGGGAAGAAAGTGAGAGAAGTCGAATGAGAGCCAGGGAAGAATGAGAGACTATGGGTGGAGCGGGGAATGAATGGGGAAAAGAAACCGGCATTTATAAAGCGCCGACTGTATGCCAGGGGCTGCGTTGGACTCTGGCACCGACAGGAGAGGAGGAGCCAGAGAGGAGGCAGCGGGGGCGAGGGGTTCTTTTTCTGTGCTCCCGGGAGCGGCTGCCCGGGGCTCTCGCGCTTCCTCGGGTGGGGCTGCGCGCAGATGGCCCTGGCCCGCGCGGCACGCGCCGCTCCCGCAGCGCCTACCCCGCGGGTGCCGCAAGGCCACCGTCCCCGAAGCGCCTTCCCCCATGGCCGCGCGCCTGTCCGGAGCCGGGGCGGCTCCGAGGGCCGGGTGCTGGGCGCCCGGGGCGGGGTCGCGGCCGGGGTCATTGTCCTCGCTGTCTTTGTAAGGAGACGCTTAGGTCACGGATCGGATGGTATAGCCTCGAACGCGGCCACACGAGGCGCGAGGGGCTCCGTCGGGATCAGAACGCAACCCTCTTTTAGAGGAAGAAGCAGCTCGTGTAAAATCAGTGGTCTCTTCCCCACGCAGGAGATGAGATATTCCCTTTGGGTCACATCACACTCACACTTAAAAATGCACACACTCGCACGCGCACCCAAACTTGCACCCCTTCGCAAACGCATTAAGGGCACACACACCCAGGCCCTATCCCCCTGCCAGCCATCCCAAGTTCACTGGCGCCAAACTCTAGCACTCCTCATGTTTCCCACCAGTGCAGCCCCGCACGCTGGTGGGCACTCTGCGGCTCACCCATCCGCACACTCACGTGCCCCCCTCTTCCCCGGGCCCGTTCAGAAGGTCGCGCGCAAACACTCCAGAGTCACACAAGTGTCCTTGTGCGCGCGTGCACGCTCATATACACTCCATCTTGCACACGCAAACTCTTGCATATGCTATTCTTCTAATCGCACACACTCCGGGCCTGGGGTCTGCGAACGGAAGGGAAAGTGGAATCTAGGAGCTCTCCCAGGAAAGAGAAATGTGGAGGCCTGGACTTTGGCGCTGGGGACGCGGCAAGAAGGAGAGGTGACCCAGGAGCCCATCTCCTCCGGGAAAGTTGGGAGGGGGGACTGGACAAGTCCACAGGGTTCCCTCACACTACTGCACCGCCGCCGCCGCCCCCCTCCCCCAGGAAAGGATTTCTCTCGAAGCAAGGCTTCGCGAAGGCGATCGAACACCGTCCTCCGGGTTCCCCCAGCGGGGGAGGGGGTCGGGATGGAAGGGGCTGGAGAGCCGCGCCCGCCTCCTAGTGGCCAGGAGAGGGTTAAGTCGGCTGGCTAGGAAGCGAGGGAGGAGCCAGCGAGTGCGGGAAGGAGTGGGGGTGGTTGGGAAGTGCATCCTCGCTGTCCCCACTCTCCCTCGGCGAGCAGCCGGGGCGCACGGACCGACGGACTGACGGACTCGCGCGCCGCTCGCGCTGCTGGGGGGCGCTGGCACCGGGCGTCGACGGCCAGCTCCAGCCCTCCCAGCCCCGTCGCGCCCCGCCCCGTCCCGTCGGGGCCGATGGCTCCTCCCGAGGCCCGCAACCCGGGGGGCGCAGGGTAGAGCCTCGCGGCCCGGCCACACAGCCCGGGGACTCCCGGGCCCTCCCGGAGCCCCGCGGAGTCCCCGCCGTCCGTCCGGCGGGCTCAGGGAGCGAGTGGGAGCGCCCTCCCCCCCGCCGCCCCCTCCCCCGAGCGTCGAGACAAGATGCTGCCCGGGCTCGGGCGCCTGCTGCAAGGTAGGGACCTCAGCCCGCTGGCCGGCGGAGGGCAACCCGGGGAGGGGAGCCGGGTGCCCCCTCCCCCCCGGGCGTGAGGGTGGGGCAGTCGTGGGGGTGGGAAGGAGCCTGGGGATGGGGGGGAGAGCTTAGCTGGGGGCCCCGCCCCCGCGCCCAGGGTGGCCGGCTGGAGGAGCTCACCCGGCTCGAGCCTGCTGGGAGGTGCGGGTAGCTCGTGACCGAGGGGGGACGCAGGGGCAGGCGGACCCGGCCCGGGCTCCACCTGCTCCGGGGGACGCTGAGGACTCTGGCCGGCTGGGGAAGCGCCGACTCAGCAACTCCTCGTGCCCCGTGCCTCAGCACTTTCCAGTCACCTGGGAAGACTGGGGGTGTGGGTAGGGGGCTGTCTGGGAGGATGGGAGGCTCGGAGGGAAACCCAAAAGGCCCTGCCTGGTAAGACAGATGGAGGGCGCTAGAAGGTGGGGGGGGGGGGTAGCTTCACGGACTGAGTGACAAACTAGGGTGTGGACCGGAGATTGGGGGTGGGGTGGGGAAGGGGTCAGAGAGAGGGGGAGAGCAAGAGGCAGTCGGTGATGGAGAAAGTGGTTTAGGGGAGAGACGGAGAGAGAGGAGGAGGAATAAAGGTTAGACGGGAAAAACCTGGAGGGAAGTGGGACCCAGGTGAGGCCCGAGGAAGAGAGAAGGAAAGGGGAGACCAGGTTGGGAGAGAGATGGAGAGAAAGCGAGGGAATGGGACCCAGAATCGGGAAAGGAGGATGCGTAATGGGAAAGAGGGAGGTAGGCTGGGACCCTAGGGACCAGGAAGGAAAGGGGAGTGGGAAGACGGGGAACCTAGAAACCAGAAAGAGGTGGTGGATGGAGATGGGGTGTCAGGAGCCGGGAAGAGGATCCAGGATGAACACCAGGATCACGGATAGCGAATCATAAATGGGAGAGGGGCTGGGCCTGGGGCTGGGGCTGGGAAGGAAGGAGGGAAGGAAGAGGAGGAAGGGGACTAGAAGGGAGAGAGGTACCAGAGGGGGCTGCCTAGGGATGAGACAAAGAGGCTTCTGGTAACCACTTCCACGTGGGAAGCCCTCCATTCCCAAAGCGCCCGCCTGGCACGTCCCTTCTCCCAGGCAGTGGTCAGTGGGCCAGCCTGGGGAGCTCTGAGCTCAGGGCCTTGGGGGCGGCTGTGAGGGGGCAAGGGTGAGGACACTCGAGTGGGGTGGCAGCCTCCAAAGGTGGGCACCTTGGCTGGCTGCGTGCTGCCATTTATATCTCTGGGCCCTGCCGTCGGATCCTGCCACCGCCACCCTGGCGGCTGCTTATTTTGGGGTGTCACATTCTGGCAGAGTGAGAAGCTGTTTGCAGCAGCTCTAACCCTCTGTCACCCGCATCAGTGCTTCCCCAGGCCCCTGCGTCACAGGCATCACTGCCACCTCCATCCTTCTCTGCGCCCCCACCTCCTCAGCCCCTACCCCCCTCAGCATCTGCCTGCCAGGCCGCAGCCCTTTCCCAGCCTTCTGGGTCTGGAACCGTTTGTTGTTCATCTGGGACCCTGTGCCCTTCCCGCAGAGCCAGAGCCCTGGATGCCCCTTCCAGGGGGCATCTTTTCCCGGGGCCACTCTGCCCGCTGGGTTAGCACCCTGGCATCTGCCCCCCAACCCAGAGTCCATCCACCTCCTCCTCCTCAAGCTCCTTCTCTCACCAGAGCCTCGGGACTAAAAGGTGGCTCTTGGGGTGAGAACCTTGTTTCTGAGCCTTGGTACTCCAGGGTGATAGCCCAGAGTCCTTGACAATGGTCTCTCGGTGAATGGATACGTTTTGGCTCCAGGCCCCTCAGCCTTCCGGGATCGATACCATGTACTGGCCTCTCTCCGCTCCCCAGGCAGGTCAATCCTCACCCTATCTCCTGGACACTAGTCATTCCTTTTTGACTCCAAAATGGGCCGTCCCTTAAAGTAGCCACAAGCTGGAGCCCAGAAGAGGAAATCTGCAGAGAGCCTGGGTCCCTTCTTTGCTCTCACCCGGAAGGGCATCATGGCTGGCCCAGCCCCGTGCACCTGGGTGCAGTTTCTGTCTCCCTTTACCTTAAGGGCAGTGACTGTCACACTCAGGTGTGGGTTCTGTGGATGATATGGGGTCTCCAGCTGCAGAACCTGGGGCAACTCATTTTCTGTGCCTGAGCCTCCCTCCCCTCGCCTGAAAATTGGGGGCAATAATATTGACCTCACGGGGTTATGTTACATTATACTCTATGCGTAAAGACACTATTTCTCTACGTAGAAATACCGTGCCTGGAGCACAGTAGGTGCTTAATGACAGATGGCTTCTGCCCACCCCTGCTCTGCGCTCCCCTGCGGCTCTAGCCATCACCTGCTGACTTTAGAAAAAAGGAAGAGGAGGAAAGAGAGAGGACGGGGTGAGCCAAGAGGGTGGGGGAGGCTGTCACCACCAGCTTTCCTCCGTCCCTTATAAGTAGTGAGGGCTTCAGTGAACTGAAGGCTTCAAGAAAGATATTGAAGGCAGACTGTCAGACATTCATGTCAGGAGGCCTGAGCTGCTCACTCAGAAACTGACCCTTCCCCTTTCTGGCCCTCAGTGGCACTGCCTGTGAAATAAGCCTTTTGGCCACTGACGTACCCACTCCCCCTTCCAGCTCCGAGGCTCTGTATCTTGCCCTGGCCTTTGCTAGGGAGTCACAAAATGGGAGCTGGGAGCAGACATGTGGTCCTCAGGGAGGGAAAGGAGACAAGGCCTGGAGGGAAGGAGTAATGGTGAGGAGCCGTGGGAAGCAGGGGGTGGGGAAGGGACCGTGTGGCGAGAAGAGAAAGGGCTCACACCACGGGCACAGACCGAGGGCGGAGGAGGGAGAGAGGTGCGGCCCGCCAGCCCCCACTGCCTCTGCCCAGGAGCGCTCCAGCAAGGGCCGGGGGTGGGGGGCAGAGAAACCCAGCGCCCCCCACCTTCCCCTCCTCCTTGCCTCCAGTGAGAGCCGCAGCCTGAATTATGGATGAGGCTCCTTGGGTTACAGCTGCTTTGCACGGCAGAGAGGGCCAGAAATGGTAACAGAGTCACTGTTACGCAGCAGCTGTCACAGAGGGGCCCCCTGCTCAGGGCCCCTCCTCAAAGACCCTGCAGGGAACACCAGCTCCAACTTGGGGCAGTGGGCCGTGATGGAGGGGCGGATACAGGGGCAGGTGGAGGGGGTGTGGGGAAAGAAGAGAGGAGCCCCCTGATGTGGGCAAGCAGGGGGCCAGGGAGTTGTGAGTCAGCCCCGGCACCCTTGGCCTCTAGGCTGGAGGAGACCCTGGGGCCAGTGAGTGGCCCCTGACTCTGGAGAGCGGTGGGATTGCACATCCTTCCCCTGTCTCTCCTGGGGTACCGGGCAGCCCTGGAGGCTGAGGGAAGAGCTCCCTAATCCTCTGGAGGGCTGTGGCCTTCAGAGCTCACACTCTCTTGTGAGCTTGTGGATAAGGGGTGGGATTAAGGATCAGAAAAAGGATTTGACTTCCCCTGGCGTCAAGTCCTTGGGGAAGCAAGCTCAGAGGGGGACTGCTAAGAAGAGAAGTGTCCTGGCCAGGCATCAGGAGACTCCTTTTTGGTCCCTGCCCCATCAACCACTTTGCTGTGTGACCTTGGGCAAGTTCCTTGCCCTCTCTGAGCCCCAATGTGCCCTCCATAGAATAAGAACTTGAACCCGATGAGCCTGGAGGACCTTTCCAGCTCTGAGATCTCCTGTTCTTAGCCCCAAACCTCAGTCCTCGTGAAACCCACCCAGGGTTCCCTGCTGCGCTCCCTGCCCCCCCCCCCCCCCCCCCCCCCCCCCCGCCTGGTTCAGATGAGGGGTGAGAGACACGCCCCTCCACCCCACGTGGCTCTGAAAAACTCAGGAGGAGAAAGTAATCGTGAAACGCCGCACGGGGGAGGGGTGAGAAGGGCCGAGAAACGCGGAGGTGGTGTGAAGGAACGGAACAGCAGCCGCTGTGTCACTGAGTATTACATCACACCCAGCCTACACACGCACGGGGCCGCACTCACACACACGCGGAGTGCAGCCGGCACACGCTCGCACGCTCGCACCGCACAGCGCCAGGAGGGGCCCGGTCAGAGTTGGGGTGGCGCCCGAGGTGGGGGAACGGGAACACCGCACACACCAGGCATGGGGTCTCCCGCCCCCGCACCTGTGTGTCCCCCCAGGCGAGGAGGCGTGGCAGAGGGTCCACGATACCCACGCCACACCCCTTGCCTACCATCACACACACACACACACACACACACACACACACACACACACACACACGCCACACGGCAACCTCCAGAGCACAAGGCACCACTTAAAGTCACAGACCCTCGGTCTCTCCCCTGGAGTCTCTGAAGCCCAGAAAGCCCAGAAAACCTCGGGTCCTGGGTCCAAGCACCCATCTTCCTCCCCTCGGCCTTCATGGGCCTAATACATTGCTTGAAGCAGAAGGCTCTCAGTCTATGTGTGCCCAGGGAATCAGTGTCCGGGTTGTGGGGTGGAGGCTCCCCTTCACCCCAGGCCAACGTGCCAGCAGAAAATCCCAGGAGTCATCTGGAAGTCATGGTAAAGGGCAGAGGTCAAGCTAGGTCCAGTCCACAAGCTTACGAGCTGCAGGCAAGGCAAGAAGACCAGGGGACAGGGATGGACGAGGGGGTCCTGCACAGGGATACAGGGGGCCTAGACTCGGCTCTTTAGCCCCAGGCCCTTAGGCCTGCTTCTCCATCCGTATCATAAGAAGGCTGAGCTATTTCCAGTATTCAAGTTGCTTGAAAATATATATACGTATATGCATCTTTAAGTGACTTCGAATGAGAACAGCGTGTGGTATAAAAATGCAGATTCCCAGGCTGCCCCCCAGGAATTCCGATTCTGTAATCTTTCCAGGACCACCCGGCTGATTCTGTTGCAGGCGGCCGCTGGCCCCAGATAGAAACGCACTTGCCCCTGGTCCCTAAGGGCCCTTCCAGCTTGGAGAGGCCCTGGTTCTTCCAAGGTGAAAGGTGAAAGCTGCCGGCAGGTGAGGGAGGGGGCTGCAGGCAGCAGTGGATTCTGCAGGGCCAGACCCCAGGTCAGCCAGAGAGGGCCACCATGCACGGGCCTTAGATTCACCAAGGCTCTCAATTTAGTTCCAGCCGATCTCAAATGGGGGCGACTCACTCCCCAAGGGACATCTGGCAATGTCTGGAGACATTTTGGTTATCATAACCAGGGGGCAGGTGTGACTGGCATCTAGCGGGTAGAGGAATACCCGAAATAGGACATCATATAGGACTGCCCCTGGCAGCAAAGAACCATCAGGCGCACCACACCGAGGCGGGGCGGGGGGAGGGAGCCCTGGCAGTCCACATGGCCAAACCTACCACAGTGGAACCAGTTGAGAAAAGACCACCACTCGTCAAACAACGTTAAACCTCGCTGTCTACAGTGCCCTCTTGGCATCTCTTTATTTTTTAACACACCAGGAGCCTCAAAAATCAGAGGTGGCTGGGGCTTCTCGCGACTCTAGGGATGCACCCAGAACCCCTCCCCGAGAAGCCCTGCGGTGAGGTGTCCCCCGCACCCCACCCTGGCCCGCAGCCCACCCAGACCCGCCTCCCTCTCCCCACAGGTCCCGCCTCGGCCGGCCTCCTGCTGATGCTCCTGGCCCTGCCCCCAGCGGCCCCCAGCTGCCCCATGCTCTGCACCTGCTACTCGTCCCCGCCCACCGTGAGCTGCCAGGCCAACAACTTCTCCTCGGTGCCGCTGTCCCTGCCGCCCAGCACGCAGCGACTCTTCCTGCAGAACAACCTCATCCGCACGCTGCGGCCCGGCACCTTCGGGCCCAGCCTGCTCACCCTGTGGCTCTTCTCCAACAACCTCTCCACCATCTACCCGGGCACCTTCCGCCACCTGCAGGCCCTGGAGGAGCTGGACCTCGGCGACAACCGGCACCTGCGCTCTCTGGAGCCCGACACCTTCCAGGGCCTGGAGCGGCTGCAGTCGCTGCATCTGTACCGCTGCCAGCTCAGCAGCCTGCCCGGCAACATCTTCCGCGGCCTGGTCAGCCTGCAGTACCTCTACCTCCAGGAGAACAGCCTGCTCCACCTACAGGTGAGTCGGCCCCGCCCGGGGCGCGCGCGCATGCGCAGAGCTCTCCCAGGACCCCGGGCTGCTCCGTCCAGGTGCCCATGGGGACACCCGTCCTGCCAAAGCATCTCTATTTCCCTGCCCCTTCTCTAAGTTTCTGTGTCCCTCTCACTCTCTCCAGGCGGGGTTCTCTTTTGTTTTCTCTCCTCTGTCTTCCTGTCTGTGCCTGTTTGGGTCCCTTGCTGCCTCTCTCACTAACTCTCCAACCCCCCATCTGTCTCCCTCTGCCCGGCTGTCTGTCTGTCTATCCTTTTCTGTCCCTCTCTGCCTCTCTCACCAACTTGCCTCCCCCATCTGT
Source organism: Panthera leo (assembly GCF_018350215.1). NCBI lineage: Eukaryota > Metazoa > Chordata > Mammalia > Carnivora > Felidae > Panthera > Panthera leo. Next base: position 102,371,796 of record NC_056688.1, read on the forward strand.
CTTCTTCTGCCTCTTCTGTCTGTCTCCCTTCACACGCCCACCCCACACACTCCCCCATGTCTGTCTGGGTGTATGTGTGTGTCTCTTTCTGTGATCCCTCCTTTCCCCCTTGGCTGCCTTCGAGGGGCTCTGCCTTTCACCGGGCACCCAGCCCGAAGGCCTTTGTGGCTGATTTTCTCACCTGCCCCCACACCCTCCCACATCCCGGGGAGGAACAGCAAGAGGGCAGAGCCCCTACCATTATGCCCCATGGGAGGCTCTGCCTCTCTCCAGCTCACTGGGTAATGGGACGAGGGCAAGTCCTCCCCTTTCTGGATTCCTGTCCCCCAGACCTGGCATCCCAGTGCAAGGGAAGAAGGAGAACAAAAGGGTAAAGGGCTGTTAAGTAGCTGGAAAATGGATGCTCTGGAAACGGAAGGAATAACAGTAATTGCTATTTATTGTTATTGTCATTGATCTAAATATTGTTTATTGTTGTTGTTATGCTGACTGTTTGACAGCCAGATCCTCCCGTTCTATTTCCCCAGGAAGCAATCACACACCCTCCAAACCACTCTGGAAGAAATTCCTCCCTTGGCTACATAGCCTCTGGCTGGAAAGGGGGCAAGGACATCCAAATTCTCCCCTCTCCCCACATAAGCCTGGAAGGCTCTTGCTCCTCCCCAGGTCGGTGCCTGCCTGGTCTCACCAGTGTGCCAATTTGAACATCAGGTCAGTGTTGACGTGGACAGTGTTAATGACAATACCCTAACAAACCTGCGTCCAGCACCCATTATGGGCTGGGTGCCAAGGACTCAGCAGGGAACAAAACAGACCAAGCTCCCTGCCTTCAGAGATAGCATTCTAGTGGGGGGAGACAGACAAGAAGAAAAATGCAGAGGATGCTGGAAATCTTGTCATGGCTATTATCACTGCAAAAATAATGATAACAGTAGCATCCACTACTGCTCAGTGGGCACACTGTGCGTCTGGCACAGGCATCGACAGGCATCGACTCTGGTGTCGTTTACAGGCGTGTGACAAATTTTGACCGTCCTGAACCCCAGTTTGCCCATCTGTAAAACGGGGGCAGCAACAGCCCCCATCTCCCAGGGATTTTATAAGCGTTCAGTGCATGAATAATTTGTAAGGCACTTAGAATAGTGCTTGGCATACGGTAAGCACTATATAAATGCTTGTTAAAACACTATTTTAAAAAGAGAAACAAACCTCATTTAACATTGGTCTTGGTGAAATGGCCCATCTTGGACCCAATCCTGGAGATTTGGGTCAACCTCTTGGATTATCCTGAGGCCATGAGTGGGTCCCAGAATACTCCCTCCCTTTTCCTGCCTGCCTAAATTCGCCCCGGATCTCAGGGTGTATGAAGTCTATTCGGCCACCTCACCTCATTTCCGTAGCCCCGTTGGAGGCTGTTTCCTCCACAGATGAGGAAGTGGAGGCCGAGAGTCCCAAAGACTTTGTAGATAGAAGGCCTCTTCCCGCGAAGTCTCTTAAACCACTGCACAGAGGCCACGTGACAGGGGGCTAGCGTGTCCCACCATCTCGCTGAGCCTCACGGGAACCTGGCAATAGGGACACGGGATAGAAGCTCCCGAGGCCACTCAACCAGGAAGGGCGGGTGGCATCTGAGCCTGCGTCCACTCAGACTTCTCCACCGGGCTCTGTCCGGGCACAGGAAGTACAGCAGTGTGGGCTCCCCTTTGAGAGCACACGCCTTGGAGTCTGCTAAACCGAGGTTCAAATCCTGGCTCCCGTAGGACTTAGGACAAATTACTCAACCTCCCGGCCTTCCATTTCCTCGTCTCTAAAATGGCAATCGTGATGGCACTTAACATTTATCTGGGACATTTTGTAAGGTGGAACACTTAGCCCCGAGCCACACTCAATGCGGGTGCTATCATCATTATCCTATTACAGCCAGTAGTTCAACAACTACTCCTACGGAGCCCCTGACCTCCTTAGCAATATAGATCAGTTGGTTCAGAATGACGACTTTGGGGCCCGAGGGCCCGAGTTGGAATCCCCCTGCTCTATTTTCCGACTTACTGAACTTTAGGCAAGGTGCCCCTCCACTCTGAACCTCAGTTTCCTCATCTTTAAAAGGGGGGGGCGGATAAAAGTAATACCTGCCACAAAGAACGGCTGTAAAAAGCAAATGCATTTGTGTATATAAAGCACATAGTTCAGTGCAGAATAAATCATGTCATGATGCCATGACCCTCCATCGACCCTCAGGCCAGGAATGGCAGCCAGAGCCTGGGGTCAGGAAAGGCCTAGGCAAAGGGGGCCTTGAGTGGACACGGTGAGGGCAGGGGGTCCCCTGAAACAGGACATGTGTGTCAGGCACCCCTTGGTGTGAACGGTGCTGGGGATCATGGGAAGGAAGTGTCTTCGCACCTGGCCCTTCATAGAGGAGAAAGAGCCAGCCTCTGCCTGGGAGATGCCATAGGCAGGTGAGGAGACACGCGGGCTGGGGTGAGACCCACAGAGTGCAGGTGTGACCCAAGATGGCGCCTGCCCAGAGAGGGGAGCTTCGGAGGCGGTGAGAGGGCCACAGCTTTTCAGGAAGAGGAAGGTGGAGGTGGGATGGGGTGGAGTTTCTCATGGACCGTCTGTTGTAGGCCAGGCACTGCACCAGGGGGGGTTCGCTCATCACTGGATATTTACAGAGCACCTGCCATATGCGAGGGATTCTGGCGGTGAACAGAAACAGTGTCCCTGCTCTCCTGGAGCTGACGTCCTACTTGAGGAGAACCAGATGATAGAGACACCAGGTCTCTCCTCTAATCGTTACAGCCTGCACGGTACGCAAGGGCAGTCTCTGCACTCTGGCAGATCCGAATTGGAATCCCAGGTCCGCTTCTGATTTGCTGTGTGGCTCTGGGCAAGTTACTTAACCACTCTGAGCCTCACCGGGCCCATCTGTAAGGTGGAGAACATGACCTGCGCCTCAGAGGTTTGTTGTGGGGGCGGAAGCACATGCTGCTTGCAAAAGGCTCCGCACGAGGGGCGGCTCAGGGTAAGCGTCATTCCCCCCATTTAGCAGCTGAGGACGCTGACCCTCAGCAAAGCTCAGGCACCAGTCCAAGGTCACCCAACTGCTGAGGAGCGTAGCCTAGCATTGGCCCCCGTCCGCCTGACCCCAGAGTCCACATCCACATTCCACCATACACGGCTGGTGGACCCTAGCCAAGTGGCTTGCCTTCGGGGAGCCCCACTCTCCTGTTCTCTGGAAGGGACATAATAATGTTGTCGGCCTCGTGGGGTCGCGATGATGGAGTTGCTACATGGGACTGGGCAGCACAGAGCTTGGCACATGGTGAGAGCTCAGCAAGTCAGCTGCTTGACGATGCTGACGCAGACGATGACGGTGACACCTGGCACAGACTGGTGAGCATTGTGAGTGGGGGTGCCTGGCACAGAGTAGACACTCAATACAGTTTTGTTGAATGAATGAGGTACATTCCAGGACTCACTTACTCATAAATATCAGATGAGGTTGGATCTTAATGATCAACCATCTCCAGTCCCTTGTTTCACAGATGAAAACACCTGAGGCCCAGAGAGGTTCGTGGAGCTGCCCAAGGTCACACAGCCCAGCGGCTAGCACGCCAGAGACTGGAGCTGGGAGGGTGGAAGGCAAAGTGAAGAGCAGGATGCTGTGGGGGAGGGGTGGGGGGGCAGGGCAGGGATGCTGCCTTGCGATTCCAAATGGATGCAGGGAGCTGTGAACTGACCTGGGGGGAGGTGAGGGAAATGTGGTTTTCCGAGATGGATGTGGATGACTTTAGCAACCGCTGTCAGCCCTGAGGGAAGGGGTGATGTGGGGGGGTGGGGGGGTGGTGAGGGTGAGGGCTGTGAAAGTCAAGAGCTTATTAATGCACAGAGAACGTCTGAACAGGGAGAGAGGAAGGCCGGGACTTGAGAGCTGCAGCCCAGGAAGTGGCTGTGGGATTTGGCAACAGCTTGGATGAGGGGAGGGGTGTGGACCCCCAGACGGAGGCTCAGCAAGGGCAAGGCCAGGACTTTTACAAGAGGGAAAAGGGGGCAAGGAGAAGAGGTGGGAATTAAGGCATTCTGTAGCCCCCAAGTTGGGACTGTGGGTCAAAGGCGCCTGAATTTCTGGGTTGTCTGAATCTCTGGTGCTCCCTTCCTGACCTCTGGAAGTCCCCAAAGTGCCGATTACCTCTGCTTCTACTCCCGCCCCATACTGATCCTGACCAGGGATCTCTGGGTGGGGCCCACTATTGCTAACACTCCATAAAAAAACCAGAAACCCTAACTAGGTGTCTCAGTGGAAGGGTTTCAGAGCCCACTCCCTGGCGGGGGGGCCAGGAAGACAAGGACAAGGAAGGCCAGACTGGGACAGGCTGAGGCCACGGCTGTGCAGAGAGCCCACTGGAGACCTGAGCTGGACACACGGGGTGGTGGCAGCAGGGGGCAGAGAACGCTGGTGTCAGAGACAGCCAAGAAGGTTGAGGGGACGGATCTCAACGTGGCCAAGAGGAGGGTTCTTGGCAGGCTCAGTTCCTGTAGCAGAGAGGGCGGAAGGCAGATGGGAGGGGGCGAGCAAATGCGGGAGCTCAGGAAGGTGGAGGCTGTGGGTGTGGGCTAGGAGTCAACGCCCTCCCCCCACCTGAGAGCCAGCGACCAGGCTCCTGAGTGGGATGGGCGGGATCATCCCCCCTGGCAGGAACCAGTGGGAACCACAGCCTGGAAACAGGACCCAGGGGTGAGCTGCCTTGAGCACAGCGTATGCTCTTATCGCTGGGAACTAGACTTCCTGGGCCTGCTGACCACAGCGATGTCCCGCACAGAGGGGTGGATCTCAGTGCTGGGGTCCTGGGCCCTTCATCTCTCTGGGTCTTTGTGCTTTCCTCCATAAAGAGTGGCTGGGCCGGTGGACCCCAAAGCACTGACTCCCAAGTCTGGCTGGCCATCACCAAGCTGGTGAGCCGGATAAAATGCAGAATCCACCCCCCTGCCTCCTACCCACCCTCCCCTGTGCAGCATACCTAGACCTATTCCCTCACCCCCATTAATTCTAAATCAGAGCTCAAGATCCTTCCAGCACTAACTTGGCCTGATTCTGGGACCCCCCCCCACCCCCCAGCCCCAGGCAGGCAGGCGGGGCAGCCCCTCTAAGGGGACCAGTGATGCAGGGCATCAGACAGCAGGTTTCCTTCCCCTTCCCTGCTGCCTCCGGGGGTGGGGGGAGGGGGGCTGATGCTTGGTGCCATTAATTTCCCAGCCAAGTAGAATAGCAGAATTTTTGAGCCCCAGGAAGCTCCTCTCTGTTAGAGGAAAAGGGATGGACCTAATTGTAACTGAGACCCTACTGTCGTAATAACCACCGTTTATTGGTGGTGGTCTGTGTGCCCAGCGGGTACTGTATCCTTCCAGCATGATCTCACCTAACCCTCAGGTTGTTCTCTGGGTTATACATGCTGAGGAAACTGAGGCTAGATGAGGCTAAAGAACGTGCCCGATGTAACGCAGCTGGAAAGAGGGCAAGCTGGATCCGAAGCCCTGGGCTGTCACTCCAGAGCCTGTGGGCTTCACTGGACCGAATCCCAATGTGCCAGGCACTGTGCCCAGCACTTCACCCATCTGCTCTTTGTGTGGATCGTCTTCTTTAATCCTCAGAACAAACCCGGGAGGAGGTACACTCATCCCCATTTTATAGATGCGGAAACAGGCTTAGAGAGATTACTGGCACGGCCAAATCAGCAATCTTGGCCAACCCACAGAATGCCTACCCCTGTGGAAATCCTGTTCTAAGGAACTGAGTGTATGTTGCTTATCTAATCTCCACCTCTCACAGGTGAAGAAACTGAGTCAGAGATCCTGAGACTCGCCCCAAGTGGCACAGTCAGGACTGCTGGATCCAGGGCTTGAAGTCAGGCAGTCTGGCTGCCCCGTCTGCATACTTAAGCAAACCCGGGGTTCTCCTCCTCCAAGTGTGGTCCTCGGACCAGCAGCATCAGCACCACCCGGGAACAGAGCCTCAGGCCGCACCCCAGACCTGCTGAATCAGGAACCCAGGGGGCAGCACGCAGGCCCCTGCAGGAGATTCAAAGCACTAGCGGTCTAAGAACCACTGCCCTCAACCGTATCGCGTTCCCCCACCTTACCCTCTCCGCGGGTGAGGGGAGGCAGGATTCAAACCCAGGACTCCTAATCAAAAGGTCAAACCCTTTCCGGTCTACCGCAGCGCTCCCCCTCCCCTCCCTCCTCTCCACCCGCCTCTAAGGACCGCTCTCTTCTCTCCCTCCTCCCCGTCCCCCCCCCCACCCCCCCAGGATGACCTGTTCGCGGACCTGGCCAACCTGAGCCACCTCTTCCTGCACGGGAACCGCCTGCGGCTGCTCACGGAGCACGTGTTCCGCGGCCTGGGCAGCCTGGACCGGCTGCTGCTGCACGGGAACCGGCTGCAGGGCGTGCACCGCGCGGCCTTCCGCGGCCTCAGCCGCCTCACCATCCTCTACCTGTTCAACAACAGCCTGGCCTCGCTGCCCGGCGAGGCGCTCGCCGACCTGCCCGCGCTCGAGTTCCTGCGGCTCAACGCCAACCCCTGGGCGTGCGACTGCCGCGCGCGGCCGCTCTGGGCCTGGTTCCAGCGTGCGCGCGTGTCCAGCTCCGACGTGACCTGCGCCACCCCCCCGGAGCGCCAGGGCCGCGACCTGCGCGCCCTCCGCGACGCCGACTTCCAGGCCTGCCCGCCCGCCGCGCCCACGCGGCCCGGCAGCCGCGCCCGCGGCAACAGCTCGTCCAACCACCTGTACGGGGTGGCCGAGGCCGGGGCGCCCCCCGCCGACCCCTCCACCCTCTACCGAGACCTGCCCGCCGAAGACCCGCGGGGGCGCCAGGGCGGGGACGCGCCCACGGAGGACGACTACTGGGGGGGCTACGGGGGCGAGGACCAGCGGGGGGAGCAGACGTGCCCGGGCGCTGCCTGCCAGGCGCCCCCGGACTCCCGCGGCCCCGCGCTCTCGGCCGGGCTGCCCACCCCTCTGCTTTGCCTCCTGCTCCTGGCGCCCCACCACCTCTGACTGCGGTGCTGAGACTGAAGAGGCCATCGTCACCCCCCGCCCAGCCCCGCCCGGCTGAGGCCGGCCGGGCCCTGTCCCCGCCCCCCGGCCTTGCTGCCTTCCTGTCCCCTCCCCTCTCCTCTCTTCCCAGGGGACCCGGCCTGGCCAGGCCTCTCCCTGCCTCCTGGGCTGTTGGCTCAGGGCAGCCCCCGGAAGTCTGGACGTGTCTGGTGGCTCAGCCCTGTTCTCCCCAACTCCGGCCATTAACTCTTTCCCACCCCAAGGCTGGGGTGGGACACCCCAGGCAGCCGCTGTCCCCTTCTCCCAGTGCCCACCGTGGACGAGAGGGGCTTTCGTCCGCAGAGCATCTTCCACCAGCAGAGCCTTCGGAAGCTCCCGGGAAGGGAGCCCCACCCAGGAGCCCTTTGGAGGGATGCCTCACTTGGGGCCAGGCTAACCTGAGGCCCCTGCTTATCCTAGCCCCCCTCAACCTCCCGACACCGGAGGAATACTTTTCTCCTAAGTCTACCCGGGACATTTTTTAGGGTGCCCGGAGAGAACTTTCCTCTCCACCGTGGCCCCCGTGTGGTGAAGATCAACATAAGTTGTTTGGGGAAAAAAAAATTTATTAAAAAATTCTATTATTTTACCTTCTTCTGTAAGATTTGTTGGCTCAGGACCTCAAAAGAGGGAAGAGGGCTTAGAACCATCGGGATTTCAGGGCCAGGAGGGTTAGAGAGAGGAGATCCATCCCATGCCATCAAAGCGCTTCTTGCTGGCTGGAGCCCGTGTGTATGCTGCTCCCCGACGATGAGAAGCTCAAGACTGAGGAAGAGGGGTGTTTGCGGAGCCCCAGGCAGGCCAGGTGAAATCTGACAGTCAAGAGTAGGGGCTGACATCACCTCACCTCCCCATCTGTCCCAGAGAGGCAGCTGCAGCCCACCCTGGGTTGTCTGGCCCCTGAGGAGCTAACCCTGGGGAAGGCCTGCAGCCTGGTTAACAGCTCCCTCGCAGGCCCTGTTCCTTCAGGAGGGAAGAGCATTTCTCACCTCACCCTGCAAGGAGAAATAACAGACATCCACGGTCACAGCCAGCCCAAACATGGCTTTGGGCAAATCTGAAAAAGGCACCTCTTCCTCAGGGGAACCCAGCCCCACAGCACAGCAAACACCTTAGCAAGCGGAGCCTAAGGCTGAATTTCAGCTCACACTGGCCCCGTTGGCTGAGTGCCTTTGTGCAGTGTACAGCCTAACCCTACAGATCAATGTTCTCTTTCCCTTGGCTCCTGCAAGGTGGGATGGACCAGGTCAGAGAAGCAGTCCTGCAAGCAGGTTAGAAGAGAGACTGAGGTCCTAGGGTGACCAGAGGGACAAGAGTCCCAAGTTGGGGTGTCCTGCTGGCTTGAGGTATGACCAGAAGCTTCATCTTTCCAGTGTGTGAAGGGGAGACTGAGGGAAAGGAAAAAGCTTGACTAAGAAGGACTTGGGATGGAGCCTAGGAGTGAGTCTCACCAGAGCAACCTGGGGAGAAGGTGGATGGTTTTCATTTAGGATTAAGAAGCTACCTTGGGGGGTGGGAGTGGCAAGAGAGGGGACCCGGATGCCAGCGCTCAGACGGGAGGGGTGCTGAGGTTCTGTGACTCTGGCCGGGCAAGTCAGAAGGCTGGCCAGGAGAGGAGGCAGAAACAGGAAGGAGTGGACACTGAAGGCCTGAGGCAGGCCGACTTTGGATAGGCGTGTGGGGTGGGTGGGGAGATAGTGAAAACGGCTAGCTAGTCAGGAACCTGAGGAGCTCTGGGTCGGGGGTCTCCCAGGTGCCTGTGTCAGGCTGACTTTGAGGAGGCTAGCTACTGGGACCAGGGGGCCAAGAGCTCTGATGGAGGACGAGCTGCTGGGGGCTGGGCAGGGCAAGGGAGGGTGCTGGGAAATCAGATGCAGGCCGTCCAGGTCACAGAATTATCGTTGTGAAATATTCATGGGCCTTCGGTCCAGATTCTATTTCAGAACAGTGAAAGCAAGAGGAGTGTGTGAGCCTCAGGAAGAAGCCTACAGCAAAGCCTCTTTCCACCACCCCACCCCCACCAGCCCAGACAGACCCACGGACGCCCATCACGTGCACACCCACGCTCACATGCTCTCTCACACACACTCACACAACACAGAGCTACGGAGCACGTGCAGGCAGGCTGACACCCACGGGTCCCACAGACGGGCAGATGTACCCCAAATACCGGCGTGCACGCATAGCCGCACGGCCACCGAAACAGGACTCCGTGCACCGACCACCTCCAGAGATCTCACTTGGCACAGACCCCCAGCGTCTCCAATTCAGAGTCACAGCCTTGAACCCCACACCCTGAAACAGGAGGGGCTGTTAAGACCGTCCAGTCCACCCGCCGGTGCTCTGATGGGGAAACTGAGGCCCAGAGAGGGGAAGGGATTTGTCCAAGACTCCCCACCCTGGAAGGAAACAAAGCATCGTTCACCTCTACCCACATTCTGCATTGTCTGCCAGGCCCCCCCGGCTGGCTGTGCTTAACTCCTCTCTCTAATGTCCTGTGTCTGCTCACTTACCCAGTTCTGTCTCAACCCACCCCTTCCTTTCCATCCCCCCACCACCTCCCTGCTTCATCTCCTCATTACCTCATGCCTAGAATACAGAAGAAAATAGCAATAACCTCCTCTCTGGTTTTCCTACATCCAGTCTCTCCCTCCCACCCAGCCTGCCCATGGTGGCCAGATTCATCTGACCAAAATTTGCATTATGTCCTTATGTCACTCAGAAACCTACAATGCGTCGTTACTGCCTACAGGTTACAGATAAAATGCCTTAGCAGAGCATCAAAGACCCTTCAGAGTCTGGTGCCAACTGCCTTTCTAGCCTTTTCTCTCATGGCCTCACCCCCAAATCCTCACTAAAAAAGCTAGAATGATTGGATCATGCGCTTGAAACCCACAAAGCTCAAAGTTCCTCAATCTCCCCCAAAGTAGGACGCTTCTCCCCCGCTCCTCAGATTCCAGACTCCAGACCCCTTCTCCAAGGCCCAGTCTGCACCTCTCTGACCTTCTCAGTGGGAGTTCTTTGACTGTCCTTCAAAGCTGCAGCAGAGAGGCTCGGGCTCAGGCTACCTAGAAGCAGACGGCTGCCCCCCACTGGCCACCTTGGGAATCACAGACAGGCGTCTGTCAACGTGAACTGAACGTGAGCAGCCAGCCGCCCGGGGAGAGGAACAGGAGAAGGACGCCAGATGACGGCCTTTATAAGCCCTTAAGCCTCTAAGGTTCTTACACTCAGTAGGGGGAAGCGTTCTCAGCCCTGCTCTCTGAGCTGCTGGCTCCTGACTTTAGATCCCTGATCCACGAGAGAACCCCTCTCCTCTGAAATACAAAGACTTGCAGGACACTGCTGAAGGGAAGTTTGCCCACCAGCCTCTGAGAGGCCACAAGGCCGGGTACAGTCCAGGTGGCAGACCCAAGGTCCGGCTGGGGTCAGGTTTCTACATGAATTTTTAATACGTCCAGCCAGACCTGTCAGATGTTCCGAAACCTGAGCATCTCTTTTCGTTTCTGTACATGATGCCCTTCCCCATCCCCGTTGCCCCTGGGGCGGGGGGCAGGGAGGACAGGCCAGGGACGTGCACGAGTGGCGTCTGCAGAAATGATTCGGGGGAAGTGGAAGGCGAATGACCTAGTTATTCTCCCACTTACTGTGTGACCTGCAACAACTTACTTAACCTCTCTGAATGTCCATTGTGTTTTTTGTCTTTCGTTTGTGATCTGGGGGCAATACCGCCTGCTTAAATTGAGCTGTTGTGGGGAATAAGTACAATACCCCCCTCGAAAGGCGACCTACATGGTTGCTGTTGTCCCCTTTCCTCAAGTCCGGCTTCCCTCCTCCGTTTCCTTCCAACACCAGAGGTGCCTCTTGCCCCTTTCTTTTGGAGGTGGGGACTCTGGCTGGGCCTGCCACTGTCCCCCAGTGACCCTTCGGCCTTCCTAGAAACTTCAGATGAAGTGGCAAAAAGGAAAGGAAGTGAGAAGGAGAGGCCAGGCTGGTGGAATAAGAGAGGAAGATGGTCCAGCTAAGGGGAAGGGGCAGACAGGAAGCAGAAGACCCTACTCAGAGAGAGAAGAGCCAGGTGCAGGCTTCTTTCTTTCTTTCTTTCTTTCTTTCTTTCTTTCTCTCCCTTTCTCCTTCCTTCCTTCCTTCCCTCCTTCTGGCAGCTTCTCCAAGGCTGGTCGGGTCACCCCAGAAGCCAGAATGGCCATTCTGAGCAGAGATGAGGTCAGGAGCATGGAGACAGGGTTGGAAATGGGGGGCTGTTGAAGGAAGCTCGCCCAGTCTTTCCAGCACACCAAATCCCTGCCAGTGTTTCTGCCAGTGTTCCCTGCCAGTGCCAGGGTCTTTTCCATCTGATTTAGGTGGGAAGTTGCTAAAATGCAGATTCCGGAGCCCCCCAGACCTGCTGAATCGGATTACTGGGGGGGGGGGGGAACCCTAGAACTGTGTGTGTGTATGGGGGGGTCACCAAGCATCCTAAGGGTTGAGAAACACCTGAAAGGTGGGGGGAAGGGCAGGGGAGAGCCGCAGACAGGGGAAAGGAAGCAAAGGGAGAAAAGTTAGATACCCACTCCCCCACCCCAGACACACTTGTTGGAAATAGCAGACAACACTCCAGAGGGGAAGAGGCTGTTGCCAGGGATGGGGAATAAAGGGTGGAGGAGTCAGAGGGAGGTCGCAGAGACCCACAGGGGAGGGGACACTGCAGCAGTGAGACCCAAGGTAAGCAGCCACAAGCGGAAACAGACACTTGCAAGGTGTTCCCCACCCTCGTGGGGATTTGAGACCCCGGACCTCTGGACGTGGGATGTGGACACGCCGGAAGAGTCTTCTCGGTTTCTGGGGTGGGGGCTCAGGCAGCAAGCCTCGCCTGCAGGGACGCGCGGCCCTCCCGGGAGGCCACAACACAGACGTGAGGATACTCAGCCATCAGTCCCGAGCCAGAGCCCTCCCCTCCCCTCCCCTCCCCTCGGAACTGGGCTCGGGTCCCGCACCCGCCTGACCTTCTCCCTCCCTCCACCCCCCCAGCCCCCGGTCTCAGCTCATCTGCATAAAGTTCCAATTAACACGTTTTCCCTCAGCTATTTACGATCCCTGAACTCGCTCCCAGCTCGGGAGCTGGCTTCCCGCCGCCCCCTCGCCCCTCGGAGTGCGGCCCCCGTAACCCTAGAGCCCCGGGCGGCTCGAGGCGGCCTTGACCCCGCCGGCCGGGCCCGCGCCAGAGGAGGGCCAGGGATAAGGGGCGCGCCCTGGGGCGGCGGGCGGTGCAGCCGGGGGCCGCCACAGGCCAGAGGCCAGGCTCTCCGGGAAAAGGCCGGCGCTACCCACCTCTTCCTGGGAAGAGATGGGGAGGGGGGCTTCTCCTGGGAGACTCAGGGCGTCGAAATTCCTCGTTCCTCATCCTCCGGCCCCCGCACCCCTCCTTCCCCCCCCCCCCACCCCCCGCCACGTACCCTCTCCCCTCCCCAGCCATCTGTTCCACTCGGCAGCGCCGCGACAAACACGGCTCCAGCTCGCTTCCGCCCCTGCCCAGCCCCCTCCCCAAGCTCTCCACCCCTCCCCCGGGAGGCCGGGATTTCTGCCGGCAACGCCCACCCCGTCCGAAGCCCCAGCTGGGCTTCGGCCGACGTCTGGACCCACTCCTTCCGTCTGGGCATCTGTGGGGGTGCAGATAACGCTTGCAAGGGTGGGGGTCGGGAAGGCATGAGATCTCAAAGGAGGGCAGTGCAAGCCAGGGTAGGAGTCTGGGGGTCGAAGCCCGGGAAGGACCCACCCGTGGGGAGGCTGTGTGTGGGGAGGGGTGTGGGGGGCTCCCTTCCAGGCTCGCCGCCCCCTCCCACCCCTTCCATCGCATCCCGGACACAGCCCCGCAGCGCCGCCTGCTGGGCACACCCAGCCCCCGGCCCACATACCTTGCTTCCTCTTCCAGCCAGCACCCGGGTTGGGTGGGATCTATCGCTCGCGATCGCTTGCGATCGCCCTCCACCAGATTACTTGGAAAGTCAAGGCGCGGGATGGTGAGCAGTGAGACCCAGGTAGGCCCTCCGGGAACCCGCCCAACCCGTTGGTGGGTGCTGTCCAATTCTGGTTTAGAGTGTTGCAAAAAGGGAACTGTGTTAGAAGCCAGGAGTCTGGGCTACAGCAGCCAGGGATCTGCTATGTGACTTTGTCAAGTCTCCAGACCCCTCTGGACGTGTTTTCTCATCTATGAAATGGGTGGATTAGTCTGTTCCATTAACCTCTAAAGATAATTTAGGACAAAGAGGCAGTTCATCTGTGATACTGTCTTCAGCACTAACATTTGAGGGTTCTCCAAAGTTACACACACACACACACACACACACACACACACACACACACCCGCGGGTGTATTGGGGTGGGGGAGATGAGCAACGCTTTTGAGGTCACTCTCAGCCCTGTGAGGACAGCTGAGCTGGGCTGAGAAGCTTGGGACCTCCTTTCTGTCCCTAACCGCCCTGGCAGGCCTGTGGTTAGGACTCAGCAGTCAGAGTGTCCAAGTTTCAAGCTCAGTTCCACACCTACCAACCGTGTGCCCTTGGTCTTGTGCTTTAACCTGTCTGGGCTTTCCTCAACCTACAAAAACAGTGTGAAGACAGTAACCTCTTGGGCTATAGTTAGGATGAAATGAGATAACCTGTGAAGTACAGGCAGATTCTCAACAAATGTCAGCGCCCCTCCCTGCACCCCCCCCCCCCCCCCCCCCCCCCCGCTCCATTCTGTGACTTGCTCTAGCCTCTAAGGCTGCTGTCCCAGGGACATAAAGAGGTGTCGGCCTGGAATAAAAAAGGTGGAAGTTCCTGGAGGGTCCCTCATTCTCAAAGATGGTGTCTTTACCTTTGTGATTTTAAAGCCTCATTTCGATGTTAAAAATAAGTATAAATATAGTAGAAAGTGGAGCTCAAAATTTGCATAAGTTTTAAGATAAAACAGGAGACTATAAAAAAGTGTAAATTTCAACAAACCTCCAGCATTCTAAGGGATTATTTCTAAAGCATCCTGCCCCGATCCCCCTGTACAGACAAAAGCAACCTGCTGGCTGTACCTCAAACCATGGGAAATGGGGGAGCAGGAGCAGAGGGCAGGATGTGGGCTCCCTCCAGACACTAAGGGCAGGGATGGTTAAGCAGAGGGAGGTGAGGCAGACAGCCAGAGGTGGACAGGCTGGCACTTCAGGTGTCCTACTTAATGCCCAGCCAAGCCTGGGTGGGGGAGAGGGATGGGAGTGTGGGAAACCCCCCCCCCCCCAACAAAGATACAGGCACACACCAGCCCGTCTCTCACTTCCCTTTTTATTTCCTCTAAGACCTACAAAAGGCAGTACCAGGGAGGGAACCTGCCCTCCGGCCCTGAAGGGGCTTACCCACCACCCCCCCCAATACCCCATCCAGGACACAGCCACCACCTCAGGCCCCTTTCCTCGAGGGGAAGGTTGTTTCGTCCACACACACACATTCATACGCACGTGCACACAAACACGTACATGTGCATGTGTATGCATGCCCGGTCTCTGGGCGTCGCATAGCTGGAACCCTAGGGGTAACCTGTTTGTTGATCCCACAAGCCGCCAGGAAGCACCAGGAGGTGGGCCCCTAGGATGAAGGCCCAGAGGCAAGACAGCCCGCATCCTGGTCTCCTCCAATCTGAGGAGAAAGAAGGCCCAATCCTTCTAGCACAGGGCTGTCTTCAGTCAATGGAGCATTATTGCTTTGGGGAAAATTTTTTTTAGTTCTTTTTTTTTTTTTCCTTTTAGCAAGTCCCTACAAAAATAGAACTTCTCTTGGTATTTATAAATCCACGGCCCAGCTCTGTGCGTATGTCACAGGTAGAAAAGCCATATGAGGCATTGCTGGAAGCCGAGCTACCCAGCCTGAGTGGCGGGGCCCAGGCTGTGGACAGACTGGTGACTGCAGGGCGGCCGGCCGACAGTGAAGCTTCTTGTCCTCCCGCTTTTAGGTAATTTGGCCTTAATAAAGTACCTGGGGTATAGTCTGTTGGGGAATTGCCCTCGACAGGCCCTCTGGGAAAAGAACCATTAGGGAAGAAAATAAGGTTCTGCAAGAAATTGAGCAGCTTTGGGGCGCCTGGGTGGCTCAGTCGGCTAAGCGTCCGACTTCGGCTCAGGTCACGATCTCACTGTCCGTGGGTTCCAGCCCCGCGTCGGGCTCTGTGCTGACGGCTCAGAGGCTGGAGCCTGTTTCAGATTCTGTGTCTCCCTCTCTCTGACCCTCCCCCATTCATGCTCTGTCTCTCTCTGTCTCAAAAATAAATAAACGTTAAAAAAAATTAAAAAAAAAAAAAAAAGAAATTGAGCGGCTTTACGTTTAGCCCTTGCCGTCCCCTATGGAGACTCCTCCACTTGCAGGAAGGATGGCCTCATGCATTTGCCAGCAAAGAGGGCCTGTAAAGGAGAGACATATGGATTTGAGACATATGGATATGGATTTGCCCCACTCGGGCAACTAAGGAGTGTATCTCTGGGCACAGGTGACTTCAACCCCTAGGCCCACCTGGCCCCCCGGAGGCATTCCAGATGGTGACTGAACCTAGCCAGTTAAGGTACAGAATGGTTCCTTAGTTCCTAGGTGCCTTGTCTCTCTGAGAATGTGTGAGGCATGGGTTTCTAAGGCCCTATCGGCCCCTTCCCGGCACCTCGGACCGAGGCAAACACATTGTTCTTCTGGCCTCATGTGGTTAGGAGGTCATGTCCCCGTAACTGTTCCACTTGAGGCGTCGAGAAATGGAGGGCCTTTCACGAGAACAGCAAAGCAAATGCTTTGTAGATTATAAACGCAGATGCATAATGGAATAAGGTAAGAAATTAATCAATAATCAAAGGGTATGTGGGAACTTTACGAGAAAATCGCCACGTTATTTCTTAAAGGTTGACTACACGTAGGAACATTTTTAAAATTAGGCGATGTTAGAAAAACATAGATGACGAATGCTCCAAGGAAATCACTAGCACATATCGTGCCACGTCTGCTACAATAAATCGGCCAGTTCAACACACTGCTGTTGTCTGTGTCCGTTTTTATTTTAGTTTTTTATTCTAGTTTTGTTTTATTTTCACTTTTTCGCCAACGCCGTTCATCCTTCCGGGAACCCCTGGACCTGCTGGAGCCGGACTCCGGCAAGGCATTCCCTTTGGTAGCTCAGGCCTTGGCCTGTCATCCGGGTCCCTTGGCTGCAGGGGTCTAGGCAGTCACCTCGGAGCTTCCAAGCACCTTCTTTGGGCCCTCCCAGTCGGTGGCGTACTCCCTCTGGAGCTGGGCACGGTAGTAGAAGAGGTAAGAAGGCAGCAGGAATCCCAGGAGTGAGAATAACAGGAGGCCCAGATTCACCTTTAGGGCAAGGAGAAAGACAAGAGTCAAACAGGTACCCGCTTCCCCGCATCGCCCTCAAGGGCCCTCCCATTTAACCTTCAGCAGAGAGGAGAAGGCAGCCATTTGTACTCAGGTCGTGGGCCACAATGATAAATATAGCTAGCGCTTCCAATGTTCAGTCACTGTTCCACCAATATCTCATTTAATGTTCAACGACCTCGTAAAGTTTCTTAGCCTAGTTGGAACCCTGGCTGAGGCTGGTGCCCACACCAGCTGACGCCCTCTGGGGAGCTACTGAGGCAGTCTGGGCTACTTTCTGACATGGAAGCTTCTGGGCTGGGAACCATGACCTCTGAGGATGCTGACAAGGGGATCCCATTGCGGGTGCTGAGAAGAGACTCGAAGGCAGTTAAAGGAGCCAAGGCACGCAGCTGGAGGACAGGAGGCCCAGGGCAGTGGCCCTCACGTGCACTGGGCCACGGTCCACACCCGGCTCTGCCTTTCTCGCTGTGTGACTTTGGGCAAATCGCCATGACTCTAAGTCCCTCCTCAGGGCTGTCAATACCTGGTGAGCATTCACTAAAGGGTGGCTACGCTTTCTCCATCATTCTTGTGGGAGAAAGATTATGGGACAGGTGGCCCCACAGGGCAGACAGAAGGTCAGCTTTAGGGAGGCAGATGTCAGTTCTGGGTAAGGAAAAGCCCTTCTGACCATACCAATGGCTGCTGCCCCATCACTGAGGGTGTTGAGAGGGTTTGTTGGAACCCCTTTCCAGAGGTGCTGGAGAAAGGATCCATGCACTGGGTGAAACTGGACTGCATCAGAGCTAGGCCACTTCACAAGGCACCCGGAGGCTTAGCACAAAGATACTCCTGGGCCCAGGGTGAGGGATGCTGATGCGGCTGGCTGGGGAATCTGTATTTTTAACGTGCTGTGACGGGTTGTGAGGGACAGCCAGCTGGGGAGCCCCCAGATCAGAGACCTTCAGTCTGAGAGATGAGTGAGGGATTCTGTCACCTCGAAGCCCCTCCCCCTCAGCCCCCTGGAAAGGGGCTCCTGCTCTCCACCCCCACGCCACCCGCAGTTCTCACCCAGAAGGGCTCTCCTTTCAAGGGTCCCACCATGGCCATGAAAAGCGGCTGCTGGAGCAGGGCAAACACGGCACTGATGAGGGACTGCAGACCCGTCAGCGTCCCAAAGTGGTTGGACGGGAACCTGTCAAGAAGAGGTAGGCCAGTTAGGACGGGCACGTGGCCCTCTCCAGTCCAGCCCCCTGTGCCAGACTCCCCCCCCCCACCCCCAGGTTAGGCGGGCAGGGTGGAACTTAAGAGCCTCTTTGCAGGGCACCTGGGTGGCTCAGTCAGTTAAGCATCCGACTCCTGATTTCGGCTCAGGTCGCGATCTCAGTTTGTGAGTTCGAGCCCCACATCGGGCTCTGTGCAGACAGTGTGGAGCCTACTTGGGATTCTCTCTCTCTCTCACTTGCTCTCTGCCCCTCCCCCACTTGTGCACGCACACGCACGCTCTCTCTCCCTCCCTGTCTCCAAATAAATAAATAAATAAACTTTAATTAATTAAAAAAAAAAAGCCTCTTTGCCTGTGCTTTCTGGACTCTGCCTCAAAGCTGTGTGCTGCGGCAGCTGTTTGCTGCCTCAAAGCTGTGTGCTGCTGTGCCTCAAAGCAATGCTGCGGATTGCTGTATGCAATCTCTCGGAGACCCACTTCCTCCACTAATAACCGAGATAGCACTGACCTCGCTAGGCGGTTCATTTATTCTTTTGACAAGGATTCACTGAGTTCCCACGTGCCAGGTGCCATTCTAAGGTGCATGCACATTCAGCACTGAACCGAACCCTTGTAGAGGTAGCTTTCTGGTGGGGCCGGTGTCAGTCAGACAACGAGCAAGATACACACATAGATTGTTGGCTGGTGAAGGGAGCCAAGGAGAGACGTAGGGTGGAGAAAGCAGGTGGGGGCGTCCAGGGGGCTGCCACCGTGGACAGGATGGCCAGCAGAGGCCTCACTGACAAGGGGACCCTGGGTACGGACCTGGAGAAGGTGAGGTAACTGTGGGCCTTGCAGCTATCTGGAGGGAGACTGTTCTAGAAAGGGGGAACAGGAAGTGCAAATGGCCTAAGTAGGGGACACACTTGGGGTTTCTGAGAAATGAAGAGGCCGCAGCAGAGTGAGAGAAGGGGGAAGGGGGGTGAAGAGAGCAGACAGGGCCCAGGGTGGGGGAGTGGGGGAGCTAGAACTTGTAGGGCCTGTTAAGCCATAACAAAGCCTCTGGCTTTTTCTCAGAAACAAGGCAGGAAGCCATGGAGTGACAGAAAAAGACTTATGTCCCAGCAGGTGTCTCCAGCCCCTGTGTTAAAAATAGACCAAGGGAGGGGGCACCTGGGTGGCTCTGTCGGTTAAGCATCAGACTCTTGGTTTCAGCTCAGGTCATGATTTCATGGTTTGTGAGTTTGAGCCCTGCATCAGGCCCCATGCTCACAGCACAGAGCCTGCTTGGGATTCTCTCTCTCCCACTCTCTCTGCCCCTCCCCTGCCCGCTCTATCTCTCTCCAAATAAATAAATAAACTTAAATAGACCGAGGGAGGCGAGAGCAGATGCAGGGACCCGGCCAGGAGCTGCTGCGCCCAGCCAGGGCAGGGGGGTGGCGGTGGAGACAAGGAGAGGGTCGCATTTGGGGTCTGTGGACAGCGGGACCGCGGAGGCTAGACATGGAGCGTGAGGAAGGGAAGAGCCAAGGCTCACTCCAAGGCTCCAGCCTGAGCAGGTGAAGGAGACGGGCTGCCCTCTGCTGACCCTGGTCAGGTGTCCTGCACCACGCCTGCCATTGAAGAAGCCCCTGGTAACGGTGACAACTGTCACTGCCGTTGCTCATTACACACCCCGGGGAGTCCCTCAGCAGCGCTGGCAGTGGAAACCAGAAGGGTGAGGGGAGAGGGAACCGGGGGCTGCTCCAGATGGAGCAGGAGAGTCATAAGGCAGGCTGCAATCTGGAAATTTCTACAGGGCTGACGGGGGAGAGAGGAGAGCAGACGTAGGACCAAGGCACGTGGGTTGGGGGCGGGGGGGGCTCAGTTGGTTAAGCATCCAACTTCGGCTCAGGTCATGATCTCACGGTTCCTGAGATCGAGCGCTGCGTTGGGCTCTCTGCTGTCAGCACAGAGCTGGTTTCGGATCCTCTGTCTCCTTCTCTTTCTGCCCCTCCCCAGCTTGTTCTCTCTTTCTCTCTTTCTCAAAATAAATAAACTTTAAAAAAAAAAAAAGAAGAAGAAGGAGAAGGAGAAGAGGGAGGAGAAGGAGAAGGAGAAGGAGAAGGAGAAGGAGAAGGAGAAGGAGAAGGAGAAGGAGAAGGAGAAGGAGAAGGAGAAGGAGAAGGAGAAGAAGAATCCTGGCTTCCTCTAAGGGAGGACCCCCTGGTGGCAGGCTACCTTTGAAGAGGCAGGGACCCCACCACCCAAGATGAGATGCCGGGAGAGGGCAGCCCCACCACCAGCCCACCAGGTGGCCTCCCAGTTCCCCACCGACTCCAAGAGGTCAGCACTCCTGGGAGGCAGCGGAGAGGGGCATGACGGGGTGGGCGGGGCCATTTCGACTCTGCTCGGGGATTCTTCGGGTTTTGGGGGAGGAAGCGGCTGACTCACACTGCAGCGTAGAGGCTCCCGCAGGCTGAGTGGAAGAAACCTCGAACCACGGTGTGCAGGATAAAGGTCACGTACTGAAACCAAGAAGAGAGAGGGAAGAGGTGAGAGCAGGTGTGGAGGCCGGAGGCAGGATGGGGAGGGTGGCCGGCGACACGAAGCCGCGTGGAGCCCTTGCCCACCCGATCCCTGGAATACCCCCCCGGGGGGCCCCAGAGACCCAGAAGACAGACCCAGAGGACAAGAACCTGGCGTCCTGGAAGGCAGGCATGGGGCGAAATGGCCCTTCGGAGGGGTCCTGGGAGGCAGGGAGACGGGGGAGGACAGAGGTGGGTACCTGGAGGTGTAAGCTATTGACGAGGCAGGTGACACCAAACCCCACCAACAGAAAGTTGGTCAGGGTGAAGGCGTTGATGGCATTGGTGATCTTCTGGATCTTGCGGTAGCGCGGTCTGGCCGACCTGGTGGCGACCCCATCCCTGAGGAGAACAGGATGTCACCGGCTGCTGCCTCCACGTCCCCAGCAGCTGCCTGGTTCCCCGCCTGGCCTTCCCCTCTTCTCCTGGGCCTCTGCCGTGGGGGCGACAAAGGCAGCAAACCACTCCCCCAACCCTGTGTTCCTCAAAGCGTGGCTCCCCCACCTTTTACCCCAGCATCACCTCAGGGCTTTCTTTAAAATGCAGATTCCAGGCTCCCACCCCAGAATCTCAGAGGCTGGGCCCAGGAAGCTGCATTCTGACAAACAGCCCAGGCACGTCTCACGCACACTGAAGCCTGAGAATCAAGGATAGGAAGGAAGGTGGCGAACCGGAAGCTCTCACACTGTCTCCAATCGGACGCCTCTATGGAAGCATCTCTGCCCATCAGCCTGGACAAAAGTAGATGCCACTCCGGGGACAGCAGATTGGCCCCGGACTACCCAGCAGGCCCCTCTCTGGCACACTCCAGGGGAGAGGCCAGCAGGCCGAGATGCTCATCTATCCTAGACAGATGACCCTGCCATCAGGGGCCATGGGCAGGGTGCCCGGGCTGGAGTACCGATGCTGGGGAGGGAAGCCACGAGATTGTTCCTTAGCTGCCTTCTCTCCTGTCCTCTCAGGACAAACAGGAACTATTTGGATTAACACAGAAAGAACCCAGAAGACCCGGGCTCAAGACCCAATTGTGGTCTCCAGCCAACAAGATGGGCCTCATTGGCCCCACCTCCTGCTACCCATGTCCTGTGTAGTCCCGTCCTACACTGTACCAGTTACTCTGGACGACCCACAGAATATGACAGAAACAATGGAATGTCACTTGTGAGATTTTGCTGTGAAGGACACAGAAGCTTCTGTCTTTGTCTCCCTCCCTTAGACCCCTTGCTGGGGGAAGCTGTTCTGTGGTGAGCAGCCCTCGGGACAGACCCAGGTGGAGAGGGGCCAAACCTCCTGCCAAGAGCCACCTGAGTGAGCTCAGGAACAGATTCTCTGACCTCGGTCAATATCTCAGACATCTGTAGGCCTGGCTGACAGCTGGAGAGCCTGCGGTGGTCTGAATGACTGTGTCCCCCCGAAATTCACATGCTAAAATCCTCATGCCCAACCTGGCAGTATTAGGAGGTGGGGGTCTTGGCGGGTGATTAAATCACGAGGGGAAAGCCCTCATTATGGGATTCGTGCCTTTATAAAGGAGGCCCCACGGAGCTCCCTATTCCTTAGGCCATGTGAGGACACAGCAAGAAGATAGCCGCCCAGAAGAAGGTCCTCGGTCAACCACTGGCTCCCTGATCTGAGGCTTCCAGGCTCCAGAACGGTAATAAGTAAGTGTCTATTGTTTTTAAGCCACCCAGTGTGTGGTATTTTGTCACACCAGCCCAAACAGACTCAGACAGACAGACCCTGAGCCAGAACGCCCAGCTAAGTCATTCCCAGATTCCTGACTCAGAAACTATACCAGACAAGAAACGTTAGCTGTTTAAAGATGCCCAGCTTTGGGGCTAATCTGTGATACAGCAATAGATGCCTGATATTCCAACTCTCTCTCTTTCTAGCCATAAGAAGGCTTTTGAGTATACCCTTTACAACATAGGTTCCGGAACATGCTACTACGAGCTGTGCGATCTTGGGTAAGTTGCTTAACCTTTCTGCGTGTCAGCTTTGTGAAGTGAGGATAACATACCTCCCTCAGAGAGCTGTTGTAGGACTCCGTAAGACAATGCAAGGTGCCTAGTGCACGGTCAGCACTCGACCTCAGCTATCCTTATGATCAAGTGAGCTATGCCCACCTTAGCCTTAGTTTCCTCATCTGTAAAATGGGGAGATATTCCTGCTCTCCCAGGGCTCTCGGGAGAAGGAAATGAGAAGCCGGGTGTGAAAGCACATGAAAAACAAAAAGCTGTCACCATCCCTATACAGGTCACCTGGCGTTTCCGAGGGCACTGCCCTCAGTGGGGGCGTCCACACAGTCCTTGATCCGCCAGTCCATGATGTAGCCAATGAGGGGGCAGGTGAGAAGGCACAACAGCTGCATGGCCCCAAAGATGGAGGAGTAGAACCCAACTGGGCAGGACGGGAAGAGAAGTGGAGTCAGGAGCTGGCACGAGCAAGGCCAGCAGCCCGGTGGGCACTGTCACCCACTTCCAGTGTAGGAGAAGCAGTGCCAGAATAGCCCCCCTCTGACCCCCAGATTCTCAGATGCCCCAAATGCCCAGAGTTACAAGGCTGGGCCCAGGCTCCCTGTGGAGTGGGCACCAGTGGGGCGGGTGTGGGCCAGGCCCCCAACTTCTATCCCCCTACCTGTCTCTGCCGCCCTTTTTCTCAGGATGTCCGTCTCTGTTGGGGGGTGGGGGGAGAAGCCAGAGTGAGAGGAGCCCGCCAAGGTGACCCTCCTGTGCCCCCAGCCCCCAGTGGGCTCAGCAGCACCTCACCATGCTCCTGACCACCAGTCACGAGGTACTCCAGCATCTTGTTCATGGCGGCCATGTAGAAGATGACCCTCAGCTGGGTCATGCCCATGGTGAGAAGGCTCCACAGGAAAATGGGGGAACAGAGGCTCTGGCGGAAGGGGACAGACTCTGGAGAGACAGCAGAGGGCGCCCCTGAGCCCCAGATCTTCCATTTCCCTCCAACTGTCCCAGCTGATGCAGTTCTAGAGGGGCTCAGCCACTCACTGAGTGACTCTCAGGGGATTGGTTCCTTCAGAAACGAGGGCTCAGATTCACTGGCCTCCAAGTTCTTGCCCAGTTTAATACTGATCTCAACAGAACGTTTTCAGCTGCCCGCTGGGTGTATACCTCGGTGTGGTAATAACTCTAGCTACTATTTATTAAGCACCTTCCCATTTACCAAAAGTGAACAACAACCCTGTCCTCGGCACGTTCTGCAGATGAGGAAATTGACCCAGTGACTTGCTCAAGCTCACAGGGCTGGAAGCTGCAGGTCGGCTGGACTCAGCTCATGGCTGCCACCACTCTGCCACGGGAGGCTCCGCGGGGGTGGGGGTGGGGGGTCATACCCTCACGACTGCACAGCCTTGTGCCATTTACAGAGCTGCCATATCCACGGCTCCGTTTAAGCCTCACAGCTAACTTCCCCCTCCAGTGCGCATGATGACTGCTAGTTTCAGAGATAAGGAAAGCCAGAACAGGCTTAAGTGATCTGCCCAAGTCACACGGCCTGCAACTGGGGAGCCGGACTCCCCATCTCCTGACTCCAGGGCAGGTGCACCTGCCGATCATCTGGGAGCTGACACCTTGGGAAGCGGCTCAGGCAGGTGGCTGCAGATCCTCTTCCAGCCAGCAGGGGGAGCCAGCCAGCCGGGCGCTGGAGGGCCTCGCAGCTGGCTCAACCTGGCGGCACCTGATGCAAGGGGCTCAGAGGCTGTAGCCCTGATGAAACCAACCGTCCCACAGGCCTGGAGATCCTGTCCCATTCTGGAAGCTCCTCCCCCCCTCCTTCACGCAGGAATCCAACAGAGTACCCCCGAGTCTGAACTTGTAGAGTTCTCTGAGCTCTGATTTCCCCTCATTCTGTAAATGGGGATCAAACCTCACCTATTTACATCATGGGGTGTTGGGTATAGAGCACAAGGGGAGAGAACGAGTGCTCACTAATAAGCATGAGGACCCACCCCACCTGTCACCCAAGGCTGGCCCCTTGACCAGACACTCACTCTCAGGAGGGCTTTCTGAGATGCCACGAACATCCTGGGATGAGATGAAGACTTCAGCCCCGTCCTCCAGGCTGGGGGCCTTCTGGCTCAGCCGCTGGCCCACAATGGTCACATGGGTGTAGAAGCGGTCACCTGTCACCTTGTGATCGAGGGCCAGTCCGCTGAGCTTGATCTTCTTCCTGCCAGCAGCCGGGCCAGGGAATGTGGGAACCAGCCACGCAGAGCCCACCCTCGACAGCCTGCCCAAGGGGTCCATCCCAGTCTGCCCTAGGGGTGCCGTGCAACCCTTTACCTGGTGCTGACATGCCCACTGACAAGCTGCCTAGTGCAGGCTCGCATCTGTCACTCAGAACCTGGGCCAGGGGCCAGCTTAGCACCCAGTAAGTGAAGGGTGGGCGAGTCCTTTTTCACTTGGGCTGTTGCCATGGAGGCAGCATTAAGAATTCAGACTCTGGAGGGGCACCTGGGTAGCTCAGTTGGTTAAGCGTTCCACTTCGGCTGAGGTCACGATCTCACCGTTGGTGAGTTGGAGCCCCATGTCGGGCTTTGTGCTGACAGCTCGGAGCCTGGAGCCTGCTTTGGATTCTCTGTCTCCTTCTCTCTGCCCCACCCCTGCTTGCACTCTGTCTGGGTCTCTCAAAATTGAATAAATGTTAAAAAATTAAAAAAAAAAAAAAAAGAATTCAGACTCTGGAGGGGCGCCTGGATGGCTCTGTTGGTTAAGCGTTCAACTTCGGCTCAGGTCATGATCTCACGGTTTTTGAGTTTGAGCCCCACGTTGAGCTGTGTGCTCACAGCTCAGATTCTGTGTCTCCCTCTCTCCCTGCCCCTCCCCCACTCCGTCCCTCCCTCTCTCTCTCAAAAATAAATAAACATTAATAAAAAAAAGTTTTTTTAATGCTTATTTATTTTTGAGAGACAGAGAGAGACAGAGTGTGAGCGGGGGAGGGGCAGAGAGAGAGAGAAAGACACAGAATCTGAAGAGGCTCCAGGCTCTGAGCCCTCAGCACAGAGCCCAACGCGGGGCTCGAACTCAAGCCGTGAGATCATGACCTGAGCTGAAGTCAGACGCTCAACTGACTGAGCCACCCAGGCGCCCCCAAAAAACTTTTTTAATAAAAACAAACAAACAAACAAAAAACCAAAGAATTCAGACTCTGGAGTCAGAGAGCCTGGTTCCAATCTTTAATTTGCCCCCTTCAGTGGTTGGACTTGAGGAAAGTCACTTTGTTCCCTGAACTTCTGTTATGAATGGAGTTAATAAAAGAACCCACTAACAGGACTGTGGAGGGTGGTAGGACTGCTAAGCACAGGGCCTGGCCCGAAGCAGACACTCAAATATCAGCTTTTTGACAGGCACCCCATGTGCTTCCTTGTGGAACATCTCCCCTGACCCCACTGAACTGATAGGGGGTGGGGAAAAGTCAGCATTCAGGCTGTCCTACAAAGGGTGGGGTATTTGAGTCTTTGTATCACCCTCCTAGGACCGTATGACACATGGCACTGTTGCTGGGGTCCCTCCTACTCTGTTCCCGTCCTCCAAACTCAGAAAGAGTAACAGTGGCGGTGTTTTGACCGCCCGTTATGTGCCACGTCTACTCAAATGCTTGTCGGTGGGGAGGATCACGCCCATTGTACAGATGAGAAAGCAGAGGCCAAAGCTGATTCTGTCCATTGTATTACTGCCCCCCACTCCCCACCCACCCCTCCCTCCACAGGGAGGGGAGTCCCCCTCATCACACAGCCCTCCACAGCCACTCACGTGTAGTTGACTTCCTCGGGAGCAGGAAAGGCTTCGCTGGGCCAGTTGAGGGCACAGTTCAGAAAGATGAGGCAGGCCAGGCCCGACCACGTGAACATGATGACCACGAAGGACACGCCAGCGTCATAGATCAGCTGTGGAAGGAGGGGCAGGCCCATGGGCCACCTGGCCTCACCTCTCCCAGCCCAAGGCAGAGCCCAGGCCTCAGGGACCCTAGACAAGGTCTCTTCTACCCCATTCCTTGCGCCTGATTTGCAGATGGGAAGTGGAGGCTGGAAGTTAAGAGACCCAGGAGACCACCATCCTCTCCCCTTTTCACCCCAGCCCCGTAACGAGACGTGAAGTAATCCCCCCCCCCGCCCCGGGTGCTGAAGGTCTTTGGAATGTCAATTATTATCGGAAAAGGGCACACAAGCCTGCCTGTGACTCCACGCACATGTTGGCTTCCACACAAACATGCCATTGCATTTTATGTACAAAAGAGAAAAAGTAATGCTCTAGGTTTACCAGGCCTGTGTGTATCTTGCCCCTTCCTGGCACCTTCCCTGAGGGAAAGACAAACCCGACCGAGAAGCCTTATCTCACCTTTCACAGGTGTTCCCAGGGAGGACAACTGGGAGCGTGGGCGTGTGCGCATGTCCAAGAGCACTGCCCAAGGCCTTCCAACCCAAGTGGGCTGGGAACTGATTGGGATTCTGTGCCAATGCGTCAGCCCTCTACTGGGGAAGCCAGGTACCTAGAGATGGTGTCCCTGCTCTTGTCCTCCCTGCCTGGGACGACTGACATCTGCCCCCTCCTCAGGCTCCTGCCCAGAGCTCCAGTGCTGCCTGGGAAAATTTCTGCTCCTCCTCAGCCTTGGGCCTTGAGGCTCTCTTCTTCTCTGGGGGACAGGACAGAGCTTCAAAGAACCACATCTCCAAGTGAGTGGGTGTTAAGATCTGCCTCCTCAAACCCCTCCCACCCCCCATGCCTGCTGCTACCTGAACAACTGACGGCCACTTCCACCCATGCACTCTCAAACTCCTTTGGGGGCACCCAGCAAGTGCCTCCTAAACTAACAAACTTCACTGCCCATGGTGGAATCTGAAGGGCATCCTATGGCCCAGTTGAAAGCACGCTTTGCTATCATTTGATATCAGAGGAAGGCGTGAGGCCCCAAGCTTGCCCCCAAGCTAGAACTCAGGCCTTCCGGCTCTAATTCTGCCAGGCTGATTTGTTCAGGCTGTAGCCTGATATGGACTAACTTCATGACCTTGGACCAAGGCAACAAGCCTCTCCAGGGCAGGTGAAGGAAATGTGGCTGGAAAAGTGGTTGAGGCCAGAGAGATCAAGGGCACTGAATGTCTGTAAAGAGGACGGAGGGACTTGATTCTGTTAGTGAAGCAGGGCAGGTGTGTGAGCCAGGCCTCCAACTAAAATCATTCTGGAAGTCACGTGAAGGACAGACCAGAGAGGGGAAAGGTCCGAGGCAGGGAGACCAGCTGGGAAGGCTTGAGCTAGCCCAGAAGAGAGGACGAAGGCCTGGCCTAGGATGGCAGGAAAGGAAAGGAGGCAAGCAGGGAGACCCATCGGCCAGCGGCAATGCCTGGGCCTCTCCCATGACACTTCAGTGCTTGCCCCACGGTGGTGGAGCCTGACCTCTGCCTGGCAGGAACAACGGTTCCCAGGCATGCCAGCCACTCACCCAACGCCACCTAGTTTCTCTAGGCAAAAAGAAAACCCAGGTGACCTCACTGGTCCCCCGCCCCAAACAGGTCCAATACCTTGATTCCTGGGAACGTGATGGCAGAAGAGGCGTAGGAGCCGATCATGAGGGCCATGAACGTAGACCGCAGGTTCCCAAACATGTTGGGCAGCTGAGGGCGGGAAGCAGTACCGGTAAGCTGAAGGACCCTGACACTGCCCAGGGTACCCCTGGCCCAGTCAATGGGACTAAGCCTCGATGCACCCCACCCCGCAGCCCTCAAAGTGAGCTCCAGGAACACCAGCCTCAGGAGAGGCAACAGAAAAGCTCAAAGGCAAAATCACGGGAAATTGGCTAACACCCTCCCTCCCACAGACTCCCAATGCACTTGAGCATCTCAACGGTTCCCAGAAGTGCCCTCAAAGAACGCTTTTGTCAATTCCGCTCGAGCCCAGGGTTTCCCAAGTTAGTTGTTTGTGGAGCCCTTCTGTTTTGTGACGCCTCTTAATAACCCACGGAATGGGTGTTTAAGAAACACTGATCTAGCACAACTCATTTGACAGATAAGAAAACTGAGGCCCAGTGAGGGAAAGAAATGTACTCAAGTTCACAGAGCTCCTTAATGACTTTCTCCCCTGTTCTGGCAACCCCAGCTCTATCCCGGACCCCAAGGCTGTGACCATGGCTGGCTCTGTAATGAGCCCTCCTGGGTGGCCCCAAAGGCACAAGTCACAGGAGGTGCCAGGGAGGGAAGGGCAGATGTAAAGGAGGGGGCAGGGGCAGGCCAGGTGACCAGGAGAAGTGGCTCTGACGCGCACAGCAGGCCAAGAATCGCCACCAGGAGAGAACTGATCATATGTTCTGCTCTCTGGCCTGAGCCAGGCCCTCCGGGGAGGAGAAAGCAAAGTCATGCTGCCCTTTGTGTACATCCCCCTCTGGCCCCACCATCCCACCCCCCCCCCCCAGGTCAACAGAGCCCATAGCTGGGAAAGGCCTTAGATGCCACGCAACACTTCAACCCTCTCCACAGAGAAGAAAACCCGCAGAGAGCGGAGTCCTCCACCAACTTCCAAGCGGCTGTGAAAAGGGGGTGGGACCAGGCTGACCCCCGCTGGGGTAGAGGTTTCCCAGGCACCTGGTATCTGCAAGGCACGCTGCCAAGGACACCAGGGAAAGTGCCAGGGAGAGCTGCCCGGACCCCTGGCGCCCCCGCCCCAGGGTCTCAGGGGCGCTTGTCTCGGCCCAGCAGGGCGGCGCCGGGGTGGGGGGGGAGGGCGCGAGGCCGGGCTAACGGGGGCGAGGGGCTGGGCAGCACTGGAGGTCCTGGCGGTCCTGGCTCGGGTCTGTCTTGGCGGGCGAGGGCAGAGGCCCGGGGCGGGGGCGGGGCAGGCGCCGGGCCCTGCCATTGGCTGGAGATTATTGGCGGCGGGGCAGGGGGAGGAGCGGCGGGCGGGCGGCGGGCGCAGAGCCTAGGCAGGCAGGGGCAGGGTCCGAGGTTGCGCACCGCGCAGCGCGGGGCAGGGCAGGGCACAGAGAGGAGAAGGGATCTAGGGCCCCAGCCAAGCTGCACAGCGTGGAGAAGGGGCTTCGCGGAGGGGAGGGGGGGGGGGGCGGGGAGGAAGGGATCCGCTTCCTTGGAGAGTTGTGAAACGTCCCGGGCTGGAATTAAAGGCGGCTGCTGGGTGAGGTGAAATTCAGCCAAAAACACCCAGTTTGGCGGTCAGGACGGGTCAGGGCGGCCCTCATCCGAGATAAACAGCCCCGAGGCTGGCCCAGCCAGGAACCCCTCCCCCACCACACACTCATCAGCCTTTAACCCTTACACTCACATACAGAGACACACACACTTAGAGCAACACACACACAAAGCCACACACATTTGCAGGAGGCTGAGTCATGTGGAAAAAGCTGTTTCTGTAGGTCCAGCACGGTCAAGTGTCGGCAATTTGACGTGGCTTAACCTAATACCCCCATGAACACATTCACCTGCGCACGCCCTTGCCCATCTAGAGCATCACACACACACGCACACACACACGCACACGCTGCTCCTACTGTGTCACTATCTGCCACACTGCCCAGCTTTCTTTTCTTTCCAGCACTTCCGACTACTGACAGAATTTATTAGTTTACTTGTTGGGAGAAGGCTGCCTCTTCGCCCAACCCCGGAACGGAAGTTCCAGAAAGGTGAGGAAGTCGGCAGTTCTGTTTGTGCTGTCCCCCCAGCGCCTAGAACCGAGGCCAGCAGACATTGTGTGCTGGGGACACACGCACCCCCCCAACACCCACACTCTCACACAGCGTCACATCCCCACGGACACAGCCTCACGTCCACCCTCAGTGGCAGCCCGCACACGCCTCTGCTCTGGGTCCACTGGCTCCTCCCTCACCCGCTGTCCCCCTCACTCTCCTCTACTCCCACCCCCACACCAGGGTGCCCCCTGCCAAGCGGGGCCTGTCACACTCACCGTGAGTGAAGAGAACGTTAAGCAGATGCCACCAAAGCCATTCAGGGACAGCGCCAGGAATATCAACGGAGACAGAACTGGGAAGGGGAGAGCGATGGGTCAGGGCATTTGGGGGGCTGTGGGAGGTCAAGGGCAGGAGCCGGGATGGCAGGCGATCTGCCTTCATCCCACCCATTCTTTTCCTGTGGGCGGCGAGAGGTCAAACGACTCACCTCTGGTGTCCCGAGAGGCCAGGGCCATGAGGGCGCAGGACGCGGCGAAGCTGGCACTGTGGAGACCCAGGGAAGGAGAAGGGGTTGCCCGCGAACACCCTGAGCCTCCCCTCCCCCCTGCAGCACCAGCCTTGCCTTCCTGCCCCCCCCTCACCTGCCAACCAGCCGCGTGGGCCGGGGGCCAAAGCGGTCCATGAGGATCCCCAGCGGCAGGGTCGTGGCGCTGAGCACGAAGGAGCCGATGGTGAAGCCCAGGTTGAGCATCTCTTCCTGGCGGTCACAGCTCAGCCACTCCCGCTGCTCATCCTGGGTGGTGTTGGTGGCGTTCTCAGCTGGGGAGGCAAGGGAAGGCTCAGCACGTGACAGCCGGGAGCAGCCGGGCGCAGGAGACAAGGGCCCGGGGTCCGGGGACCTGAGCTCAAGTCCCACGCTTAGGGCTCACTGCCAACCAGGCGACTTTGAGGGTGGCCTAGAGCCACATCTACTCCGGTGAGGACTCGTCCTCAAGGTAAACTGCCCACTTGGAGTCGTGACAAGTTAATAAAAATGGTTAATGGTGAGGGAAGGAAAGTGATTCACTTCACTCAGTGCTCACTGAATCACGAGGTGGTTGCTCCCCTGCCCCCTCTCTGTTACCTAAGCATCACTGCCAAGGGCACACTCAGGGCGCACCAGAGGCAGACAGACCAGGGTCAAAATTGCCACCACCCGTACCAACTGGGCAACCTTGGACAAGTAACTCCCTCTCTCTGAGCCACAGGCCCTTAGCCTGTAAAAGGGAGCAGAAGATGCCTAAGCCAGAAGTTCCTTAGAAGATTCCGCGGGGGGGGGGGGGGGGCGGGGTAGGCTCTGAGATGGCTCAGCCGTTAAGCTTCCAACTTCAGCTCAGGTCATGATCTCATGGTTCATGAGTTCAAGCCCCACATTGGGCTCTCTGATGTCCATGCAGAGTCTGTGTCTGCCTCTCTCTCTCTCTCTCTCTCTCTCTCTCTCTCTTTCTGCAACTCCCCTGCACTCTCGTTCTCTCTCAAAAATAAATAAATGTTAAAAAAAAAAAAAGAGTCAAGACTCTTGATCTCAGGCTCATGAGTTCAAACCCCACATTGGGCAGTGCTTCCGTTAAAAAAAAAAAAGTGAAAAGTGACAGGTGCGATGAAGAGAACAAAACAGGAGGATGTGACGGTGCCTGAGTGCTAGGAGAGGAAGCACCCACCCTCCATGGTGACAATGACTCCTGACTTCAGATATCAGGAGCACACGCAGGCAGCAGAGGGGTGACGTGACCTGTGTGTTAACATAAGGAAGAACACGAGGAAGAAGTCTCAGATCCTGAGTGCTGGCCAACCAGGGCAGGAAACACCTTGGGCGACGGGGAGCTGCCAGGGAAGCTGGGGAGAGTGTCCAGCCCCGTGGAAGAAGCCTGTAGGGTTCAGGCTAGCCCCATCATTCAGTGATTGTCACCAGCACGGTTCAGTTCTCCACCAGGTCTGCCTGCACCGGATATCTGCTGTGTGCCAGGCACTGTGTTGGCACAGTGGGCAAAGTGGGAAGGAATGCAAAGATCATTTAGGCCACAGGCTGCAAACAGGCGACTGGCAGTGGCCCGCACCTGTGTTTTGCTTGGCGTGCAAATTTTAATTGGGTGCGGTTCAAAATCGGAAGTTATCCCATAAACGAGGCACCTGGGTGGCTCAGTTAACCAACTGATCAGACTGTTGATTTCGGCTCAGGTCATGATCTCGTGGTTCGTGAGTTCAAGCCCCGCGTTGGGCTCTGTGCTCACAGTGCAGAGCCTGCTTGGGATTCTCTCTCCCGCTCTCTCTGCCCCTCCCCACTCATGTGCTCTCATCCTTTCTCTCTCTCTCTCAAAAGAAATAAACATTAAAAAAAGGAGTTATCCCATAAAAATCTGGCTTCTCTTTAAGAAGTCGGAAAATCTGGCCATTGCTGGAGCTGAGTGGAGGTCACCCCTTTCTGCCAGGTCTTGCCTTAAAGGGTTTAAGCCACCCAAGTCATCACCTCTCTTTTACCCCCTCAGACATTTGCCACCTTACACCTGCCTTACTTTATTATTATTATTATTAATTGATTATTATGAACTGCCTGGCCCAGTTGGCATCTGAGTTTGCAGCTCCTGAATTAGACACTGATTCTACCCCTCAGTCTTTCACCATCAAACGGCACCTTCTCTCACACAAGTCCTACTAGCTCTCGATTAATTAACACCTACTTTGTGCCAGGCTTTTTCATATGGTATCTGTTTCGATCCTCACAGCCTCCCTACCAAGTGAGTCCAATGACCCCCATGGTATAGATGGCGAGGCTCTGAGAAGCACAGCAATTCTTACAGGAGGGCTTCTGACAGCTTCACACAGCTTCACACAGCTTCTTACAGGAGGGCTTACACTCAAACTCAAGACCGTCTCCAAGGGCCAGCCCAGTCCCGTCCACCCCAGGGCCCCTCTGTCCTGAACACGGCGGCTCAGGACGCTTCCCGTGCCTGTGCTGGTGCTGGCGAGGAGACGTGTTCCTCCACTCATGGAGCAGGACAGCCCAGGGGCCTGCTAGCAGCTCAAAGTCAGTCAACGCATCTGTTGGTCTGGTTTATCCATCAGCCTCTTGTGAGTTTGACCAACACGAGCTGGCTCCTGAGGCCCCACCACTCTGCATGGTTGGATAAAGCCGGATTCCTTGGATAAAGCCAGCCCAACATGCACTTAGAACTCTATCCACGCCAATTACAACAGAAGAGGTCTTTGAAATCCAACTGCCCCGCTTTTATAGGCAAGTAACATGACGGGGTGGGACAGGGAAAATGTACTGAGTTACTGATAGAGCTGAAGCCTTAGAAAAAAACCATGTTTCCCTAATTGTGGTATGCATAACTCCGGATAAGTTAGGAGATGCAGGGAATGGAGTTTGATGTTTCACAGTTATTAGTCATTTCAATGTGTATCTGAAACACATACACATATACATACATATGCGAATGTATTGGAAAAACACGCATACATATGTATGTATGTTGGAGACATGTATGTGTGTGTGTGTGTGTGTGTGTGTGTATTAGACACATATGTATGATGTATGTGTAAGTACAATCAAACCCAACATTCCGAGGATATTACGCTTTAAACTCAGGCCAATTTTTTTAAGTGGGTTGATGTAAAAGGAAGCATTAAGTCAATAGTTCCTAGGACAGAGGAAAGGTAAAATCATGAGGGTGAACTACAAGTGACAAGATCTGTGAAGCCCTGGAAAGCAGGACCACGGGCAAACATTCACCCCTGGAGCCACACAGAGCACATTCAAACCCCGGCTTCACTAGCCGTGCTGCTGAAACTCCGAGACTCTGTTATCCCATCTGTGAAATGGGATGGTGGTAGGCTGCAACCCCGAGAGGCTGGCTGGCTCCGAGGACTGCCGCGTGCGTGCACACACACACACACACACTCACACAATGATCCCATTCTCTGAGTCTCTAGGGATGGGGAGCCCCTCCTCAAGGCCTGAGGTTTCACTTTCCTGCAGCTGACAGTCAGGTTCACCAAAACATCTGTGGGATTGGGCTCTAGCTGGTTGTCCTGCCTATGGCAGGACTGCTCCAGGAGAACTCTAAGCTGAAGGAGGTTGGAAGTGGCTACACTGTTCCTACGAGGACTAGGAGACAGGTCCTGGAGTCAGATCTGGGGTTGAATCCTTGCTCTGCTCATTAGCTGTGTGACCTCAGGCAAGTGGCTTAATTTCTCTGAGCGTCAGCTGTCTCTTCTACAAAACATGGTTAATAGTCATACCTATATCACAGACCTGTTAGGAGGACTGAAGATCTATCTAGCAAACAGCAAAGGCTTGATGAGCTTTAGCCATTGTTTTATTGTTTGGGCACTTTTGCTGGATAAAGAGAAGTTATGTGTTAAGTTGATTTGCCCCTGTCTAAATTCTGAACAACAGAGCCCTCTTCAACCGTGACACCCCTACAGGTGGTTCAACCACTCACCCCAGGGTGTCCCTCCAGAGAGAACAAAAAACACTGAGAAGACAGAGGGTGTGGCCAGGGAGCCCAAAGCCGACCCTAGTGAACACCTTGACCATGAACTCCACATTTGTTAAATGACAGCATTTGGTGCTCACATCGTTGCTCTGTGGCAAGGAGGACGAGGGGGATCCGCTCCGTTTTACAGACTTAGAAGTGGAGATCCAGAGAGGATGGGTGACTGGCTTAAGGTCACACAGCAAATGACAGCAAAGCTGGGTCCGGCACATAATTATGACCCCCACCTGTAGTCCACGTGTTTGCTCTCATTTCATTTTCACAGCGGTCCCAGGGGGTAAGGAGTATCGGTCCCATTTTACAGATGGGATAACGGAGACATTAAGAAAGTGAAGTAAATATCTGAAATAGGTCTAGCAACACACAGAATTGGAAGCCATGCTGCCTGGTTCTTTCCACACACCGTGAGGACACACATTCCTGGTTTGATTGTTCTTGCAACCCTGAGGAGGGAGGCTGGGTCCACAATGAATGAGGCTTCAAGAAGCGGAAAGTAAGCACTTTCGATAGGGCAGCGTGACTGAGGCCAAGAGGGTACAGCACCCTCCCCCCATCAGCCCAATGGCTGACGATTTAGATTTAGGCTGGAGTCACCTGAGGGGGAGGAGGGACACCTTGTGTCTTGCTTTCCAACAACAGACAAATAAGTTCAGAGAAAGTAGGAGGGTTCGCTTTGGTCACCTCTAGGTATCCCAGACAACTGGGGTCAGACACATATTCAGCCTCTGGTCAACTCAAAACACCAAGTGGAAACTTCATACCACAGACAGAAATTACCCGCAAAGGGACCCAAGATCTCATGTTGATTTATTTTTGAGAAAAAGACAGAGTGTGAGAAGGGGAGGGGCAGAGGGAGACAAAGACACAGGATCCGAAGCAGGCTCCAGGCTCTGAGCCGTCAGCACAGAGCCCGACGCGGGGCTCGAACTCACAAGCCACAAGATCATGACCTGAGCCAAAGTCGGACGCCTAACCGACCGAGCCACCCAGGCGCCCCAAAGGGACCCTAGATCTAAATGTAAGAGCTGTAAGTATAAAAACTCTTAGAAGAAAACCTAGGCATAAATCTTTGTGATCCTAGACTAAGCAATGATTTCTTGAACATGAAGCAAGACACAAATGGCAAAGGAAAAGATAGACTGGACTTCCTCAATATTAAAAAACCTTTCATGCTCCAAAGGACACCATGAAGAAGGTGAAAAGACAACCCACAGGGAGGAGAAAAATCTTGCAAATCATGTCTCTCATAAGGGACTTGCACTTAGAATATAAAGAACTCTTTTTTTTTAAATTTTTTTTAATGTTTATTTCTTTTTGAGACAGACACAGAGCATGAACGGAGGAGGGTGAGAGAGAGAGGGAGACACACAATCTAAAGCAGGCTCCCGGCTCTGAGCTGTCAGCACAGAGCCTGATTCGGGGCTCAAACTCACGGACCGCGAGATCATGACCTGAGCCGACGTCGGCCACTTAACCGACTGAGCCATCCAGGCGCCCCAGAATATAAAGAACTCTTACAACTCCATAATAAAAAAGCAAATAACCCACCTTAAAAACGGCCAAAGCATCTGAAAAGACATTTTTCCAAAGAAGATATACCAAGGGCCAAGCAGCACATGAAAAGATGCTAATCATCATCAGCCATTAGGGAATTGCAAATCAAAACCACAAAAAGAGAATATTGTATCCACTAGAATGGCTATAGTAAAAAAGACGAGCAATCATTAGTGTTGGTGAGGATATGGAGAAACTGGAACTCCATACACCGCTGGTGGGAATGTAAAATGGGGCAGCCACAGTGCACCTGGGTGGCTCAGTCCATTAAGCATCTGAATTCAGCTCAGGTCATAATCTCACAGTTCATGAGTTCAAGCCCCGCGTCGGGCTCTGTGCTGACAGCTCGGAGCCTAGAGTCTGCTTCAGCTTCTGTGTCTCCCTCTCTCTCTGCCCCTTCCCCACTTGCTCTCCATCTCTCTCTCTCTCTCTCTCTCTCAAAAATAAATAGATACTAAAAAAAAAAAAAAAAAAAAAAAGGTGCAGCCACCGTGGAAAACAGTCTGGCATTTTCTCAAAGTGTTAACCATAGTTACTATATGACCTAGCAATTCCATTCCTCGATAAATACCTAAGAGGAAGAAAAGCATATGTCCACACAAAAACTTGTACCTAAGTATTCACGGGAGTATCCATAATAGCCAAAGAGTGGAAACAAATGCCTATCAACTGATGCATGCATAAATACAATGTGGTAGATCCATACCGTGGAGTCTTACTCAGCAATGGGAAGACACCAAGTCCTGACACCTGCTACTGAAACACCAGACGTGGACTAGAAGCAAGGCAAGATTTTATTCACGGCCGGGCCAAACCTGATCTCCTGATCTTAAGGAGAAAAGTGCAGAGAATGGCCCCGCACAAAGATAGCAGTGAGCTTACATGGATTTTAGCGAGTCAGAGTACGTCATTATTTAGTTAACCAATGACAATTTACAGCATTTCACGGTAGCCAATTATATTGTGACACACAGACCGTTAGTTTTGGCGGGAACCTATCAATTTAAAGTTCTTTGTTCTAAGAGGGTTTAAAATCACCAATCATAGACACCTAAGATACCGTGGGGCAGTGAGTTCGTGACTTTTTACATGTTGGTCTTGCCTAGGCCAGATCTTGGTAGAAGGGGTGGGGGAGCGTTTTGCAACCTAAATTACCTACTTAGCAAGCAGGCAAAGTTACAGAAGCGAGATAGGGTGGTTAGTAATTTCCGATAACCCTAATAGGGAACTGCATAAGCTTTTATCTCAATTATTCATGGAAGGTGAGTTTAAGCCGAACTTATATACAGTAAGCTTTCTGATATCTTATAAGTCGACCTATTACATTTCCCACTCCTGTTTGTCAGTTATTCAAACCTTTGAATAACCTTATTCTGGCATCTGGGCTAGTGGGACCTATGGGCTACGTAATACCATAAGCTTTATAGATCCTATTTTTCGATTTATGAACTGGAGTAGTTTTATCAAACAAGGTCCTATAGTTATAGCTAGAAAGAGAAAGATAGGGGGTCCCGCAAGGGCACTTAGGAGAGTTGTTAGCCAAGGGGACCAGGAAAATATAGACTCATACCAATTTTGATTAGTTTGTCTTTGTTTTTCTCTTTCCTCTAGTCGTTGTCTGACCTGACTCAAGCTCTGCTTGAGGATTCCTGAATTATTGACATAAAAACAGCACTGTTCCCCAAGGGCCATAAAAGCCCTCCTTATTATAAAAATAACAGGTCTAAGCCCCTCCGATTCTGAAGTACCACCCCCGCTAAAGAGTTTACAGATTCAGATGGTTTATTGATATTCCTTTCTAATTCTGATATATCCTGATCAATGTGTTTGCTTAGTAATTTGAAGTTCTGATCCCCGGTGATGAAAGCGGCAGTACTTACGCCAAAGGATCCTGCAACCCCCAGTCCTACAAAGAGGGGCACTAGGATAGTAGAAATGGGTTCCCTCGTAAATCGAGACTGGGGAATGAAACCTAGGGGTTCACTTCCTCCTTCACCTGAAAAGTAGAAGACCTGGGGTAGGAGGTGGACTAGAATGCAGAAATCAGACCTCTTGATTATAAGGTGGAGGTTTAAACAAGGGGTTGAACCCAAGGAGCAAGCGAACCAAGTCCCAGAGGGTGGTACAAGGAAGTAAAGGGTACCCCCCACATAAGTATTATTTGGCAAGTAGATGGTGCTGTTACAATAAGTCAAATACCTGGACTGTTTCATCTGGTAATTTCCAGCACAGAAACAAGTCCCCACTACTTCTAGATCTCCTAAGGTGAGACTTGGGTTCTGCCCCGGGTACAATGACCCTCTATCTGGCCATGGCTCAAATTCCTGACTTGGTCTTCTCTCGTTCCCAAAGGGACTGGAGCACCTATTCCTATGTAGTAGGGGGACCTAGGATCCAAACACAGCCAACAGTCCCAAGTGATGTTAGGGTTGGTGGCATTTAAAAACTTAAAGGTATAGTACAAGGCTTTAAAGGTATCAGTCTCTCTTACTTCAGGTTTGTTCCTAGCGGGGGGAGGAGTCAACACAAGGGTAGCAGTGGTGGGCGAACGGGCCGTAAACTTAGTTGATGACTGGGCTAGAGGCCTGGGGGGCAGTTTTTCAGGGTCAGGGAGAGGGTTAATTACAGGATTGGGCCCAATGGGCGCTCTAGGGGTGACTCTAACTTTAAACCTCTGAATGGTGAACGCAGTGTCGGGATCAAGACCAGAAACGTATAATCTCAATCCCCATGTTTCCCCTGTATTCCATCAGGGATCTAAACCATTTTTGATGATGATAGTGACTAGGTGTTGACTCTCGGTCGGAGACACTGCTCTTATAGACCGTATAAACTGATCCTTTTCAGTAACCCAGTCAGCTATGGTTCCACAACCCCATGAGGCACAGTGAAACTGGCCTCGTCCTTGACAGCCGGCGGGCCCATCAGAGGGACAAGCATAAAGCTGTACTCCTTTGAAACTTGGGCAGTCTGGGGTTCTCTGGTATGGCAAAACTCTGGTAGCACCTTGATACCATGGTTGTTGTTTCCACTCAATGGGGAGCAGAAGACACAGATTAAAGGTCAAGGCAGGGGAAGCGTAAGAGGTAGAATTTGCTAAAACCTGTCCCGTAGTGGTTTTGCTAACTATCCAACGGTACTGGACAGGGGCGTGGTCAGAACATGTTTCTCCGACCAAGGAAATTATTAAGAACAAAATTACCCAGCAGATTCTTTTAGCAGCCGGACCTTCAAAGGATTTTCGGTCCGTTTGACAGTCCACTGTAGAGGAATGTGGTCGGGGTGTGCCGCTTTAATTTGAGAGCGATGGACCCAGTGGCTCCGGCCGGCAACTTTCACAGCGGATGGGGTGGACAGGATGATCGGATAGGGCCCAACCCAGCGTGCCTCTAAATTTGGGGAGGTGTGACGTTGCATCCAGATCCAATCTCCAGGTCCGAGTCCTTGGTCTGATGGTTCGACTGCAGAGGGCGGTTCCTTCCGGCTTTCTTTTACTAGGTTACGGATGGCTGGAAATGTACTTTGTAGAGCCTGCAAGGACTTAAGGAGATGTTGGTTTGAGATTTCCGCCCATTGTTCATCTCCCAGTTTTGGAAGCAAGCGAGGTGGTCTTCCAAATAGGATTTCAAAGGGGGGAATGCCTCTTACGTAAGGTAGACAGCGTACTCTGAGGAGGGCAAAAGGAAGGAGGCCTACCCAGTTTTCGCCAGTTTCTGGAATTAATTTAGTCAAGGTTTCTTTTAGAGTTCTATTCATTCTTTCTACCTGCCCTGGACTTTGGGGGTGGTAGGCACAATGTAATTTCCAATTTATTTGTCAGCTTTTGGCCAACATTTTAGATATCTGGGCTATGAAAGCCGGGCCATTATCTGACCCCAAACCAACAGGGACGCCAAATCGGGGAACCAATTCATTGAAGTAATTTCTTAGCCACTATCTGAGCGGACTCTGTTTTAGTGGGGAAAGCCTCTAACCATCCAGAGAAGGTGTCCACCAGTACGAGGAGATAATGATAGCCATAGGGTCCATGTTTCATCTCAGTGAAGTCAAGTTCCCATATTTCTCTGGGTATCTGTCTGCGTAGTCGCCGTCCTGAAAAATTAAACTTGGGAGAGGGGTTAGTCTGAGCACAGGCTTTGCATCAGTCTCCTAGGCTTGGTACGACTTTATTAAGGTTTGGAATAAAATAGTCTCTTTGGGCTAGTTCAGACAACTTGGTTGCCCCTAGATGCGTAGAGCTGTGGACTTGCGGGAGCCAGGTCCGTCCTATAGCTTCTGGTATGAAGATGCGTCCATCCTCGAGGTGATACCAATGCTGGTCATCTCTTTCTGCCCTCAAGGTTTTTATCAGGCGTAGCTCCTCTTTGGTCTAAAACGGTTCCGTGGAAAGAAAGCGTGGAGGCAGCAGAGGCAAAATTTTAATCGGGAGAACATCTCTTTCTGCTGTGGCCTCTGCTGTTGCGTCAGCAAAGGCGTTTCCTTTCGCTCGGGGCGAGTCTGCCTTTTGGTGGCTCTTGCAGTGTATAATGGCCACCTTTTTAGGAAGCCATAAGGCTTCCTTCCAGTAGGGCCAGGATTTCTTTTTTAATTTCCTTCCCTCCTGATGTTAACGGTCCTCTTTCCTTATATAGAGTTCCATGAACATGGGCGGTGGCGAATGCATACCTGCTATCCGTGAAAATGTTCACCGTTTTTTCCCTTTGCCCATCTGAGGGCCTGGGCTAGTGCCATCAGCTCTACTCTTTGGGCAGAAGTGTCGTGCTCAAGGGCTTGGGCCCAGATAACCTGGTCCTGAGTCACTACAGCTGCACCTGCATATCTGATCCCATCTTTGACAAAACTGCTGCCATCAGAGAACAGCTCGAAATCCACCTTTGACAGAGGTTGATCTCTTAAGTCCCCCCGTCAGTCCCGTAAGAGTACTCACAGTTTCCAAGCAATCGTGGCGTGGGGCCTCTGAGTCGTCATCAGGTAGCAACGTGGCTGGATTTAAAGCCTCTGCCTTCAGCAAAGTGATGCGTGGAGGGTCTAGTAGCAATACCTGATCCTGGATGATTTGTGTGTTGATCCATTGGTCTGGTGGGGAGTGCAGCAGGGATGCTACTGCGTGAGGTCCTATGATCTGAAGGTCTTGCCCAAGCGTTAGTTTGGAAGCTTCTTTAACCAGTGGCGGCAACAGCTCTGAGGCAACTGGGCCACCCGGTGGCAACAGAGTCCAGCCGCTTGGACAAGTAGGCTACAGGTCGTTTCCAGGGGCCCAAAGTTTGAGTAAGGACCCCTTTAGCAATTCCCCGGATCTCATGCACAAATAGTTGGAAGGGTTTGGTAATACCAGGTAAAGCTAGGGCTGGGGCTTGGGTGAGGGCGCTCTTGATCTGCTCAAAAGCCCTGTCTTCTTGTTCTCCCCAGACCATCTCAGTTCCTTCACCCCCAGTGGCGGAGTACAGGGGTTTTGCCATTTCAGCGAAACCTGGTATCCAGAGGCGGCAATACCCAGCAGCTCCTAGGAACTCCCTGATCTGCCTTTTAGTTGTGGGTTTAGGAATGTTGAGGATAGCTTGGATTCTTTCTGGCCCCAGCGATCGCTTGCCTGCATGCAGTTGGTAGCCCAAATATATGACAGAGTCCAAGCAAATTTGCGCCTTCTTTGCGGAAACTTTATATCCCAGGACATCTAATTCCCTTAGCAGATCCTCTGTAGCCTTCGTGCAGTTCTCTAAGGAGTCAGCGGCTAGGAGCAAGTCATCTACATATTGCAACAGCGCAACATCTGGGTGGCTCTCTCGGTAGGGGACCAAATCCCTTCGGAGAGCCTCATCAAAAAGAGTGGGGGGAGTTCTTAAACCCTTGGGGCAGTCGAGTCCAGGTTAACTGTCCATTGTAAGTTCCACCTGGGTCTGTCCATTCAAAGGCAAAAATAGGCTGACTGACCTTTGCAATCGGCAAAGCAAAGAATGCATCCTTTCAGTCCAGGACGGAGTAAAGGCAGTAATTTGGTGAGAGTTCACTCAGGAGAGTGTAGGGGTTGGGGACTGTAGGATGAATTGTCTCCACCCTTTTGTTAACTTCTCTGAGGTCTTGTACCGGCCTATATTCTGAAGTCCCAGGTTTGGGGACAGGAAGCAAGGGAGTATTCCAGGGGGAATGGCATGGCATTAGGATCCCAGCTTCTCGCAAGCGGTTGATGTGTTTGGCAATTCCCTCCCTCGCTTGCTGGCTGATGGGATATTGCCTCACCCGGATGGGGGTGGCTGTGGCAGCTAGCTGGATCACTAGCGGCACTTGTCGAATGGCTAGTCCAGGGGGCTTAGTTTCAGCCCAAACTGTAGGAATTGTCTCTTTCCACTTTTCTATTAATGGAGACGCTTTCTGCTCTGGTTTTTCTAAGAGTCGATATTCCTCCGATATAGGGCAGGGAACTAGAATGGCAGGTGGCGGTAGGTTCAAGTCTATAGAATTTCTGGTAAAGGAAATTTGGGCCTTAAGCTTGTGCAACAGATCTCTCCCCAGAAGGGAATATGGGCAATCAGGTATGAGCACAAAGGAATGAGTAATAGTCCCTTCAGCTAGGTCAGTGATTCGGGCACGAGTCCGCGGGTAGCCTTGCGTTTGTCCTGTGGCTCCCGGAATGTATACCTTTTCTTTAATCACAGGTCCTAAGGGTTCTTTAAGACCCAGTGTCAACCAGGAATCTGGTTTCTTTCCCTTCTATGTTGAGGGTAACCACAGGCTCCTGGGGATTCAGGGAAAGAGGGGAGCTGTGGTGGTGTCATTGTTCCTGGGCGACCAGGATGGGAGGCTTTTTGTTGGGGCATTTATCTTTCCAATGTCCTTCTTTCTTACAATAAGCACATTGATTTTTTCCCAATGTTGCTCAGGGTCTTTTCTGGCCTCAGGGTTGAGGCCTTCCCTGTCCTTTGCTGTTGCCTGGGGGTTTTCCCCAGGCTGCTACAAGGACTTTCCCTATTTCCTTCCCTTGCATAACGGCAGAGCTGTCCCTGCTCTGAAAAACTCGCTGGGCTATTTCTACCAACTCTGAAATTAGCTTTCCTTCGAATCCTTCTAATTTTTGGAGCTTTTTATGGAGGTCTGGGGCCGACTGAGAAACGAAAGCCATATTAATGGTTTTTTGGTTCTCTATTGCCTCGGGGTCAATAGGAGAATATAAGTGGTAAGCCTGGTAAAGCCTTTCTAGGAAGGCTGCAGGCGACTCTTTCGGTCCCTGGACCGTGTCATGAATTTTTGTCAGATCAGTGGGCTTTCGTGCCGCTGCGCGAAGCCCCTGTAACAGAATCTGGCGATACTGGAGTAGACGCTCCCTACCATTATCCGCGTTAGGGTCCCAATGGGGCGGCGCGGAATGGAAAACGTGCTCAATTCTGTGAAGGTCTGTGGTAGGCATTCTGTCTGGGCCGAGGACTGCTCTCGTGGCTTCCCGGGGCACTCGGGCCCTTTCCTTGAAGTCAGTAAAACCTGCAAGAGTTGGTGACAATCTTCCCAAGTAGGTAAGTGGGTGGTGAAAATAGAGCTCAATAAGTCAATTAGGCCCTGGGGGTTTTCAGAGAAAGGCGGGTTCTGAGTTTTCCAGTTGTAGAGGTCCGTGGTGAAGAAAGGAGTGTAGAAAAGCGTTGGGCGTGTTGGCTGCCCATCTGGACCGGGAGCTGGAGCCATTTGCCTAAGAAGAAGGATGGGAACTGGGGCATCAGAGGACTGGTGTTCTCCTCTATAGAGGGCTCCTGATCTGGTATGTGGGGGACTAGTCAAAGGGTCTCCTGCGGCTTTGGGTTCCTGGGGAGCTACTGGAGTCTGGGGAGAAGGAGGTGGTCTCTGAGGATCGGATAACAAGTCCGTCCCTTCGGGTTATCTCCTGAAGCACTGGGTAAAGCCTCTTTGAAGGCTGAGTGACGGGAAGCAAGGGTTTGGAGTTTGGAGGAGAAGAGGAAGGGGAGTGGGAAAGGGAGATGCCAGATGACAGCTTTTGGCCCTGTTTCTGGCACTTTCTCAGCCAGGAAGGTGGGTCTTCTAGGTCGACCCAAGTCACAACATATGGCTCCTGTGGGGATGAACATCATAACAAATCCCGCGGACAGCATAAGCAAGGTTAAGATTATAGGAGCCCTCTGTGGGGGGCCAGTCAACCCCAGAGAATGTCGGCCAGTCCAGTTGGCAATATGTCCGCAGCCAGGATGGCTTTAGGTTAAAGCCAT
Organism: Panthera leo; assembly: GCF_018350215.1. NCBI lineage: Eukaryota > Metazoa > Chordata > Mammalia > Carnivora > Felidae > Panthera > Panthera leo. The sequence continues at coordinate 102,415,976 of NC_056688.1, forward strand.
AGTTCTTTCCTCTTTTTCTGAAACCAGAGAAGTTATTTAGGATCCATTTAAGGGGCGGGGGAGGGGGGGGGCAAGGCTTGGACGAAGACTGATCCATGGCGGAGGTTAAACAGTGGGTCACACCAGAGATAATGATAGGTTAACAAGAAACGTTTAACAGGGCACACAGAGCACTGAACATAGAACAAATGGTTGGGGTGATCAAGCCTGACCCAGAGGATCCGAAGACCCAGAGGGTCCGGAGACCCAGATGGTGCTGGGGACGTCTCCACCAGATACCAGCTAGGGGGGAGTTAAGCCGCGTCCAGCCTTCCCTCCTAGAATCAGATCTGTCCAGTAACAGAAAACAGAGAACAGAAAATAGAAAATAGGTGCCGCCTCGCATACCTTGCTTAAGCCAGGTCTGAGAACGGAAGGCCGGGGCCGAGGAACGTCTCTCGGGAGCTCTCCCCTAGCTGTTCCGCTTCGGCCTCCGAATTTCGGGTGGTCATAGAATCTCGGTGGGACCTCCAAATGAAACACCAGACGCCGAATAGAAGCGAGGCAAGATTTTATTCACGGCCGGGCCAAACCTGATCTCCTGATCTTAAGGAGAAAAGTGCAGAGAATGGCCCCGCACAAAGGTAGCAGTGAGCTTACATGGATTTTAGCAAGTCAGAGTACGTCATTATTTAGTTAACCAATGACAATTTACAGCATTTCACGGTAGCCAATTATATTGTGACACACAGACCGTTAGTTTTGGCGGGAACCTATCAATTTAAAGTTCTTTGTTCTAAGAGGGTTTAAAATCACCATAGTTAGACACCTAAGATACCGTGGGGCAGTGAGTTCGTGACTTTTTACATGTTGGTCTTGCCTAGGCCAGATCTTGGTAGAAGGGGTGGGGAGCGTTTTGCAACCTAAGTTATCTACTTAACAAGCAGGCGAAGTTACGGAAGCGAGATAGGGTGGTTAGTAATTTCCGATAACCCTAATAGGGAACTGCATAAGCTTTTATCTTAATTATTCATGAAAGGTGAGTTTAAGACGAACTTATATACAGTAAGCTTTCTGATATCTTATAAGTCGACCTATTACACTACAACCCTGAAAACATCATGCTAAGTGAAAAAAGCCTGTAACGAAAGCCCAAATATTAGAAGACACCATTTATTTGAAATATACAGAACAGCTCCTATCAGTGATGTGGTACCATCAGGCTATTACAAAGTATTGGACAGGAGAGGGCTCCCCCAAGCAGCCTGTCATTGTGAAGGCCAAATTCTTCAACAGAAGAGCTGAAGAGAAGATCAAGGGGTAGGAATGGCTGTGTCCTGGCTTGAAGCCCCATGGAGGGAGGTCTACTAAAAGGTAACAAGTGCTTTTCCAAAAAAAAAAAAAAAAAAAAAAATCTATTTTTGTCCCACATAAACCTAGGATTCTGCTAATGGGTACAGGGTTACTTTTTGGGGTAAAGGAAATGTTCTAAAATTGATTATGTTGACGGTTGCACAACTTATTGAATTGTATACTTTAAATGGGTGAGTCATAAGGTATGTGACTTATATCTTAATAAAGCTCTCACATGTATTTTTAAAAAGCACGGGTAGAGGGGTGGGCAACAAAAGGGAAGCAGGAGTCTGGGGGTGATGGAAATATTCTAAATACCGATTATGGTGGTGGTGGTTCCCGGGGTATACATTTGTCAAGCCTGATCAAAATGTGTGATGTAGGGGAGCCTGGGGGGTTCAGTCGGTCGAGCGGCCGACTTCGGCTCAGGTCATGATCTCGAGTTCATGGGTTCAAGTTCCACATCGGGCTCTGTGCTGACAGCTCACAGCCTGGAGCCTGCTTCAGATTCTATGTCTCCCTCTCTCTCTGCCCCTCTTGCTCTTGCTCTGTCTCTCTCTCTCAAAAGATAAAATAAAACGTTAGAAAAAAAATTTTTTTAGAAAAAAATTGTTTTAATGTGATGTAAATTAATTTTCAATAAAGTTGATTTAAAAAACAAACAAACAGGTGGAGAAGGCCGGAAGGAGCAGTGCAGGAATCAAGACCATTACATGACAAAGGGCAGGTCCTCTCCAGTTGCCAGGGAAAACAATTCAGAGGGGACCTGGACTCCTCCCCTCCCCTCAGGAGCATTAGAATTCCTACTTCCTCATTAGACACCACAAGGGAAGCCAAAGGAATTGAAATGGAAAGCAGGGTCCCTCCACAGTGCCTGGCCTGGAGGAAATGAGGCTTCTAGACTTTGTGCAGATGGTGATTTGAAGACCCTGGGCTCAAAGTCTTGGAAAAGGAGGGGCACCGGCCTGTTAACATTCAAGTGCACTTTGTAGGCTCTCCTTTGTCTTACTTAGCCTTATAGGAGTCCTGGTAAAACATGCCTCACCCAGCTGGGTGCCTGTTCTCCTTCTAGGGGTCTCCATCTTGATCTAGACCTGAAGCTGCCAAAGGGTCTGAATGCCCAGCACGATACCTGGCATTCAGCGAAGCCTAGATTAGATACACGAGGTAGAGGGGGCAAAACCCACCTACTCTCTAGAAGAAGTTTGAATTGGTCAAGAAGTGGGGCTGTCCCAACGCCTGCGCAGTGCTTGTCTTAGGCAGCCCCGCGTCCCGTCCGCTCAGCCTCGCGTTCTTTTCCAGCTTCCACCTTCCCCTTCTGCTGCCCCTGCCCCAGCCCGACGTGCCCTTCCTCGGGCGTACCTGAGCACAGGATGGAGTAGAAGCCCTCCTTCTGGAGCATGATCAGCAGGGAGCCCCAACCGAGGAGTACGGCAGAGAAGAAGAGGTTCTCCAGCATCGCGGTGCACGCCATCCACCAGCGCCTCCGGTACGCCTGCTGCAGCGTGGGGGCCATGCTGGCCGCGAGCCTGCACAGGAACACCGCGCTGAGCAAACGGACCCCCGGCGGCCCCGGGGAAGGGTCTCGCATCCCGGCGGCTCCTGAGACCCCTCGAGCCTGCCCGCGAAGGTCCCAGGGCCCTGGGCTTCCCGGCGGGTGCCGCCGACCTGGCTCTGGGCGCACTGGCAGTGCCAGGGGCTCACGCGGCGCTGCGCTCCCGCCGGGCCACTATCGGAAACAAGGAAGGTCCTGTCTGAGCGCAACAGATTCCTGGCGCGCTGCCGGGCTCTTCCAGCCAGGCCAGAACGCGCAGAGCCCGGCTCCCCGGGCCCAAACCCGCACTTCCCCAAGTCCCCAAAGGTCAGCAAGGGGCAGGGCGCGCTCTGAAGCCACCGCTGGCCAGCATCCGGCCGCCCGCGCCAGGAAGGACCCCCAGAAGCAAGCAGGAGGAGGAAGGGGAAGTCTGGGACTAGCCTGAGACACCCCCCGCCCCCATTCCTGCTGCCCCAGTAAGACCACTCCTCTCCTCTGGGGCCCGGCCCCCGCTGGCCCTCCGCCCTCCGCCTCTCCGCACCGGGCGCCCGGTGTCCCCACCGTCCCTCGATCCAGGCAGACAGCTGCCACGTGGAAGGAGACCCGGGGCGGGCCCTCCGGCGGCCCCGGCGCCCCTCACTCACTCGGCAGGGCGCGGGCCACCACGCGGCGCGCATCCGAGCCAGCCCGCGCTCTCGGGTCGGGGAAGGGTGCTCGCGCTCCGGCAGGAAGTCCCGCGGCCGCTGACTTTATAAGGGCCGAGCTCCCCGCGGGCGGGCGGCGGGCGGGTGTGTTTACCAGAGGGAGGGAAGGAGCCAGAGCTCCCCCCGCCGCGGCCGCGGCCGCCGCCACCACCGTGGGAGGAGACGGGACACGGGCGGCGCGGGGGTGGGGAGCGGCAGGGGGGAGACGGATGCCGCGGAGAGGAGAGGGACTGGGAAGGGCAAAGGGGGGAAGGGCGCGAGGGAGGGGCGGAAGGCACCAGCCGCGGCTCCCGGGGCCTCAGTACCCTCATCTGTGAAATGGGGCTCTGGGTTCCCGCGCGCCCGCAGGTCGGTTCAAACTCCGACAAGAGTGTTCCTCCAAACTGAGGAAGTGCAGCCGAAGGGGCCGAGAGAAAGAGGAGTACCCGAGGGGCCGGAGGAAAGGGAGGGAGGGACGCGCTTGGAGAAACGCGACAGCGAGCCGCGGGACCCCACGGGCTCGGGGGAGCGAGCAGGTTTTTTTCTTGGGGAGCCTGGGAGTGTCGGTGGGAGCCGGCCCGTGGGGCTCCCAGCGGACCCGCAGCCGGGGACCCCCTTAACCACACCCGCCGCTCACCTCTGGTGGGGGGAAGCGCGCCTCCCGCGGCCGCGGACGCCTCCGGGAGCGCAGCGCCTTCGCGGCGCGTCCACGCTCTGCGGCCGTGGTCGCGCGGGCCCAGCTGCGAACCGCACGGGCTATCGGACTTCTCTGCGCGCCGGGGCCGGGCCGCCTCGGGGACTCAGCGCCGCAGTCTGGTGTTCTTGCCTCCTCTGCCCCCTCGGAAGAAGTCGGGGAGCGGGGAACCCGCCGGGCACCCCCGATCCGCGAGACGGGGCATAGGCGGAGCGGATCCACGGAGTTAATTCTTGTATTTACACCCGTCCCGGGCTGCGCTCCGAGGTGGGGGCGGGGGCTCCCTTCCCTTCCCCTCCCCCTAGGTCTAGTTTCACGCGCACGTGACTCGCCCTCTGGTCCCCAGATACTCCCCCGCAGCACACGCCCCAGCACAAAGAATTCCCACCCCCACCCCGCCCTCTCCCTCGGGCCCCCCAGACGAGTTGGGCAGCGCCCTCTGTATCCTTGGTCAAAACAGAGAACGACTCAGCTGGAGCCGACTGGCCCCGATGCAGGGCCGGCTTGGGTGCGGTTTTGAACTGTGCAGTTGGGAGTAGTGTTTTCTGAGAAGCAGAATGACATGGGTTTCCTTAGAGTTAGTCAGCTGGAGGTCTGCATCTGGACTTTGAAAGTGACTGGCCTGGCTTAACTTGGGCAAGTTGTTTAAACTCCCTGAGCCTCGGTTTCCTTCTTTGTAAATTAGGATAAGGGGGGCGGGGGGCGGTGAAGGACGGAGTTAAGGGTTATGATGCAGGTCAAATGCTGAGCCCGGCGCTCAGCGTGGGGTACGTGCAACAAGTGTTGATTGTTGTTACTGCTATTGCTATTATTATTTCAGAAGACCTGGAAATAGGATGCTTCCAGACACTGATTCCTGGTAAATCTCCCCACCTCCCTGGGCCTCAGTTTCCTCATCTGTGAAATAGAGGGGAGGTGTGGGTTAATGAGGTGAAGCAAAGGCCAGTCAATACTGATGTGAACTTAATACAGCGTGTTGAGAGTGGTAGTGGTGATATCCACAAAGCTCCGGAGCCATGTGAGCGACTGGCCATGAAGACCTCAAGACCAGGGGATCCCTTAATGGCCAAGCCACCAAGCCAAGAGAGGGAACTCACATTTGCTGAGTGGCTACTAAACTCTGGGCGCTTTCCAAACAAAAACCATTAAACCCTCAAAACATCATGGTCTCATTTCAACCCCACAGGGGTTGGGAGAAGGCTGGCGGCTGGCGGCTGGAACATGGTAGGTGGAGGCAAGACGTGAAGTCAGATCTTCGGGCTTTTAAGTGTGGCCCTTTCCATCCCTCTAGGCCAGAAGCAACAGCAAGAGCAAAGGCTTAGCAGTGAAAAGGGCACAAGGAGTTCTCTCTGGCGGGAGCGGGGTGTCAGGCTCTGATGGTTTCACCTTTTAAAATTCATTAGTGACTCGCAGAACTTCCCGATCAAGGTCAAACACCTTAGCTTAGCCTAGAATAAGGGTTCTAACCTGAGACAGTCACAGATCCTTTTGAGAATGCAATATGCAATGTTTTGAGCGCACTCCCTGTGAAAATGCATGTGTGACCAGGAACACATACACACATTCAAATTTCAGGGCTTTATGGACCCCTTCCGTGGGCGTTAGGGGTCCACGGGCCCCCACAACTTTAAACCTTGCCCCTTCTTGATCCCTGACACCGGTCCATGTTTTCCCCTCATGGACTCTCAGCTCCGGGAGGGGGAGGGCCTGGCCAGCTGTGCTCACTGCTGTATCCCCAGCACCTAGAACAGCACCTGCACCTAAGAGGCACTCAGCAAGCACCTGTGGAGGGAAGTTTGAGGCCAGCTGGTTTCATACCTCCCTGCCTTTGCACCTGCTTCTCCTTCTGGTGGGCATGACAGCTTCCCTTCTTCATTTCCAACGTACTCATCCTTCACAACTCACCTCACGTTTTACCCTTTTCTGGAAACTGTCTGGTCTGCTCGGCCGGGGGGGCGGGCGGCTGCCCATGTATTCCCCCAAAACACTAGTCTAACCTCTGCTGAAGCCCTCACACTGACCTAGACTCATTGGTGTAGCTGTCTGCCTCCTCCCCCCACAAGCTGTAAATTTCTTGAGGGCAGGTGCCACGTGGTAGGTATGTGCCTGCCACCTATCCCAGCACCCGGCCGGTAACGAGCCCCTGGCTAAATGTGCTGGATAAACGAAAGGGGGGTGGGTGGGAAATGAAGCTGAAAAAGTAAGCTGGGGTCAGTCTGGAATGACCTCTGTGAGGCCAAGGACTTTCAGTGTCGGGAGATGGGCAACAGGAACTCCGGGATTGCATTTTCTTGTCTTCTTTTCTTTTCTCTTTTCTTTTCTTTCTTTTCTTTAAGGATGGCGATTAGATGTGGTCGAGTTTGTGTGCCTAAGGAATGGAGGATATACTGGAAAGGAGAGAGAACCTAGAACAGTTGAGAGACCTTAAAGCGACTCTAATAGTTTAGATTTTTTTTTTAATAGAAGGGAACAGATCTAAGACACACTTCCATATCAGAATTGATAGGATTTATCAGCCCCCTTCCTGTCCCCCAAAAGGAATCCCTTCCTAGACTCCGTTTCCCTGACACTACCCATGTCACATGGGCTCTCCTGCTGGCTGCCAGCTGCAGCCTGCTTCACAGCTGAGCGGACCAGAGTACCAGCTTCGCAGGCACACAGGCTGGGGTCCTGATCCTGGCTTTGCAGCAGATGAGCTGAGCAATTTTGCTCAAGGCACGCACGCTCCTGAGCCCCCCTCTCCTAGTCCGGTAAGTGCTGGAAATGACAGTATCCAGTTCAGTATGTAAGACATGATTTCTTCTAATAAGTAGTTATTATAAACTTTTGCATGAGGAATGTAAATAAAATGGTGCAGCTGCTTTGGAAAAACAGTTTGGCAGCTTCTGGCATCATTAACATGGAGCTACCACGTGACCAGCAACTCCACTTTTAGGAATATACCCGAGAGAACCGAGAACATCCACGGACACAGAAATCTGGACACAAATGTTCATAGCAGCATCATTCGGGATCGCCAGAAAGTGCAAACAACTCAGTGGTCCGTCAACTGATGGATAAAACAAAATGTGTGTATACTAATATGCAGTGTGGTCGTATTTGGTCACAAGGAATGAAGTACCAGTTGGTGCTGCTACCACAGGGAAGAACCTTGTAAGCATGCTGGGTGAAAGAAGCCAGACACAGAAGGCCACATACTGTATGACTGCACTTATATGAAATGCCCAGATTAGGCAGAACCGCTGAGACAGAAGTAGATTCGTGTGGTTGCCAGGAGCTGGGGGAGAGAAAGGTGGGAAGTGATTGCTAACGAGTATGAGTCTTCTTCTTGGGGCAATGAAAATGTGCAATTAGATAGTAGAGACGGTTGTACAACTTTGTCAGTGTACTAGGCTCCGCCGAATTTTACGCTTTAAAATAACTTATTTTTAAGATTACTTTAAAAACTTTTGGGAGGCGCCTGGGTGGCTCAGTCGGTTAAGCGTCCGACTTCGGTTCAAGTCATGATCTCGCGGTTCATGAGTTCCAGCCCCGCACCGGGCTCTGTGTTGGCAGCCCGGAGCCTGGAGCCTGCTTCGGATTCTGTGTCTCCCTCTCTCTCTGCTCCTCCCCCACTCGTGCTCTGTCTCTGTCTCTCAAAAATGAATGAACATTTAAAAAAAAAAAAAAAATGGAAACAAAATTTTTTTAATCTTAAAATAAAAAGGGCGCCTGGCTGGCTCAGTTGGTGGAGCATGTGACTCTTGATCTTGAGATTTTAAGTTCGAGCCCCATTGGGTGTAGAGATTAAAGAATAAAATAATAAGTGCTCAATAATGACCATAAATGACCTTCCTCTTCCCTGACTTACTCCTGCTCCGTTGCTGCCTATGTGGGTAAAAGCACTACCCTCAACCTGGTTGCTTAAGCCACAGAACTGGAGTTATCCGACTTTGCTTCCAGCCTCATCTTCCGCATCCACCCCGTCTAGAGAGCCTGTGGGTCCTATCTCTAAAGACCTCTGGTCTCCATCCACTGCCATCCCAAAGCCCAGGTCATCAGCAGCTGCCACCAGCAGGTCCTTTCAACCTGGGCTTTCTTTCTCTCTCTTCTTTAAGATTTTAAGTAATCTCTACACCCAAGGTGGGGCTCAAACTCACAGCACCCAGATGGAGAGTTGCAGGCCCCACCGACTGAGCCAGCCAGGCGCCCCTCTCAACCTGGCCTTTCTGAGTCCACCTGTGCACGTGACCCCACCATCCAATCAGAACGATCTACTGGAAACAGATTTGGGAGCACTGGGTGGCTCAGTTAAGTGTCCAACTTTGTGTCAGGAACTCACGGCTCCTGAGTTCAAGTCCCGCGTTGGGCTCTGTGCTGACAGCTCCGGAGCCTGGAACCTCCTTTGGATTCTGTGTCTCTGTCTCTTTGTCCCCTTCCCCCCCCCCCCCCCATCAAAAGTAAATAAACATTAAAACAAACAAAAACATTTGATCAGACCTCTCCCCTTGCCAAGTTTCCCATGACCCCTGGACAAATACACAAACTCCCATCAACACCCTCAAGTCCATCTGGGCCCCAACCTCCCTCTGGCCTCTCTCTTCTTATGCTTTCACCATGGTGACCTCTTCATGCCCATGAGTACCCCCATGTTCTCCCACCTCCAGTTCCTCCTGGGCCTGGAACATTCCCCTGCTCTGGCCTATCTAATTCTTCAGATTATGATTTCATGGTCACTTCCTTGGGGATGGCACCCCTTGCATGATTCCAACGATAAATTCCCTTGCTATGTGATCTATGTGATAACTGAGCTTCCTTTTGACGAAACTCATCAAGTTGTGTCTGTTTTGTCTGATGGACTGTATGTGCCAGAGGGCAGGGATCCGTGCCCACCTTCCTCACCACTACCCTCCTGCCACTTAGCACGGAACCCACTGCGTACACGCTCCCTGCCTGGCAATTTCCTACTCATCCTTCAGATCTCACTTACCCACCATGTTCTGGGAGACAGCCTTCTCTGAGCACCCAGACTTGGGGGCACATTCCTTTACATAGGCCCACAGCCTCGCACTTATCACAACTGCAAAAGCAACTGGTCTTACTACGCCTCCCCATTAAATTTTTTGTCTTTCTCTTTGCCCCAGCAGTTAAAACAGTACTCGTCACAACACTCCCTTCAGGTCAGCCCACAAAAATTATGATGATCCCTAAAATTGTATGCAAAATTCTATGTACATGTACATTTTTCTAAAGAATAATGGCTTGTGTTGGAGTTTCATGGGGGTCCAAAACCTGAAAGAAGTTAAAAACCTTCCCCTGGGAGGGGTGCTTATGTGGCTCAGTCGGTTAAGCGTCCAACTCTTGATTTCAGCTCAGGTCATGAGCTCAGGGTTTGAGAGATCATGCCCTACATTGGGCTCTGCATTGACAGCGTGAAGCCTGCTTGGGATTCTCTCTCCCTCTCTCTCTGCCCCTCCTTGGCTCTATCAAAACATAAACATAAAAAAAGAAAAAAAGAACTGTCCCCAGGAGCTGAAGACTCTCCTCCAAAACAGCACTGCCAACCCAGACTTCTACTATGCAAAGCCGTCTCCACTCAGATACAGGTTCCAAGAGGGCAAGGATCTTTCTGTTTGGTTCACTGATGTGTCCCAAATGCCTGGAATGTTGCCTGGCCCATGCCAGGTATAGGTGTAGAAAGACCACAGTCTCAGACAAATTGTCAATAGTTGTGAGAACCGTACATGTATTGGTTAGCTACTGCTACATAACAAATTACCCCAAAACTTAATGGCTTAAAACATTTAGTATCTTGTTTTCTCCAGGTCAGGAGTCAGGGTGCAGCTTAGAGGGGTCCTCTGCTTCAGAGTCTCCCACAAAGCTGTGAAGGATCAGCCAGGGCTGTGGTCATCTGAAAGCTCGACTGGAGGAACGTCTGCTTCTGAGCTCACACGTGTGGTTGTCGGCAGGATTCAGTTCCTCTCCAGCCGGAGGGTGCCCTCTGTTCCTTACCACATGGGTCTCCCAGGGGGCAGTTACGAGATGAAGCTTGCTTCACCACAGTAAGCAAGAGGAGAGAGAGAGAGAATAAGAACCCACTACAATCTTTTGTACCTTGACCTCTGAAATGGCATCCTGTCACCTCTGCTGTGCTCTGTTTGTTAGAAGCAAGTATGTAGGTCTGGTGCACACTCAAGGGAAGCAGACTGTACCAGGAATGAGTAGCAACAGGCAAGACCATCGGCCTGCCTGCCTATTCCAGGACATTTCCGTGTTTTCTAGCATCCGGCTCATCCGAAAACCCAGAAGAAGGCACAGACCAACGCCTATGGGTCAAGCAGATGATGAGAAGGGAAGAAATTAGTGGGAATTTTGCTGCCCATCTTCCAGCAGATTGCCACCAAGCATGGATGTAGGCTGACTTGTGAGAGCTTCTAAACTTTCAAAAGAAGGCAAAGCCCAGACTTTCATGAGACGTTTCCTGATTGTAAAACTGTGATAATCTAGCAAAAATACATGAGGATTAGGAGTTCCTGACTTTTCTCTATGGCAGAAAGAGCCTAACCCATCCCCCCACCCTTTGTATGTTTGTTACCTCTCTCCTGTCCCCACCCTCCTGCCCCCATCCCGCCTCCCCCACCATTCACAAGGGCAGGGTCCAAGCAAATTCACTTTGGACCCTTTCTATAGCTCTTTGCATGTCGCAGCAACAGTCAATATTGCTGAATGAAATTAGAAATTGCTGACCTGTATCTCTTTAAGGAGTGTCCCCCCCCGCCACCACCCCAATCCTAGAGGGGTGGTTAAAAGTGGGCTCTGTTATCTAAATAAGCTGGGATCCTGGCTCTGTCACTTGCTTGTTTTATGGCCTTCAGCAAGTTACTAACTCTTCAGACTTCAACTTCTTCATCTAGAAAGTGAGAATAACTGGGGGTTACCTGGGTGGCTCAGTCAGTTGAGCGTTGGACTTCAGCTCAGGTCATGCTCTCACAGCTCATGGGTTCAAGCCCCATCTTGGGCTCTGTGCTGACAGCTCAGAGCCTGGAGCCTACTTCTGATTCTCTCTCTCTCAATCTGCCCCTCTCCTGCTCATGCTCTCTCTCTCAAAAACAAACATTCTAAAAAAGAAAAGCAATAAAGTGAGAACTGTACCTGCTTCTGAGTTGTTATAATGATTAACTGAAAGAGTAGACTTATTAATACACCACTGCCACTCACGAGCTATCCTTACTGGCTCCCTGGCACCTCTCCCCTTAATCCATTATCTACCATCATCTTCCACTTCCCACCCAGCTGGCAGCTGGAGAGAGCCTCTGAAATGCCAATCTGTCACTTTCACTGCCAGGGTTTACATCTTTCAACAGTTTGCCGATGCCCTTAGTAGGAGAAAATCCAAAGTCCTTAACACAGCTTCTCAGGCTCTTACAGTGCTGTGCCTGCCCAGCACCCCCGTCTCATCTCTCACCACTACCTCCCTTCACACTCAGCGTCGCAGGCCTGCTGAAGCGGTCTCTGGAACGCTCCACACTTTCTGCCACTGCAAAGCCTTTGTAAGTACCATTCCCTCCAGCTGGAACCTCTTCTCTCCACTCCTACCACCTCTTTGTGATGTTCCCGCTATGCACTATCGGAATTTGCGATGTTCCTTGCTAAACCTGAGGGCAAGCACAAGATCTTTCTCCCGGCTCCCCTCTCCCTAGCACAACGCCAGCACAGAAGAGGCTAAGAATAGGCATTTGTGGAATTGTCCACGGCCGTGCTGATCCTGCGGGCAGACAGCGCCACCTGTTGGCCCAAGCTTGCACTTCAGTACCTAGGGAGAAGCCTTCACCTTCTGTTCGCCACTAAGGTCAAGGGGACATGGTTTTGAGGTTTTCCCAGGGTCTATCCGCAACAGACAAACAAAAAAGCTAACATCGAGTCCTTAATGTGACAGAGGCAGACACTTTCCTAAGTGTTTTAGTTATTAACATGATTCATTTTCATAACACTCAGTGAGGTAGGTACCATTAGCATTTTATGGAGGGAATAATTGAGGCACACAGCAGGTACACGCAGCTAGAAAATTTCACCCCAGACAGCCTGCACTTTTAAGCCCCAAACTCACTGCTTCTATCGCTTCCTTTGCTTGATGCCTAGAGATCTGGTGAGGTTCCATCCCAGGTACCCACCTTCTACTGTGAAGGCACTCCTTCCGGTGGCATTGGTGTCAACCAAAACCCCACCTGGAGTGACCCACACGTTCTGCAAGCTGCAGCTCTCTGAGGCACTCAGGACAAGAAGGACAGGAAGTCGAGGCACTGGTCTCCTCAGTGAGGCGGCAAAGTGTAGCAGTCAGTCCTGGCTTCCATGTGACCGCTCCTCTCATGAGACCTCCGGCCAGCAACCACCTCTCTGGGCCCCCACTCCCCTATAGGACCCCTTAGCCCAGGTGAGTGGATTAGGTCAGATGTTTTGTTACCATCGAGACATTTTATTTGCATGCACATATTCCATCCCTAGGAAGAGAATCCCAGGATTTTCCCTTCTGTGTGTTTTTGTCTTGCTTCTTCATGGTCCCCATGACGCCGGCTGAGACGGTCAGTGCAACGACACCAAACTGGTGGGACAGGAGCAGGTTATTCTGCCACTTTTCTGGATCTCTGAGTTGTATCTCAGATCACTCCACACGTGTTAAACCTGCCCGCGAGGCTCACAAGCAATTTTCCAGCTCTGTGATCATCAACGATTTCAACTTTGCCAATGTGACTATGCTTCATCACAATGAGGAAGCGGACGATGACCCTGGAGCATGACCTAGTAAGAACCTGGCGCCTGCCTCTTTCAGCGTTGTTAATGCTCTCGAGGGTATCGGCCAGGACATTCACGTGCACCATTATGGCGGCACAGAAAGATGGTGGAAAGAGCTACCTCGGACATCATGTGAAGAGTGAGGAGTGCAGTTTCTGATTCAGGTGAGCAGCGAATAGCAGTGGGTTTCACTCAGTCCCCTCCCTGATCACTCACATCACACCCGAGTTTGGGCCCTTCACATGTTTCGATATTGCCATTTGGAACCTAGGGGTTGGCTGCTTCCTTCTCAAATCCCATCTCCCGTTCACTCGCTCCTCTAAGTATTTCCTTGAGATCTGGAAAAATGCCTGCCTGACTCCACTTAAATTTTAAGCTGTTATTTCAACACATGTATATGGTTAATACTTACTGGGCACTGCCTGTGCCCTAGTCATTATTCTAAAAGCTGTGCACATGGTACATCATTTAATCTTCCCAACAGCCCTACGACTGTCCCCATTTGACAGATGAGGAAGCTACAGCACAGGGAAGGAACAAGTTCAGGGTCACAGGGCAAGTGGCCGACCTGTGGCAGGAACCTAAACCTTCGGACCAGTCTGTGCTTTCAAACACCACGCTGGACCCCCTCTGCTGGTAGAGCCTGTGTCTGCTGCCTCTACCCCAAGTGCCGGCCACACTGCTCTGCATATGGTAAGTGTCGACAAATCCGTTTTAATATATATGTATATATACACACACACATACACGTACATGCACAGTCACATCCCAGGGGGACAAACACCCCTTCTTCAACCGGGAGACAGCTCTATCATACTCTGGGCTCCTGAAGCCTCTCCACAAGGAGCCTAGGCCTGGCCGTCTTCACAGATGACACCCAATGGGGGCACTTTTGTTAGACAAGTGGGAAGAGACAGGGCGCACCTCGGGATGTATACCGGCTGGGGCCTCACACGGGCCCAGAGCTCTGCTGCACCCTCTTTATCACCTCTTCATCCTGCATAGACAACTCTGTCAACTTTTTGCCCATCCGCTCATGGATGTCCAGGTACTTGGAGACACAGCGGTCCAGGCACACAGACTCGCCCTTGGACAGTTCTGCTTCCTTGTAGTGGGGAGGCACGCACTTCCGGTGGCAGGCACTGGTCATTCTGGGGAGAAGCAAGGGCAAGGTCAGGTTGGCAGCATCCTGAGGCATACCAGGAACTCTCCATCATTCCTGCCCCGTTACACTGATTTCACCTCCCAAGAAGGCGGTCTAAATCCTCAGTTTGCATCTCAACCATCTCGGAATGTCCTTGACAGTCCTCACATCATCTGAGCCCACGTTTATGACTGATTATATAGGAACCGTTAGTTGAGCACTGGCTAGGTTCCAGGCATCATGCTAAGTGCTTGACACAGACTGTTATGCAGTCCCCACAATAATCCTCTGAGGTAGAGGCGCTATCACTATCCCCATTTTACAGATAAGGAAATTAAGGCATGGAGAGCCTCAGGATCCCATAAAGCTTGGCTATGAACCCATGGACCCTGACCTCACAGCCTACATTTTAAAATTATTTAAAACATTTGAAAAGTATTCTAACATACAACCTCCCAGATAAACCACCAAGAGAAAATACCAGGAAGCTTAAGCCGATAAAAACAGCAAACACGTGTGGATTGCCTTCTACGTCTTGGGCTCGATACTTAGAGCTTGTCATACATTTCTTCGTTTAACATTAACAATGTCTCCAGGAGGTAGGTACTGTTATTATCTCCATTTTACGGGAGAAACACCAGTCCAACAATCCAAGTGATTTGCCCAAGGCCATAAGAGCGGTGATTGATGGAGTCAATTTGTTCCCAAATTTGCCATATGGCTGTGGCCACTAGTCTGGAGTCAGACTGATGTACTGGTCCTGACATTGCTATTCACCAACTGTGAACCCCGAGAAAGTTCTTGAACCTCCAGAAGCCTCCATGTCTTCACTGTACAATGGGACAACTAAAGTTAGCCCAGTGGGTCATTTTGAAGATTTTTTTAAAAGATTAAGGTGTGTAAAATGCTCAGCAGGTGCCTGAGGTGGAGTACAAGTTTAAGAAGCGTCCACTGCTAAGTGGGCTACGTACTGTTTGTCAAAAGGCAGATGCTCAACTGCTCCTGGAACCTAATCAGAGCTTTAACTGCCCTTCCTGCTCAGCTCCTTCCTCGCCATCAGCATCCCGATCTAAATGTCCAACTCATTCTAGTGACCCCATACTGCCTTTGCATTAGCCCTCCACCATGAGGTTCGCAGGTGGGGGTGGGTACCCTCAGAAAGGTACTCTGAGAAAGGGTGACCTAGGCTCATTCTCAAAGACAAGGTAACGCGCGGTTGGCTCTTACCTGTTGTACATATCAGCCATCATCTCCACCTCCAGCTCTGCAGCCAGCTGCTGGGCCCTGAGCGGATCCATCTCAGCCCTGCACCGTGGAAGGGATCTCCTTCTGGCCTCCTCGACCTGGGAGCAGACATCACCGTCAGCATCCACCCCTCCCGTTCAGTTTCCCATCCCAGGGGATGGGGGATGTGGAGGAATCATAGGACACCGGGCGGGCAGGAACCACTGACCTCATTGAGTTTAACCACCCCATCTCACAGACGGGGAAACTGAGGCCCAGAAAAGGAACACTGCCTAGCCCAAGGTCACACAGCGCATCAATGGAGGGCCTAGAAATCGAGCCCGGGAGCCCTGACGCTCAGTCCCTCGTGGCCACTTCTATCCAGGAGAAGATGGGGAGCCCGGAAAGAAACACTAAAACCGCGGGCCTGAACCTCTAGGGCGCTGGGAATTCGATCACACGCGGAGCGAGGGCGCCCAGGTCCCGGTCCAGAGGCTGCACCTCTGAAATGGCGGCGCCATTATCAGGGTCACCTTGAGTCGAGAGTTCACTTACCACGGCCTGGAGCCAGTCTCAACGCCCGCAGTGACCCCAACTCAGGGCAGATACCAGGAACTCACCGTAAAACCAGGTAGGCTAAGGCGGAAGCACGTGGGTCACTTCCGGGAGGGAACTCCCGCCTCTTTGGTCGGACCCGCTTCCGGAATGAAGTACCAATGAGGTGCGCTGGGAAATCCGCTACCATAGAGAGGGAGCCGCTGGCCGCGGCTGGAGGCGGAGACGCCTTGCAAATGCTAGAGAGGACACCAAAACACCATAGAGGCTTGGGCGGAGTGCAGAGCGCCTGCAGCCTGGCTGTCAAGTCCCTTGGGTGATCGCGGGGAGGTCTGAATTTAACTGTTCCGGAGGAAGGGTCGCGGGGCCGAGCCCGGTGAGCCTCGCCCGCACCCCCCGGAGAGTTGACGCCACTGCAGCAAAGTAGGCGCGGGGAAGGAAAGCCGCCCCCCAAAAGCAGTTCTGTTTGTGCTGCACATTAAGGTCACCTGGAACGCTTTAAAAGACCCCGAAGCCCATGCCTCACTGCATACCAATCAAATCAGAACTCCTGGGAATAGGCTGTAGGCATCTGTAAATGTTTCAAATCCTCCAGTGCTCTCTTTGTGCAGCCAAAGTTGAGAACCAACGCTCCAAGACACTGTGGGAATACCGCTGCATGTAGGTCCTAAGATTTCTCTGGGATTGCACAGAGAAGCGAGGCGCGGTTCCTGCTCACAGAAAGATGAGACATGTGTACGGTCTGTTTTATGCAACTTCTGTTAGACGCCCTGGGCCATGAAGAGGTGAATAGGAGCAATTTTGGCTGCCACCAGAGCTAACCTAGTGTATTTGAGCGAGGGAGGAAGAAGGTACTTGTGAACTCATCTTTCCAGGTTCCATGTGTTCCTCGATCTGCACCCGGCACAACAAAAACCCACCCTAATCCTTTGATTTTTCAAGGGATTTCCCAGTAAACGAAATTTAGAAGATGCCAATGAATGGTGCAAGCATACACTGCCCGTTGGAGAAGATGGGCTAGACACTATATGATTGGTCACTGTTTGCTTCCCTAGTTCCCTGGGAGAGTCAAGATTTTTAAACACTGGCCCTCCTTTCTGCTGTAAGGACTCATCTTTCTCAAACCCTGTGCCCCCATACTTTAAAATTAAGGTATGGCCCCGGGCTGGTTCAGTTAGTAGAGCATGCAACTCCTTACATCTCCACCCCGTGGTGAATTCGAGCTCCATGTTGGGTGTAGCTCTTACTTAAAAAAATTTTTTTAATAAAACTAAGGTATAACATTTATGCAGTAAAATGACAAATATATGAAACAAACTTGATTTTTTAACTTTTTAAAATTTTATTTATTTTGAGAGAGAGAGAGCATGTGAGCAGGGCTGGGGCAGAGAGGGAGAGAGAGAGAATCCCAAGGAAGCTTTATGAGTCAGTACAGAGCCCAGCGCCAGGCACAAACTCAAACTGTGAGATCGTGACCTGAGGCGAGACCAAGTGCCGGCTGCTCAACCCACTGAGCCACTCAGGCACCTCATACATAGTCATTCTTAAGACCACCACTCAAATCAAAATACAGTATATTTCCAACACCTTCAAAAGTTATCTTATGGGGGCACCTGGGTGGCTCAGTCAATTAAGCATTCCACTTTTAATTTCAGCTCAGGTCATGATCTTATGGTCATGAAAGAGCCCCATGTGGGGCTCTGGGCTGGGCATGGTACCTGCCTGGGATTCTTTCTCTCTCTCCCTCTGCCCCTCTCCCAAATGTGTTCTCTCTCTCTCTCTAGCTATTGCTTTTACTCTCTCTTAAAAAAAAAAAAAAAGTATCTTATGTTCCTTCCCAGTCAATAACCCCTCTCCCAAAGTTAACCACTATTCCGACTTCTTTTTTTTAATGTTTTATTTATTTGTTTTGAGGGACAGAGAGAGGGGGGGAGGGGCAGAGAGAGAGAGAGTGAGAGAGGGAATCCCAAGCAGGCTTCACACTGTCAGCATAGACAGACATGGGGCACGATCCCACAAATCGTGACAGTGCGACCCGAGCTGAAACCAAGAGTCGGACACTTAACCAACTGAGCCACCCGGATGCCCTATTCTGACTTCTGTTGCCCACTCTTGAACTTCATGTGAATGGAGTTATACATTATTTTCTGGTTTGTGCCCGGCTTCTTTAGCTCAATGTTGTGTCTATCTTTTATTCTTTTTTTTAATGCTGTCTAGTGCTTGTATGAATAAGCTACAATTCATCTATCCATTCACCTGTTGATAGACTTTGGGGTTGTTTCCAGTTTGGGGCTATTATGACAATGCTTCCGTGAATATTGCACACATATTTTAGTGGACACACGTTGTGCTGGTTTTTGCTTTTGATATTATAGCCAACATATTATGGAATATTAAGAAAGTGCATGGGAAAAGGAATGGGTTCTTACAAGAGTTATCTGCTTCCTTGATGGGATTTTTATTAGGTGTTACAAAAGGTTACATACTGTATGATTCCATTTAAATAATATTCTCAAAGTGACAAAATTATAGAGACAAAGAGATAAATGGTTACAGGGTAGAGTTGGTATGTGTGTGTGTGTGGGGGTGCCTACAAAGAGGTAGCGCAGGGAGAGCTTTGTGTTGATGGAAGGGCTATGCATCCTGACTGTGGAGGTGTTTATACAAATCTAAGCATATAAGATGTCATAAAACTATACAAACCATTGTTCCAGTGTCCATTTCCTGGCTTTGATATTGCAGATGGTTATGTAAGATTTAACCTTGAGTACTCCCTCCGTATTATTGGGGCACCTGGGTAGCTCTGTTGGTTAAGCATCTGACTCTCAATTTCAGCTCAAATCATGATCTCATGTTTTGTGAGTTCAAGCCCCACATCAGGCTCTATGCTGACATTGTGGAGCCTGCTTGGGATTTTGTGTGTCCCTCTCTCTCTTCTGCCCCCCTCCCCAACGCATGCTCCCCTCTCAAAATAAATAAACGTAAACAAATAGTTTACACAGCCCTAACCTTCCAGAATCCAGATACACCATCTTTGGAATCCAGACACATCAGCTACAGTTGCTGACCTCTGTCAGCACCATGCTGAACCTCTGGCCTCTCGCTCTACCGTGTTCCACCCCTTCCGAGCCCCACAGCCTCCCAGAAGGGACTTGTGTATTTGTGACTCACCGTGGAACAGTATTGTCCTCTTGGTTGAGACCTCAACCCCAAAGGAAGGGATGCTGGCTTGTCACCCGGAATCTTACATGGGCCCTGACCACTCATGAGAGGTGTACAGAATACAAAGACAGCCCAGGTGGACTCCTTTGAGATGAGCAGGAGACGAGAGAGTTAGACCGTCAATGGCTTGAACAGAATGGCCATTCTATGAGCTTGGAGACAAAGCGGGCACAGTCTTGATCGCTGTTATCCTCTGTCACCATTCCTCATCACTTCCCCTCAACTTCAGCGCTGACCATCCTGTCCAAGCCACCACCACCTTGCACCTGGGTTACTGCAGTAATGTCCTGACTGCTTTCCCCATCTCCGCTCATGCCCCCCGCCCCCCCCCCCCGACTCCGTCTATTCTCAAAACAGCAACCGGAGTCATCTTGTCAACAACTAAAGTTAGATCATGTCCTTTGCCACCTGAAAGGGTCCACTGGCTCCCAATCACAGAGCAGAAGCCAACATCCTTACAGTGGCCTCTAAGCCCCACGGGATTGCCCCCTCCCCCTCCCATGACCTTCTATTAACCTATTTATTTATTCAATATATGTTTATTGAGCACCTCATACGAACCAGGCAGTTTGCTAGACCCTGGGCACACAGTCATGAGCATGGGAGATAAAGTCCCTGCCTTCATGGAGCCTACAGTCCAGTGAGAGTCAGATAATAAGGAAATAAATAACCCAGTTTTGGATTCCAGTAAATATTATGAAGAAAATAAAACAGGCTGAAGTGATGGAGAGGAACTGAAGCCATGGAGGGTCTCTGAGGGAACAGAATTTGAGGCGAGAGCAGCCTGAGAAGGATGAACAGTCTCGCGAAGGGCAGAAGCCAAAAGGTGACAGCCGTGAGTGTGGAAAGGAATGAACTTATTTGAGGGACAGAAAAGAGGCCAGAGTGGAAGGGGCTGGGGGAGGTGGTGGCGGGAATCCCAGGCTTCAGCAGCGACAGGGGCGTGCCCTGCACACATTCTCCCAGAGTATACCTCTCTTACATCACAGGACACATTAGAGAAGGCACGATCTGTTCTTCTGAGCAAAAATCCCAACTCAGTACAAAAATGTGTTCAGAGCCTCCTATGTACCCGTCGCTTCAGCTTAAAACAGAATTCAGTCCTGTATTTTCTAGACTCTAAGCCCAGCGATCCGTCAGCTTGGGCCATCCCTCCTCACCTGTTCGCCCCTCCCTCCCACTCCCACATCCCTCTGTGCAGTGTGAGCCCCTGAGACACCCCCACTGTGGGCAGCTGTCCCGTTAGGCCCCTTGCAGCCCACCCCTCAGCAGCTGTTGCCATCTGTAGACGAGTAAAAGACTATTTAAAGGAACATGGGGTAGCGGTGTGGGGGCAGAGGGATAGGGGAGTCCCAGCCTGGGCTGTGGATGGGCCAGCGAGGCCAGAGGGCTGGTGACCATATTCCACATGGGCCTGCGGATGGTCTGCGGGGTGACCAGGGCCAGGCAAGTACAGTGGGAAGAAAGGTGGCCACAGGATGGATGCCCCCGGGGTCAGGGCAGGAAAGACGCGCTGTGATTGAAAGGTGCCACCTGTCAAATCTTCACGGGAAATCTGAGCCTCCTAGGCCAAGGGAAAGTGTTGTACCAACAGGGCAGTAAACAATGCTCTCCTTGGACCCAAGGCTCTTGAGGTGGGGGTGGGGTGCGAGGGGGGAGGAGGAGGGGGAGGCGGGCAGACCCAGGAGCTGGGGGCTGGAGGCCACTGGCTGGGGCTAAAGGCAGCCGGGGAGTGAGGCCGCTCAGCTGGAGGAAGGAGACAGCTCCAAGCCCCCAGGCAGAGGCCACGCAGGTAGGAGAAGCCCCAGCCGTTTCTAAGTGGCCCCCTCCAGCTGCCCAACCCCTCTCCCACCTCCCAAGGCCTGGAGCCTCTACGCAGAGCCCCAGAGTCGGAGAAATCCAGGCTCTTCGCTAACCCTCTCCACCTCTTTGTCAGCTCTCTTTAGATGCCAGAGGTCAGGGACCCAGCCCTAAGGTGTTGGGCAAACTAGAGATCAGCCCACAGGTGGCCATTCACAGGGAGGACCGGACAGGGGCAGAGAGGGTCTTGGGAGTCCAGGCCAGCTGGGGTGGGAGGCAGACTCTCTAAGCAGTTGAGACTGGTTTCTCCAAGGGAGGGTCACTGGCTGGCGTGGGGGATGGTGGCAGCCTCAGGACCACCAGAAGACAGGGTGGGAGGCAGGGGTTCGGGGTCTCATGAACAGAACCATAAAGCGTCGTCTACAGCATTTGCAGCTTGGGACTCCAGCTCCTGGGTTCTTTTTCTCCCAGTCAGCCGAGAGAAACCCAGAAAGGGAAAGGGATACAAAAGTAGGCTTCCTGGGGAGGAAGGAGGAAGGGAAGAGAAGAGGGAGGAAGGGAGGGAGGACAGCGCCTGCCATGCATGGTAGAGAGAGAGCTGCACTCGTCAGCCACAGCCAACCGCCCTCGCCTGCCAGCGGGGTGGCCCTCACTCTGGGCCCCTGGCTGGGGAGCTGGTGGGAGCCGCATCCCTGTGGGCGGCAGCGCCAGGCTGGTTGTCAGGAGACCTGGATTCTAGATATGGCTGAACCATTCAATTGTCCTGTGACTTTACTCAAGGGACTCCAACTCCGCGAGCCTCAAGTGCCCAATCTGTAAAATGGGGCCCGTAACGCCTACTTCCAAGGGCGAGAGCGAGGAATGAGTGAGGTGGAACAGGGCACCACACCGTAAGCTGTCAACCTCCTGTAGAATCGTTAGTGTTGGGGTGGGATGGTGCTATCCTGGCTTCTCACCTCCTGAGTCTCTTCACTCCTTATCTATTTATGACGAGCCTGCGGGGCGGAAAGCTGAGGTGATGAACACGCAGGACGGCGGAGGGGTGTGTGTGTGTGTGTGTGTGTGTGTGTGTGTGTGTGTGTGTGCACCTGCCTGTCCTTCCCCACCCCCGCCTCCCCCACAGTGTGAGGCATGTAGACAAAGGGAAAGATGGCTGCAGCCCTCCCCTATGTCTCCGCCAAGCACCACCGTGCTTCGAGGTGTAAAAGGGGCTTGTGGACATCTTACTGGCCTTCCATTCTCTCTGCCTTGTCTCACCAACTAACTGCCCTCGTGGCTGGGTCAGGACATTACGAGCTGATGTGTGCCGAGCACTCCCTTCTGGGCACTTACCCGGCTGGCTCAGTCGGTAGAGCACGTGACCCTTGATCTCAGGGTTGTGAGTTCAAGGCCCACCTTGGGCGTGGAGCCTACTTAAAAAAAAAAAAGAAAGAAAAGAAAATCGGATGCGTAACAGACTGAGTCACCCAGGCGCGCCAAAGTTAAGATTTCCCTTACTATGGGGTATCTAGAATTCACTTACGTGCTAAAGAAGTTGTGTATCTCTAAAAGGGTAAAGAGTAGGCCGTTTCTGGAATAACCTCAGCCAGAGACTACATCCCCCCAATCCCAGCCCCTATTAATGTCTCAGGAGGCCCTCGTTTTCCACAGAACAGTTTGGAAAACCTGATCTAGATGAATCCTATGTTTGTCAGTGAAAACTGAGCACTTGAGAAGGAAAGGGTCTGTTCAGGTCTCAGAGGGAGCGACCAGGAGATGGGGGGTCAAGCCAGCTCTCAGCCTCCTGGCTCCCTGCTGATGTGCATTCCATCCTGCTGGTTAGTTTCCAGTTAATCCATTGCTGGAGCCGCTCAACCATGAAGGGGCTCTAGCGGGAGGGGTGCGAGCATCTTTGTAAATTCTAGCCGGCTTCCTCAGAAATGGTGGGGGCACCGAATCCAGGGACCCCAGGGATCCGGACTGGAAGCAGTAAGACCCGAGTGGGTGGCAGGAACAGAGCCTTGTCACCAGTCCGCCTGTCTTCCTGCCCCTGTCCCAACTGCCCGGGTGCCCTGGGTACCGTCGCCCAGAATGGTGGCGTCGCAGAGGGCAGGAGGTATTTTTAGCCAGTGACAGGAGCGCCTACTTCTCTTACCGTCTGAGTCATGCCCTGAACACTATTTGAGGATTGTTTTCTTTGTAAACAGACACCCAAGAAGGGTAGGGGGATGAAGGAGGTGGCCCTGTCCCCCCCCCCCACACACACACACCTGTTTTTGTACATCCTACAGTAGGTACAGTACTTGGATAGGGAACCTCACGTTGAGGTATCATAATGTCCCTCTCCCCCGACTCGTCCCTGGCAGTCGGAGGCTCAGATGTCTCTGGCAGAGGTTAGGGAGAGTATGTTTCTATTCTTCACCAAAACAAACTCTTCCGTGTCCAGGCCCGGCTTTTCTGAGAACCACAGGTGGACTGTGCCAAAGCTGGGGCAGCTGGAAGAGACCCAGACACCAGCTGGCCCAGGTTTTCCCAGATTTCTGGCATTTTTACACCACCCCCGGAATTAAGCCACATCTGTACCACCTGTATCCTTTCCTGAATGCCTTCCTTTGAATTAACTTATTTTTAAATTCAATAAATGTATTTTTAAAAGAAACCTTATCTCCCTAGTGGAAATGGACACTCAATATCACCGGCCAGGAAGAGAAAGGAACTGTAAACATAAGTACAGTGGAAACAGAACAGCCCTATCACATTCTATCTATATACTCCCGCCTGCTTTGGGCTCCATTAAAACCGGAGAGTAGCCTCTGTCCCACAGGTGTTCCCCGACGCCGGCACCACATTGTACACATTGTAACCATCTCGTTGGCTTCTTCAGAAAGAGGCAAACTCATTGAAGAGGCATCATAGGATCTAATGTTCTCTAGAGCCCAAGCCACAGCCCGCAGAGGGCTGTTAGGGGGGCGCCATCCAATGTCAAGTCACCGTGGCCCTGTACCCCTTTGGGGTACAGCGCTGTACCCCTTCACTTTATCACAGCGAGAAAACATCATGTCTTGCTCAAGTCACAAGCCCAGGCATTGGGGGACCCGGGACTAAACAGCAGGCCTCCAGACTCTGGGGCCAGTGCTTTCCGAGCGTGGGGCCTTCACCTCACACGGCAATGGGGCACGACAGGTCTGCTTGTCTCCACTTTCCAGAGATGGAGCACAAGGCAGGGGAGCCCTCCAAGGACGGGACCACTGTCTCCCCAGCCGCAGAGGCCCCGGTGACGCAGGGAGGTGGAGCCTCTGCAGAAAAGGAGGCCAAAGCCACAGCGGAGAAGATCCTCAAAGAGGGGCCTCCGGAAAGAGCGCTGGCCGAGGCCAGCACGTCAGCTGAATTTCAAGGGGAAGCAAACGGGTGGGATGAGGTCAAGGCGGAAGCCAAAGGGGAGGCAGAACTTCACAAGGAGGGCGGCGGGAAGGAAGAGATCACGGCGGCTCCTCAGGAGACCGCTGATGGGAAGGAAGAGACCCAGCTTGACCCCAAGGAGGCCAAGGAAGGGCAGGAGACCACGCCGGCCTCCGAGAAGCAGCAGGCTGACGAGAAGCAGGCCGAGCCTGAATCTAGGGAGGAAGCCCGCGTGAGTGAGGAGGCCAAGGCTGAGCCCAAGCAGGCCACTGGGGAGCGGGAGGCCGAGACTGGGGCCGAGGAGGCTGATGGGAAGGAGGGGGCCACAGCGGCCTCTCAGGAGGAGAGCGACAAGCCGGAGGGGCCTGCAGCGGAAGCTCAAGGGAAAGCGGGTGCCCCAGAGGCCGGGTCGGACTCGGAGACGAAGGCTGCCGTGGAAGAGGAGGAGGCCGAGGCTGAGCCTCAGGAGGCTGACGTGAAGGAGGCGGTGAGTCTGGCAAAGGAGGGGAGGCAGGAGGCCCCCACGGTGTTCTGGAGTCCCCGGCAGCCCAGGAAGCAAGCCCCCGCCCCGCCCCCCGTTGTTCCTTTGAGAAAGTCCAGTCTTCCCACTGACATTGAGAGCCTGGGGTGGGGGACGTAGCCCCGTGGCCCCAGGCTGCCTTCTAGATCTTTCTGCAGTCCTCACGAAGCCTTGGGCAGGCGCTTGTGTGCCCATGAGCCCGCACAGATCGTGTTTGTTCCAGGAGTCAGGTGGTCCCCAGGAAGAGCAGGACCAGGGTGTGGAGAGAGAGTCGGAGGAAGGAGCAGGAGTGATTCCTAGCTCCCCCGAGGAGCGGCTCGAGAGCCCCACGGAGGAGGGCAGTGGCCTCAGCCCAGGTGAGTGAGTCCAAGGAGCTCCCCTGAGGGGGGCGCAGACAACACGACAGGGGAGCTCCAGCTTCTCTCCCTCCCTTTCCCTTCCTCCAGGTGGGTTGGGTCCAGACACCGCAGCAGCTTCGGGAGAGACCAGTCCTTCGGCCAGGTAATGTCAAGGTCTGGGGCCCCAGCTCCAACTCCCTCTACCACACGCTCCTTTCAAAGTCTACCCCCGAGCCTGGGTCTCCTTGGTGCCTGAACTTGAGATGCTCTAGGATTCCTGGCTTTCGGTCCCCTGTCCCAGGGCAGAGCCCACAAAACCAAAGGAGCCGGAGAATGGGAGCAAAGGAGGGGGGAGCGTGCCTCGTCCACTCGCTCCCACTCCCCTGCTAAAGCCTCCTCGTCCTCGGCGTCCTTGACAGATCTTCACGGGGCTCCTCGTCCACGGGGCTCCTCGTCGAGTGGCTCGGCACATTCCCTAACGTCAGCACGACCCACAGAGCATGAGCAGAAAGCCTGAGTTCAGACCATGACTCTGCCACTTACCAACTGTGTGACCTTGGTTTTGTCACTTTTCTCCTCCTCTGCCAAGTGGGCACCGTGACCGTGCCTACCTCGGAGGATTACTGTGGGGCTTAAGTCACATAAAATGTACAGAGCGCTTGGGGCGCCCAGCTGGCTCGGTCGGTAGAGCATACAACTCTTGATCTCGGGGTCATGAGCTCGAGCCCCACGCTGGGCTGAGAGATTACTTGAAAAGAAAATGTATAGGGGCGCCTGGGTGGCTCAGTTGGTGAGGCACCGACTTGTGGTTTCGGCTCAGGTCATGGCCTCGCGGTTTCGTGAATTCGAGCCCCGCGTCAGGCTCTGCGCTCCCCCTCTGGCCCTGTCTCCATCTCTCTCAAAATAAATAAATAAACTTCAAAAAATAAAAATAAAATGTATAAAGCCCTTAGCACAGTGCCTGGCACACAGCAGTTGCTGGATAAAGTGAGAGCTTTCTTGCCATCGCGTAACTTAACCCATTAGAAGAAGCTTCCTTTATTTTGACCTGAAATTCACCTCCGCGTCGCTTTTGTAGGGAAAGGTAATGGGTCAGTGTTCTCTGAGCACTCGGGACAGTTACGTGACAGGCAGAGCTGGGTGTTCTCCACTCCCCCTCGCTCTCAAGCCGTAGAGCCCCCTTAGGTAGTTCTTCTCGTCCCCAGTTTACAGACGAGGATGCTGAGACTCAGAGAAGTGACAGGATAGTCCCAAGATCAAATAAGAGGCAAAGCCAGGATTCAAACTCCCGTCAGACGTCACACTTATCTTAGTTCCGCCCACGTATCTCACCAGACCACATGCTCCCAAAGTTACACCGAACTTCATCATCCCGTCTTGACCCGCCTCCCAGTGCTGGGCACAGAGAAAATGTGTTCAGGGAGTGGGGACCTCAGCTTCCTAGGCCTCTTGTGGCTTCCTAGGCCTCCCACCCTGGCCAGCCCCCTGCCCCCCGCCCTGTACCCTATAGTGGCGGCTCCCAGCCCCTCTCACAGTTCTCTGAACCTTCCCCACAGTGAGTCTTCACCCAGCGATGCACCCCAGACTCCCACGGAGCCCCCTCCCTCACAGGAGAAGAAGAAAGAGAAGGCACCGGAGCGCAGGGTGTCGGCCCCTGCCCGGCCCCGGGGGCCCCGTGCACAGAACCGCAAAGCCATCGTGGACAAGTTCGGAGGGTAGGGTGCGGGCTGCGCTGGGCTTTCCCCGGGGAACTGCGGAGGGGAGGCCCGGCCGAGGTGGGGGCACTGATGTCTGGGTCCGGGGCTCCTCCCTGATGGGACCTCCTGTGGGGTCTCACGTCTTTGGCCTGGCCTTCTCCATCCCACCCCTTCCCTGCAGGGCAGCCTCGGGCCCCACGGCCCTGTTTCGAAACACGAAGGCAGCGGGGGCAGCCATTGGCAGTGTCAAGAACATGCTCTTGGAGTGGTGCCGGGCCATGACCAGAAACTACGAGGTGGGCACAGAGCAGGGGCGATGTGGGGCAGGGGACCCTTCCCTGGGGCGGCAGGTCTGAGCGGGGCCGAGCCCCAAGGCAACGTCCAGGCTCACCAAGGCCTGCTCTGGGCTCCCTCCCCTGCAGCACGTGGACATCCAGAACTTCTCCTCCAGCTGGAGCAGTGGCATGGCCTTCTGCGCCCTCATCCACAAGTTCTTCCCCGATGCCTTTGACTACGCTGCCCTGGAGCCCTCACAGCGCCGACACAACCTCACCCTGGCCTTCTCTACCGCTGAGTAAGGGGGGACCTTTCTAGGTCGGGAGGGGCTCCTGGAGCACACCAGCTCAGCACCCAACACCCTTCCCAGGATGCTCCCTGAGGCATATGTATGGGGCCCTCGGGCACCAAGGATGCAATTGGAAAACCATCAGCCTTGATATTCCAGAAGATCCCTTTCAGGTTCACGTTTTCCTGCCAAGGGATGGAGTGAGTGCCCTGGGGTGGGAAGCCGAGGAGGTCAGGAGCACCCCGTCCTGCTCTGGGGTCAGAAGCACCTGTCATGATGACGAGAAGCCCCATGACTTGAGGGTGGTTAGGTGCTGGGTGTCGTGCTGAGCGCTTTCCTTGGGTCCCCTCTCATTCTATCCTGTCAGCAGTCTTACGGTGTGGGTAGCAGTAGTGGGGTCACTCGACATCCTAGTTCACACAGGAGGGCAGTGGCAGGGCCGTGACATGGGAGTGAACCCCCCCAGTCGAGACTGAGAACTCTGAGTGAACATCAGGAACCACGTGTCCCCGGCCTGCAGGACACAGGTCATTGTCCTCCTCCTGCTGCTGCCGGGCCATGGTTCCAAGCCAGAGCTGCAGGCAGGCAAACTGAACCATCAGGTGATGATGCCGAGCTGCCAAGAAGCATCGGGCAGGAGCAAAAAGGGAAGGATGTTGGTGGGGATGCGTGGGGCTGGAGGATGCAGAGGTCGACCTGCCGAGCTCGAATCCTGCCCCCTCCTTCTCAGCGCTGTGACTCTTGGCGGCTGACTTCGCTTTTCTTTGGGTTTGGTGTGATGAGGCGTGCAAAGTAAGGGGGCCCCTGCCACAGCCATCGCCTCCCACTGCCCCGTTCGAGAACTCACCTGATCACCACGGAATCCTGGGATGAGGGGGAACAGCAGTGCCCCGGGCCCCCAGAGGGCTCCATCACCTGTGCTGCCCGAGGAGCCCGGCCCCACCCCCCAGGCCCTGCGGGAATGAAGCTTCTCCCGTGTAGGGGACCAGCACCCTGACCCACACCCCAGAGCTGACACAACCGCATTGGGCGGCAGGGAGCATAGCCCATTCCAGGAAATCTTCCAGTCTGTGCCTCCCTCCTGACTCTCAGGCCAGTCCAGCTTGGGTTTCAGCCCAGCCGTCGTGAGCCCCGAGAGAGGATTTCTGCCGGGCCCCCAGATTCGCCTACGGTCGGCACCCATGGCAGGTTGGCAGGCTGGGACCGCCGAGACCCAGCTGCACAGCAAGGGTTCCAGGGACAGGCTTAGGGTTGAATTCCAGCTGTGTCACTGTGACCTTGAGGAAATCCCCCAAATGCTCTGAGTCTCCAGCTCCTCTTCTGCTGGTTGAGGATGGAGGCGGGGAGTACATGAGACCACTCCCGGGGAAGCCCCGATAAAGTACATGGCATGTGGTACCAAGGCCCCAACAGTGGTTTGCTCCGATTATCGGCTTCAGCAAAGCCAGCAGCACGTGGCCCTGAAGAGCAGCCGGGAAGTTAGAAAAAGAGGACTTGCTGCTAAACTCCACGCAGTCCCTCAAACACTCGAAGCACTCCTGCCTCAGGGCCTTTGCACATGCTGTTTCCTCTGCCTGGAATCCTCTTCCCTCAGACACGCACATGATTTACTCTAAGAAGCCTTCCCTGAGCACCCTATTAAAAAAAACACCCCCTAACATAGGGATATACTCTATCTCCCTTCCCTGCCTTATTTCTCCGTAGCACCTCTCACCATCTGACGCGCTGTCTGTGGCATGTTTGATTACTGCCTGTCTTCTGCCACAAGACTGTCAGCGACACGAGTGAGGGAGTCTGGGTTTTGCACGGTGCTGAATTCCCCACGCGAGTGCCCGGCACATAGTAGGTCCTCAGGAAACACGTAGAGACTGCATGAATATGGAGACTGCGATGGTGCAGATGATGCGAGCCGCGCTCTGGCTAGGACTGGGGTTCCATGCTCTAAACTCTTACCGAGGGGCCTGGCCGCCCAGATGACAGGTGTGCCAGCACGTGGAAGGGGCAGGTTAAGGCAGAACTGGAAACCAGAGGTCCTCCCACACGAGCATGCAGAACTGGAAACCAGGGGTCCTCCCACACGAGCATGCAGAACTGGAAACCAGGGGTCCTCCCACACGAGCATGCACGGTGCACTGAAAACAGGGGCTTGGAATCAGGCCAAGCTGCGTTTGAGTGTGGACCGCGAGGGCCTCGGTGATCTCGTCTGTACAATAGGACGGCCGGCCGAGACGACCTCCCCGCTCCAACACACACAGTTCTGTGGGTTTCATCCTTGCTGGGCTGCCCCCCTGTCCCCCTGCCCCCCACACCCTTCGGCTTTGGCTCTGCTCCTCACCACCCCCCACCCCTGCCCCTCAGGAAACTGGCCGACTGTGCCCAGCTGCTGGAGGTGGACGACATGGTGCGGCTGGCGGTGCCCGACTCCAAGTGCGTCTACACCTACATCCAGGAGCTGTACCGCAGCCTGGTGCAGAAGGGACTGGTGAAGACCAAGAAGAAATGAGGAGCTGACCGGCGCTGCAGGCGGAGGGGGGCGGGACGCCCGGCTGACCGGCCACGGCCCCCCGAGGCCGCCGGAGCTGGGGCTCGAGCGAGGGCAGGTGGCATCAGTCTTAAACGCATTAAAGGTACTTTTGTAAAATCCTGTCTGGCCCTTCGGTGCACCCTACACCCCCCCACCCAGGAACCTCGCTCACTCTGGGGTAATGAAGCCCGGCCGCCGGGCTTCCTCACCGGACACGATCTTCTCAACAACCACGACACCGTTCGGGAAGTACGAGGGCCTGGGTCCCACCACTAAGCAGCTGTGTGACCTCAGACCAGTGAGTTAACCTCTCTGAGCCTCAGTTTACCATCTGAACAGTCACACCTCGTGGACCTGTTGGGAGGGTTAAACGAGACGATGAAATGAATGGAAAGCTTTGCCTGGTGCCTGTCACATCAAGTGTTCGATAAGTGAGGCCGAAAGTAAATGCATTTGTATGTTTTGAGCCATCGGTGGTGTTTTTCCTGATTCTCTTCCCTCTTTCCACACTTCTCCCAAATTAGGGAATTCCAGAACAGGTGCTAGAAGATTCTCTAGAAACTTCAAACTAGGTTAGTGGGGCCTGGGGCGATTCCCTCAACTCAAAGATACCCTACATTTGTGTCTAAAGTGCTGGTTTTCCCGCAGCCTAGAACCACTGGCCCCTGAAAGTCCTTCCTCCGGGTTAAGTTAATCCCTTCTGCTTGGGCTGAAGATTTGGCTTGGCTTTGTTTTTTCTATTGCTCATTAGAGACGCACCCCCTGAGCTGCTTATAATTTCCTGCTGACAATCCTGTCTGGCTCTATCAGTCTTTTGGAGCTTTGTGTGTGGATGAGAACAGCTCGTGAAAAACACAAACGAAATCCAGCCGGTTTGGCACTGCGGCAGGAGGTGTGGACTCTGCCCTGATTGGCAGAGCGGACCCGGGAACCCACTGAAGCACTCTGGGCCTCAGTTGCCTCATCTGTAAAGTGGGGGCATGTTGACAGCCTAGTCCCTCATGGCCAGCTTTGCCCACCGTGTTTGGGGTTACGCGAAGCTCGAAGCCCAGAGAGCCACCAGTTCTGGGGAACAGGGCCACACCTTTTCTCGTACATGGAGCTAACCCTCAGCCTCACCTTCTCCTGAGGAAACCACACCATCCTCTCAATAAACACTCAGCCGGTCTCCAAATTCATCTGTGACTTTAATGGCTGGACAAGCAGATGGTTTCTGTGGTCATCCTGGACTGGGAGCTGGAGGGCTTCCTCCCAGGCTGAAGCCTGGCCCCCAGAAACTGGTAACCTAATGGGACCGCATGTGGGGCGCCTGAGTGGCTCAGTCGGTTGAGCATCCGACTTTGGTTCAGGTTGTGATCTTGCAGTTCGTGAGTTCAAGCCCTGCATCGGGCTCTCTGCTGTCCGTGCAGAGCCCGTTTCAGATCCTCTGTCCCTCTCTCTCTGCATCTCCTCCATTCTCTCTCTCACTCTCTCTCTGTCTCAAATTAAAGAAATTTTAAAAACACAAACCATATAGTCAGGGACGCCTGAGGGACGCCTGGGCAGCTCAGTCAGTTAAGCGCCTGACTTCGGGCCAGGTCACAATGTCACAGTTTGTGAGTTCAAAGCCCCACTTCGGGCTCTCTGCTGTCAGCACAGAGCCTCAGATCTCTGTCACCTTCTCCCTCTGCCCCTCCCCGCCTCTCAAAAATAAACATTAAAAAATATCACACTATAAAAAAAACCACATAGTCAGATTTCTGGATAGAGATTAGATTCTTCACTTCATGATTCATCAGGGGAAAAGGAAAGGTTTCGCGCATAAATCTAGACATGAAGTACCTATTAGCAGTCTGGCTGACTTCAAACACTCAATAAACAAATCACTCAAGTGTAAATATGATTCTCTCCAAGTGCCCTGCCCCCCCTCCATACTCCTCACATCCCCTCTGCCCCTCTGCCTGGGCCCTAGGGGGATGCGAGGCGGCTCCTGGGCTCATTTCCTGCCAGCTGGCCTGAAGGCGACCTGTGTCTGTGAGACCACGGAGCCCTGGAGAGCTGGCCTGTAATTGCACAAACGTGAACTCGTCTGCCTCTGGGGCAGAGAAAGAGCAGGAAAAGCACACTGTGGCCAGGTGAACGTGGGAATGGGTCCATGCCACACACCCACCCACACACACACACACACACACCCACACACACACGCTCACACACACACACAGGCTAATGACTAGCTACCTAAGAAGGAAAACATGGAACAAATGAGGCTCCAGCTGCACCCCCCCCCTCCCCAGCCCCCCACAGCTTCCATGAAATGTCCGCCCGTCACACAGAGAGGATCCGTCAAAGAGAGGGGTCAGAACCAGTTAGGAGGGCCGGTCGACTCCATACTTGAGGGTGAACTCCCTGGCCTCCCTGTGGAACAGCTCCGGATCTTGCTTCAGTAGGTCTGCGAGCTCCAACCGGACCGGCTGCCCCAGGTCTGGTCTGTTCACCAGCACGTTGAGGGCCTCCAAGACTGGGGAGAGAAGCCAGGTCAGGACATCAGGACGGAGAGAAAAATCCTGGGAAGGAGGCGATGGCAGCCCCCTCCCAGATCCCCTGGCACCTCCATGCTCACTCCATGGGGGACCCCAAGGAGGTCGATTTCTTAGGATGATGACATTACAACCAAGTTAAAAGCCCTTCATTCCTCACTGACGGTGCCCAAAGCCCTGTCTGGCTATGTCAGTGCTTTTCAAACCATGTTCCATGACTTCATAGAAACGTCTCATCGTGGAGGTCAATGAGATAAATGGGGTTTCTGTTTCCAACAAGAGCCGCCCTGTTTTTCTGTTTGATATTAAGATTCCAAATAGCCCTAAGTCGGGCTCCACGCTGACAGTATGTTGCCCGCTTGGGATTCTCTCTCTCCCTCTCTCTCTGCCTCTCCTCTGCTTGCTCTCTTTCTCTCTCAAAATAAATGAAATAAAAATTTTTTTTTAAAAAAGGATTCCAAATAAATCAACTTTTATTTGGGAAAAGGGGTTCTGAGGCTCCAGACTGTAAAGTGCTATTGCCCCGTGGCTCCTAACCTTTCACATGGCTCTGGGATGGCTCTGGGAACCAGGAGAAGGCGGTGGGCCATCTCTCGAGGCACATGCACATGTGAATACGTGCCAACATGCAGTTCTAAGTTAAGAGTGCTGCACAGACCCCCTAAGCTCACCCAAGAACCACTCCTCCTCCCCACCCCCCGCCCCCCGGGACCTTGTTTCTAAGGCTAAGAACTCCTGAGCTGGTCCAGGGGCACCTGAGTGGCTCAGCTGGTTAACCGTCCAACTTCGGCTCTGGTTGTGATCTCACGGTTCGTGGGTTCGAGCCCCGCGTCGGGCTCTGTGCTGACAGCTCAGAGCCTGGAGCCTGCTTCAGATTCTGTGTCTCCCTCTCTCTCTGCCCCTCCCCCACTCATGTTCTGTTTCTGTCTCTCAAAAATGAATAAATGTTAAAAAAAAATTTTAAATAAACACTAAAAAAACAAAAAAAAAGAATTCCTGAGTTGGTTCACGCACCGATGACGTTCACGGACTCTATAGAAATGCATTGTCCAATATGGTAGCCACTAGCCACATGCAGATCTCTAAATTGAAAGGAATTAAAATGAACTGCAATCAGGAATTCAGGTCAGTCGCAGGACCACACTTCAGGTGCTCCATCGCCACCTGTCGCAGAGGCTAGGGAAGTGGACAGGGCAGCCGTGGATCATTTCCATCACTACAGAAAGTTCTGCGGGGTAGTGCTGGTCTAGAGTCAGCCAAGCCCGGCTGTGAGTCCCAGCTCTGCCACTTGCCAGCGGGACGACCACAGGCCAGTGCTTCACTTACCACAGGCCTCACGGTGCTCATCTATGCAATGGGCAATGCGAGCACTCCGCATGGGGCTGCTGGGGGACTGGATGAAGGTAGTGTGTGAAGCTCCTAGCACAGGGCAGAAAGCGTTTAATCCACATGTACTGCCATTACTGGGCCAATCCCCTCAACTGTCATTTAGGGCTCTGAGCCTGCGAAGGAGCAGACCTCGGCAAGGTCCGCAGACAGAGCAACAGAGCCCGTCCCTCCCAGACCCGTGGCCACGCTGCTCTGTCCCACCTGCCCAGGTAGAAAGCCGAGGCAGGACCAGGTCAGCAGGTCCAGGATCTGAGGACGCGTCCCTTCTATCTGAAGACAGGCTCAGCTGAGACCCGCCATTTTTATCTCCCCTCTTTGGGGCGTTTTCGGGTTCAAAATCAGTCCCATCACCTCTCCTCCAGGATCAGACCCTCCCGTTAGGCGAGGCCCAGCCCCACCTTGGCAGGTCTTGGTGTAAGGACTCCAGTTCTCCTTGCTGATGATGGGCAGGCAAACCTCTCCATTGTGGCCCACGTTGGGGTGGTAGATCCTGGTGGTGAATGTCACCGTAGGGGGCTTGAACGGATAGTCCTCAGGGAAGTTGATGCGCAGGTGGAAAGCCTTGAGGTTGTAGGGTGGCTTCTCCTGCGCCAGAGAAGGGGTGAAGCTCTGTTCCAGCACACGTCTGCTCTGAAAAGCCTGTTTTCCTCCCGGGGCCTTGGTCTGGCGGCCCCTCTCCCGGCCTCGCCCCTGGACTCCAAGGAGTCCTCTGTGGCATGCCCAGGTGGGACCATGAACGGACACGGGTGGCTCCTGTACTCACTGGGCAACTGAGCCGCGGATGAGTGGAGTCACAAAAGAACACTGGCCTGGGAGTCACAAAAGTCCCACCCTGGCTCTTCCTGTGCAACAACTGTGGGCCAGCCACCTCCCACCTTTGGGCCTCAGCTTCCTCGTTCGAAAACGGGGTCACGTTTGACCAGGACTATCTCAGCTCTTTTTTTTTCAATGGATAATTAATTTCTGTCCATTTCTACTGAAAAAGAATCGACAAACACGATGGTGTAAGTGGATGGTAAAATGACTACCACCATGGGCTCAGCGAACGTCTGTCTTCTCAC
Source organism: Panthera leo (assembly GCF_018350215.1). Lineage (NCBI taxonomy): Eukaryota > Metazoa > Chordata > Mammalia > Carnivora > Felidae > Panthera > Panthera leo. The sequence goes on from NC_056688.1 coordinate 102,450,921, forward strand.
ACAGATACAATTAAAAAGAAAAGATGGGGCGCCCGGGTGGCTCAGTCGGTTAAGCATCCAACTCTTGGTTTCGCCTCAGGTCATGACTGCATGGTTCATGAGTTTGAGCCCCGCATCCTGCTCTGTGCTGACAGTGCAGAGCCTGCTTGGGATTCTCTCTCTCTCTCTCTCTCTCTCTCTCTCTCTCTCTCCCTCTCTCCCTCTCTCCCTCTCTCCCTCTCTCCCTCTCTCTCTGCCCTTCCCCTGCTCTCTAAACAAACAAACAGGGGCGCCTGGGTGGCTCGGTCGGTTAAGCGTCCGACTTCGGCTCAGGTCATGATCTCACGGTCTGTGAGTTCGAGCCCCGCGTTGGGCTCTGTGCTGACAGCTCGGAACCTGGAGCCTGTTTCAGATTCTGTGTCTCCCTCTCTCTCTTTCCCTCCCCTGTTCATGCTCTGCCTCTCTCTGTCTCAAAAATAAATGAACGTTAAAAAAAATAAACAAACAAATAAATAAACTTTTAAAAATTCCATCTATAGATGAGTTCATATAGAATTTGTCTTTCTCTGCCTGACTCATTTCACTTAGCATAATGCCTTCAAGGTCCGTCCATGATGCCACAAATGGCCATCTCAGCTTCAACGTCTTCATGTTGCAAAAGAAGAATGCAATAGAAGAATGAAGCATAGGAGAAATCATTACTGGGGGGGGGCGGAATGGAGAAAATGAGGGGATCATAAGAAGTCAGGGGCTTGGGAATGTAAAATGGTGCGGCCACTGTGGAAAAACGTATGGCAATTCCTCAAAAATCTAAACATAGAGGGGGCGCCTGGGTGGCTCAGTCGGTTAAGCATCCAACTTCGGCTCAGGTCATGATCTCATGGTTCGTGGGTTCGAGCCCCGAGTCAGGCTCAGAGCCTGCAGCCTGCTTCGGATCCTGTGTCTCCCTCTCTCTCTGTCCCTCCCCTCCTCATGCTCTGTCTTTCTCTCTCAAATGGATTAAAAAATTAAAAAAAAAAATCCAAACACAGAATTAGCACGGGATCCATGCTAACAACCCAAATACTCACTGATGGATGAATGCAGAAACAAAATGTGGCATACATGTACAATGGAATATTATTCACCCTTAAAAAGGAATGAAAGTCTGACGTGTGCCCCAACATGGATGAACTTTGAAGACATTATGCTAAGTGAAACAAGCTAGAGAAAAAAGAACAAACACTGTATGACTCCACTTACGTGAGGTACCCAGAATAGTCAGATTCACAGCCATAAAATAGAAAATGAGATGCCAGGTGATGGGGCGGGGCAGGGGGAGAGGGAATGGGGAGTCAGTGTTTCATGGGTACAGAGTTTCGGAAGGGGAAGATGAAAACGTTCTGGAGGTGGGTGATGGGGACAGTTGCACAACAATGCAATGGGGTTAGTGCCCCTGAACTGTAAACATAAAAAGGGTAAATATTGTTATTGTGTACTTTACCATAAAAAAAAAATTTTACAGAAAGAACGAACTCGGGGGCTGGAGTGACTGGGGGTTAGGGGTAGCCAGGGGCCAGTAGAAGACCCTCCGGACTTCGAGCAACCTGAAAAACTTTCCTGGGTGCCTATTCTGTGCCACCTTGTGTTAAGAGCTTGACAAACATTAGTCCATGCAGCAGAGGGCAGGGGTTCCATGGACTTTGGAGCCACGGTATGAATATTGGCTCTGCCACTCTAGCTGTGTGACCTTAGGCAAGTAACTTAACCTCTGTGCTTCCCTATGACAATAATAGGCTTCTTCATACAGCTTATGTGACAACTAAATGAGTTAATTTATGTTAAGGGCTTAGAACAGCACATGGAAAGCACTATCTGTGTGTCAGTAGGTAATACAGTAGGTATTATGAAAACTCACCACTATTAGCATCTACATTTTCAGATGAGGAAGCTCAAGTTCAATGTCTTGTAACTTGCCCAGGGCCCCAGTGGAGTGCTGGAGGGGAACCCAGAATTGCCAACTCTATGTCTCCACATGTGAGCACTAGTCTACACCCCTAGAAGGGGGGAGCCCCAGAACTCGGGTGACCCCAGCACAGAGTCCAGGGGCTTCCGGCTGCTTCCAAAGCTCCAGATCCTTTCAGAGCCTTCGTTACTGAGAAGACAGGACAAGGACACATGGATGTAAGCCCACAGTCAAAGTCTTAAGAGAACTCCTCTTAGTTAGCAGAGGGCAAAGGGGAGCCATAGGGGTCTTGGGTGTGTCTGAGATAAGAGATGTGGCAACTGTATAGGGCAGGTAAGGAAAATGGCTCAGCTTTTCATTCTTGATGATAAGAGACCAAGGCCTGTGCAGTGGAGACAGAGCCGAGCATGAGGCCTCAGAAAAGGACGGGAGAATGTCCATGTGTCCTGTCTGCAGGGTTGCATGCTGGGCTTCCTGGGTCTTAACAGAGGAGCCTTGGACTTGAGGGCCCTGGGAGCCCACCCCAGCTCTGCCTCAAGCCCACCATGTGGCTTTGAGCTCCTCCAGGAATCGGGATCCTCATCTGTAAAATGAAGAAGCTGGGCCACCCCGAGGGCTTTCATACTATACCTTAGGGTCAGCTGAGAAAGTCTGATTTCCTTCTAAGCTTTCGGTTTATTTTTCATTATTTTTTTTTTAAGTTTACTTTATTTGAGAGAGAGAGAGAGCGAAAGTCAGAGAGAGAGGAGAGAGAGAGAGAATCCCAAGCAGGCTCCCCACTGTCAGCGCAGACCCCCATGTGAGGCTCGATCTCACCAACTGTGGGATCATGACCCAAGCCAAGATCAAGAGTCAGGTACTTAGCCAACTGAGCCACCCAGGTGCCCCTGAGTTTGGGGCTTAAAAAAAGCACTCAGCTATTCTTCTTCCAGCTCTGCCACCTTATTCTTTTTTTTTTTTTTTTTTTACAAAAAAAATTCATTGCTAAGTGCTTAGAGAAGAGTTGGTGTTTTATAGGTGTTGGCCAACTGTCTCACTGGAAGGGGGCTTCTTTGCTGAAGCTGTGGAGAATTGAACTTTTAGTCTCAACAAAACTGCCATTGGATAAAAGTATTATGAAAACTCACCACTATCAGCATCTACTATTATATTATATTATATTATATTATATTATATTATATTATATTATATTATATTATTATATATTATATTATATTAATACTATTATATTATACTACTATTATGTCATTTTGGCAGCACTGATAATTGGAAGCTAATCATAAACTTATTTTGTTCTGCGTCAATATCCTAAGAGCCCTAGAATTTTTTTTTCCAACCTCAAAAGTGATCCTATTTTAGCCATTAGTAAATCATAGAAAAGTCAGTATCCTGCCACCTTATTCTGTGTGACAAGTTCCTCAACCGCCTCAGGCTCCATTTCCCCAACCCTAAAAAGATGTCAGTCTTCCTCACGGAGCAGTTGAGAGGGCTCAGTACGACTGCTCAGGCAATGCCCTGGAAACAGGGCTCGGTCCACAGTGGGTAATGAATGGCAACTCTTACTATTAGCTTTCAAAAGCTCATCCCGCTGTCAGCTTCCGTGATAAGAGGTGACAAGTGGGGCCACCTTGGTGAGCATGTATACGGAGACTGAGCTTTTAAGGGACAATCTGTCAGCTCATCCCACAGACCTGTCTGGGTTCTCCTTCCCCTGGCCTCCAACCATTCCTCCTTTACGGCTTCATCAGGCACCTCTGGGCCCCCTTAGCTGGCTGTTCTGCATCAGCCTTTGGTCCCCCAATCCCAAGTGTTGAGAGTGACAAAAATGTCTTTTGTTATGTTAATGAGTTAGCTTTGGAAGCACCTAAGGAGGGGGGCTATAGTTGGGGGAACCAACCAGGGGGTTAGAGGGTTGGAGGGGAGAAGGGCTAGAGTTCAGTCACCAAAGGCCAAAGATTTAATCAATCATGCTTACGAAATAAAGCCTCTGTGAAAACCCAGAAGGGCAGGGTTCAGAGAGCTTCTGGGCTGGTGAACGCATGTTGGCTTGGGGAGATGGCGTGTCCAGAGAGGGCACGGAAGCCCCGCGCCCTTCCCCCATCTTGCACTGGCAATCTAGCAAGTAAAATGCTTCTGAGTTCTGTGAGCCGCCCTAGCAAATTAAGTGAACCTGAAGAAGGGGTCATGGGAGCCTCTGATTTATAACCATTCAGTCAGAAGCAACCGGGACTTGGGACTGACATCTGAGGGGAGGAGGGGGAGGGTGTGTAGAAGGGACAGTCATGTGGAACCCAGCCTTTAATCTGTGGGATCCGATGCTATCTCCAGGGTAGATGGAGTCAGAAGTGAGTTAAATAGTAGGACACAGGACATCCAGGGGCACCTGGGTGGCTCAGCTGGTTAAGCATCCGACTCTTGATTTCAGCTCAGGTCATGATCTCATGGTTGGTGGGTTCAAGCTCCAAGTTGGGCTCTGTGCTTGCAGTGCGGGACTTGCTTGGGATTCTCTCTCTCCTTCTCTCTGTTCCTCCCCTGTTCGCACTCTCTGCCTCTCTCTAAATAAATAAGCATTAAAACATGTTTTTGGGAGGGCGCCTGGGTGGCTCAGTTGGTGAAGCGTCCAACTTCGGCTCAGGTCATGATCTCATGGTTCACAGGTTCGAGCCCTGTATCGGGCTCCGTGCTTCTGTCTCCCTCTCTCTCTGCCCCTCCCCTGCTCATAATCTGTCTTTCTCTCTCAAAAATAAATAAAACATTTTAAAAATTCTAAAAATATTGTTTTTAATAGTAGGACACCCAGCTGGTGTCCTAAGAATTGCTTGGAGGTGGGGCAGAGACACCCCTCCACACGCTGGAATTGTGCTCAGACCAGAAGATGCCCCACCTTGTCTTGCCGACTGTGATTTCACAGTATTCTCTGAAATGTGACGTCCCCCAGGTGTCCCTGTCGCCCACCTTCTGCCTTCTCACCCCTCCTCCACCTATACTCTCATCCACCTCAGAGCTAGCCTCCCTGGGGCATCTAATCAGTCCCTGGAGCACCTTCTAGCACCTTCTTCCTCTGGCCCCTGAGGCCCAGAGCAGCTGTCCTCACTCCAAGCCAGGTAAACGGATTGCTTCAACCTAGCAGCCCACTGGACACGACCAAAGTTCGTATGCTGCCCCAAGTCAAGCCTTTCCCTATTTTTCAGGACTACAGGCCGGTTGAAAGAGAAGAGGGCACAATCCAGGCCATTGCACTGTCAGTAAAAAGACCAAATCCTAAATAATCAAATGAATGGTTCTTTTTATTTTCCAAAGAGCTAATGACAAGTTTCACTGTTTTAATTTTTATGTCCATGTAACTAAAGGTGTATAGATGACTCTCCCATAGAAAAGATCTTCAGTCTATTAATAATAAAAGAGAAATCCTGCATGCAGATTGGTCCACTAGAATATTATTTTCAGGGGGAGATTTTACTGAGAGAGATCTAATAAATGGAGACAAATCAGAATGGTAAAGATGAGTTATCTACGTCGCCATATGTAACAACAGTTGTCCGGTCATTATATTATTGTACATCTGGAACTAATATACCACTGTAGGTTAACTATGCTAGAATAAAAAAGAAATAGTTGTCTGAAATACGATCTTTAAATTTATTTTTGGGGGACGCCTGGGTGGCTCAGTTGGTTAAGCATCCAACTTTGGCTCAGGTCATGATCTCGTGGTTTGTGAGTTCGAGCCCCGCGTCGGGCTCCGTGCTGAAGCTCAGAGCCTGGACGCTGCTTTGGATTCTGTGTCTCCGTCTCTCTCTCCTCCCCCCGCCCACTCATGCTCTCTCTCCCTCTCTCAAAAATAAATACACATTAAACAAAATTTCTTAAAAAGACTATCAATTTTAAAAAAACATTAATTTTTTAAAAATTTACTTATTTATTTGGAGATAGAGAGTGTGCGTAGAGGAGGGGCAGAGAGAGAGGGAGAGATAGAGAAGCCCAAGCAGGCTCCGCACTGTCAGCAGAGAGTCCTGTGTGAGGCTCAAACCCACAAACCGTGAGATCATGCCCTGAGCCGAAATCAAGAGTCGGACACTCAACCAACTGAGCCACCCCGGCACCCCAGGAGTATGACCTTTAAAAGAAAACAAAATACATTTTGGGTTTGGAGGAGCAAATTCTACCAACTACGAACAGAAACTTTATCCCCAGCCTCCGACAGAGATCCAAGAGATCTTTTCTTTCTTCTTTTGATGCTGTTTGTCTGTTGTAGCTTCTTGGTGGGCTTGGTGACTACCGGTTTGAGGACAGGCTCTCCTACCAGATCCAAAAATCTTTTAACCTCTTCATCGGTCTGCTCTGACCTCAGAAGCAATCAGTCCAGAGACCTCCTCTACCAACGACTGACCTCCAGTTACAAAAAGGACTCCACGACAGGGGAAGTTCTCACCCAGTCCTCAGCCTCCCTGCCCATGGCTTTGGCCTGTCACCCTAATCAAAGGCCATGATCCCCGGCGACACTTACAGGCAGGAGGAGGGCGTGCCACACCAGGACATCGGCATCGCGGCTGAACAGGTTCCGTAGGTACTGGGGAAGCTTTGCCTGGAGACTCTCCAGCTCCTGCAGGGGATGCATCAGTGAGCAGCTTGCCGGTCTCCCCTACTTCAGCCCCCCACCTCCCTGTCCCAGCAGCGAGCTGTCCCAAGTTTCAAAAAGGACACCCTCAGAGGCAGAAGCCGGCGAAGTCAGAGCCCTCAACTACTGAGCACTCAGAATGTGTCAGGCACAGCGCTATGTGCTTTAAGTGACTTATCCAACTTCAGGCTCACCAAGCTCTGTAGGTACTGGGTGGGAGGAAGGTGCAGATCGCTGCTTCCAGATGTTACCACTTGGGAGTAAACTCTCTTCAGAGCCTTTCCTCCTGAAACCAAGATACCACCTGACCTCTGTCATCTTGCTGTCTTCCTGAAAGGTCCTAACTCTCTCCCTCCCTCCCTCCCTCCCTTCTTCTCACGGCATGCACTGCGTGTCTGGCATGACGACAGGCCCTTACAGTGCTCAGAGTGGACAGCAAAGACAAAGTCCTCCAGACCAGGCCTGGGGAAGGAAGATGGTTCAGGCAGACTGCAGCAGAGAAACACATCACGCAGAGAAACAAGGGGACAAGGAGTGACTCACCCCATCCCCTAGAGAGGTAGCCCAGATACCCGGACATCAGCGGATTCTCCCTATAGCCCTTTACAGAGCATCCTCTAACGACACTTGAGTAAGAAGGGCCCAGCCCTCGAGAACTTTGCTGGAGTGATGGCAGAAAGGTGAATGTGACTATGTGAATAACGGGTAAGGACACATAATAGGGAAGAGGACAGGGGAGCGGGAAGGTTTCACAGAGGGCGCCACTGTGCCAGGCCATGCAGGGAAGGGGACAGGCACCAAGGCAGAGGCCGGGTCAGAGCAAAGATACAGTGTGTTCCATGCAAGCTCAATAGTTATTGATGGAAAAGGGTTCCACGGTCAAGTACATCGGAAAGCACAAAGCTAAACAGATTCCTTTACTGCAGGACTTCCCAGAGCCTTCAATGTGCTATTGTGCATCACAAATCTCCAAGCTGTGCACCCACAGCATGCAGAACTTCTCAAACACATCGACCAAGGAACCCGTCTCCTCTTCGGAGGTCAACAGACTTTTTTTTTTCTTTGAAAACAAAACAATAACAATAACAGATAAGAAGACATTCAAGGGCAAGGTCATATGCCTCTGGAACAGCAAATGGGTATAAACCATTGGTTTTCAACTGGGGGCAGTTTGATCCCACACCCCCAGCGGACACTAGGCAATGGCTAGGCTTTTTTTTTTTTTTTTTTTAAAGTAGGCTTCACAGCCAGTGCAGAGCCCAATGCAGGGCTTGAACTCATGACTCTGAGCTCAAGACCTGAGCTGATGGGGCACCTGGGTGGCTCAGTCAGTTAAGCATCTGACTCTTGATTTTTTTTTTTTTAATGTTTATTTATTTTTGAGACAGAGAGAGACAGAGCATGAATGGGGGAGGGGCAGAGAGAGAGGGAGACACAGAATCGGAAGCAGGCTCCAGGCTCTGAGCCATCAGCCCAGAGCCTGACGCAGGGCTCAAACTCACGAACCGTGAGATCGTGACCTGGGCCGAAGTCGGACGCTCAACCGACTGAGCCACCCAGGCGCCCCATGACTCTTGATTTTGGTTGGGGCCATGATCTGATGGTTCATGGGATGGAGACCCTGGTCAGGCTCTGTGTTGGCATCGCGGAGCCTGCTTGGGATTCTCTCTCTCCCCCTCTCCTGCCCCTCCCCCGCTCATGCACATGTGCACTTGTGCTCGCTCGCTCTCTCTCTCTTAAAAATAAATTAAAAAAAAAAAAAAAAAGACCTGAGCTGAGATCAAGAGTCGGAACGCTTAACCGAATGAGCCACCAGGCACCCCTAGAACATTTCTGGTTGTCACACATTGGGGGAGTGATGCCAGCATCTAGTGGGTTGAGGCCAGGGATGCCGACAAACATCTTACAAAGAATTAGCCAGCCCCAGATGTCAACAGTAACGAGGCTGGGAAACTGTGGTATAAACAAAGGTTGCTCAAAACCAGTTCACAGTTTGGGAGGGGCTTTTCATACTGTGGACCACGTGAACTTTCTCTGAACCCCCAACATATAAACACAACCCTGGCCCCATCTCCTATCTCTTAGCTAGCCCATACTCTCTATTCATAACAAAAAACTGCTTCTTGTGCCTTCTGCACAGTCTCTGACCCCTCATTTATAATATTAAAATTTTTTTGGGGGGCGCCTGGGTGGCTCAGTCGGTTAAGCGTCTGACTTCGGCTCAGGTCACGATCTCGCACTCCGTGAGTTCAAGCCCCGCGTCAGGCTCTGGGCTGACGGCTCAGAGCCTGGAGCCTGCTTCCGATTCTGTGTCTCCTTCTCTCTGCCCCTCCCCCGTTCATGCTCTGTTTCTCTCTGTCTCAAAAATAAATAAACGTTAAAAAAAAAATTTTTTTTTTAATTTTTTTTAATGTTTACTTATTTTTGAGAGTGAGACAGAGTGCAAGCAGGGGAAGGGGCAGAGAGAGAGGGAGATACAGACTCTGAAGCAGGCTCCAGGCTCTGAGCTGTCAGCACAGAGCTTGACATAGGGCTCAAATTCACGAGCCCTGAGATTATGACCTAAGCCAAAGTCAGGTGCTTAACCAACTGAGCCACCCAGGCGCTTCTGACCCCTCATTTATTTTTCACTCCATATTTGCTACCATGAGTCCTAGCTCCAGGATCATCTATGACTCTTTGGCAAGAATGTAGTTCTAGGTCAAATAGAGAAGCTGTGGAATGGACACTTTCCTGACTTTACTATAACTGAGATCATTTCGGACATTTCGCTTTTTTTTTTTTTTAATTTTTAAATGTTTATTTATTTTTGAGAGACAGAGAGAGACAGAGCATGAGTGGGGGAGGAGCAGAGAGAGAGAGAGACACAGAATCCAAAGCAGGATCCAGGCTCTGAGCTGTCGGCAAAGAGCCCGACATCAGGCTCAAACTCACGAACCGCGAGATCGTGACCTGAGCCAAAGTTGGATGCTCGACCAACTGAGCCACCCAGGTGCCCCTTGGGACTTTTCTGTTATAAATGAGTTCTGCCAAAAGATTCTGCAAGCCTGAGGATGTGAAACCGAACCTAGGACACTCAGCTCTTTCTTGAGGCCTATTAGGAAATCACCTGACTCAGAGAAATAGAAAATAAAAGTAAAGAGGCCACTGGAAGGGCGTGCAGGTTGGAGCCCTACCAACCTGGACTCCTATCCCAGTCCCATCACTCCTTACTGGGTGACCCTGGACAATCGAGTTATTCTCTCTGAGCCTCCACTTCCTCATCTGTAAAATGGGGGTATACGGCTTCTCTCACAGGGTTGCTGTGAGAATCTGATGAGCTAACGTAAATGGCCAGGCACTTAGTGGTGCCAGTGTGATAAATACCGGCTCCTAGTTCTTTCCCACTTGGCTAGAGAGACCCTTTGCCCCGCTTTGTTGCCAATCTCCGGATTTCAGTTCTTCTGGATTGAGCCTGCTCTGTGTTCCAACCTGAGACTCTCTAACTCTCAAAGGCGGAGAGGAGAAGGCAGCCCTCTTCACCCCCTTAACCCTCCTCCCACTCTGCATACTGGAAGGGCACTTCCAAGAGATTCAAAGTCTGGGGCATGTCAGACCCATTTCACTTGACCTCTCTTCCTTCCCCACCTGTGCCCACCTCCCGGCTACACCCCTTCAAACACCCTGGGTTTTCCCACATCCTGGGGAGTTTGACCCTTCCCATCCTTCCAGACCTCATTTCAAATTGTGTCCCTAACTGGAAAGAAAGCTCAAAGGGAGGGGGGATTTTTGCTCATCTCTGCTTCCCTACTTCCTAGAACAGGAGCCAGCACATAACAGGCATTCGACAACATTTGTAGAAGGAATGAGTGCGCACCACCTACTCCGGGACACCTGCCAGCTGCGCCTTGGCATCTTTTCCCCCGAGAATACCCAGGGAACTTTGTTCCCGATTCCTACTCAACACCCCATACTGGTCAGGACTCTAGAAACATAGGTACCCAATTAAGGGCGGGGCATGGGCTACTCCAAGGCAAAGACCTTGTTCTGGTTATCTCTGTCCCTAACCCCCTCCACTCCAGCAGAGCGCCTGGCTCCTGGAACCTTTCCAGCACCTCAGTGACAAGCAAGCAATTATTATCACAAGTTTCTTGTAGGAGAAAAGAAACCGAAACCAATTCGGGAGGAACCATCCGCATCCCCAGCGCAGCCCAAGGCGCCAGGGACAGCTCCGCTCCATACGACCCCGCTTCCTCAGACTCCATCTCCTGCCCCTCTCGAAGACCTGCTCCTCCTCCCGGCCAAGCGGCGGTAATAGGGGCAAATAACCGCGCTCGGAAAGCCGGGGGAGGGATGCAAGGAGCAGGTCACGGGAGGCGAGAGGAGCCGCGAGAGAGGGGTCGCCCGACCTCCTTACCTTCGCCACCCGCTTGCTGGCAGACATCTCGGGACCGAGCGTGGGGGCTTCCGGGCGCGGGGGCTTCCGAGCGCAGCAACAGGACGTCGGCCGGCTAGCGGACTCGGAGCGCACCGCCCCCAGCCACGCCCCCAGCGCCACGCCCCCCCCCCAGCCACGCCCCCGCGGCGCAGAGGACTCGGGTTCCCGCCTGCCCGCGCGGAGGGCTGGGCTCCCGGGACCCGCGCGCGCGCGCGCGGCCGGGGGCGCGGCGAGCCCGGGAGCGCGCGGCGTTGCTTGTCCCTCGTGCCCGCTGGGGGGCGCCGTGCACCGGGCGGCGAGCCCCCGGGGGCGCGGCGCCGGTGCGTCCATCCGGGTTCTAGATGTAGCTCCGCCGCCGGAGGTCGCGCGTGGCCCGGCATCCCCACCGGCGCTTCCATGCCGCCGCCGGGACACCCTTTACGTGAGTCAGCACGGACTGCTTGAGGTGCCAGCGCAGCCCGGTCGCAGGTCGCCCGAGACCTCCGCCGTCAGACCGCCGCCCTGAGCCGCTGGAGCGCATTCCCGGGGCCTTCTGGACGACCTACTTCCCCGCCCTGGGCCCAGTGTCCGTCTCTAAAAATGGGTGGGGGGTGGCGCGTGGCGCGGACGACATCCCCTCCAGGGGCCCCCTTCCCTGGCAGCTCGGGTCCTTTGTGGTGTCCAGCGTTCACCGATGGGACCGCGGGGACGCTTCTCCCAGGTGGCGGCTTGGTGCAGAGCACCGCAAGGGGGCGCTGGCGGACCCAGTCCTCGCGCTGTTGGGGTTCCGTTCACAATTCGTTTGGCCCTTGATTAGGTTTAATGTTTTGTGAGGGCCTACTCTGTGCTGATTTGGGGAATAGTTCGGTGGAGGGAGCCCTAAGATGGACTTCAAGAGCGAGCCTCCACTAGGAGGCCCCTCGGCCTCCCTATACTACCACCGGTCCGTGACAAACGGGCCCTCCCCCCGCTTCCGCCTGGGGTCTCCACCGCTCGGTGCCAGGGCAGACACCCTTCCCTTAGCCCGAGGCTGAGGCCACCGTGAAATAGCAGCCCTCAAGCACGGAGCAGCATCTGGGGAAGAATCACCTAGTAAATTTGGACTGCTTGGGAGGAGGACCTATTCCTCACGCCCACCGACTTTTTTCAAAAGTCCAAATGAGGAAGGCAATCGGCGTATTTTGAGCACATATTTTGAGTTCTGAGGTCTGTATCCCACATGGTTTTTATCTAAATCTGTTAGCACCAAGTAACTTCTCCGCTCAGACGCGGGATGTATTTGCAGAATGATTAATTCTGTTTAATTCAATTCAAGAAACTAACCGGGCATCTTCTATGTGCCAGAAATGAATAGGAAACTGGAAGATGTTTCAGTTTCCTCCAAATACAAAGGTATTTGAACCCACCTCTGGTCATGCATCTTTGTTAATAAGCATTTACTACTGAGTGCCAGGCACAGCCTTCAGGAGATACCCTGATGAGAAAGTGAGGTCCTTGGGCTGCCTGGCTGGCTCTGCCCATGAAGCATGTGACTCTTGATCCTGGAGTTGTGAGTTCAAGCCCCATGTTGGGTATAGAGATTACTTAGAAACAAAATCTTAAGGGGCGCCTGGGTGGCTCAGTCAGTTGAGCTCCCACTCTTGATTTCAGCTCAAGTGAGGATCCCAGGGTCATGGGATCCTGCCCCGTATCGTTCTCCATGTTGAGCATGGAGCATGCTTAAGATTCTCTCCCTCTGCCCCTCTCCCCTGCTCTCTCTCTAAAATAAAATAAATACAAATAAAATCTTCAAAAAGTGGGGTCCCTGCCCTTGAGGAGCTCTCAGGCTATTTAGAGAGAAAGAATGCAGCCCCTTTTATTTATTTATTTTTATTTATTTATTCTAATTTTGTTTTTTATTTTTTAAAATTTACACCCAAATTAGTATATAGTGCAACAATGATTTCAGGAGTAGATTCCTTAGTGCCCCTTACCCATTTAGCCCATCCCCCCTCCCAAAACCCCTCTAGTAACCTTCTGTTTGTTGTTCATATTTAAGAGTCTCTTCTGTTTTGTCCCCCTCCCTGTTTTTATATTATTTTTGTTTCCCTTCCCTTCTGTTCATTTGTTTTGTCTCTTAAAGTCCTCATATGGGTGAAGTCATATGATTTTTGTCTTTCTCTGACTAATTTCACTTAGCATAATACCCTCCAGTTCCATCCATGTAGTTGCAAATAGCAAGATTTCATTCTTTTTTATTGCTGAGGAATACTCCATTGTGTGTGTGTGTGTATGTGTGTGTGTGTGTGTGTGTGTGTACCACATCTTCTTTATCCATTCATCCATCGATGGACACTTGGGCTCTTTCCATACTTTGGCTATTGTTCATAGTGCTGCTATAAACATGGGGGTGCATGTGTCCCTTTGAAACAGCACCTCTGTATCCCTTGGATAAATATCTAGTAATGCAATTGCTGGGTCATAGCGTAGTTCTATTTTTAGTTTTTTGAGGAACCTCCATCCTGTTTTCCAGAGTAGCTGCACCAGCTTGCATTCCCACCAACAATGCAAAAGAGATCCTCTTTCTCCACATCCTCGCCAACATCTGTTGTTGTCTGAGTTGTTCATTTTAGCCATTCTGAAAGGTGTGAGGTGGTATCTCATGGTGGTTTTGACTTGTCTTTCCCTGATGATGAGTGAAGTTGAGCATTTTTTCATGTGTCAGTTGGCCACCTGGATGTCTTCCTTGGAGAAGTGTCTATTCATGTCTTTCGGCCATTTCTTCACTGGATTCTTTGTTTTTTGGGTGTTGAGTTTGATACGTTCTTTATAGATTTTGGATACTAACCCTTTATCTGATACGTCATTTGCAAATATCTTCTCCCATTCTGTCGGTTGCCTTTTAGTTTTGCTGATTGTTTCCTTCTCTGTGCAAAAGGTTTTTATTTTGATGAGGTCCCAGTAGTTCATTTTTGCTTTTGTTTTCCTTGCCTCCAGAGACGTGTTTAGTAAGAAGTTGCTGCGGCCAAGATCAAAGAGGTTTTGCCTGCTTTCTCCTCGGGGATTTTGATAGCTTCCTACCTTACATTTAGGTCTTTTATCCATTTTGAATTTATTTTTGTATATGGTGTAAGAAACTGGTCCAGGTTCATTCTTCTGCATGTCGCTGTCCAGTTTTCCCAGCACCACTTGCTGAAGAGACTGTCTTTATTCCATTGGATATTCTTTTCTGCTTTGTCAAAGATTATTAGTTGGCCATACATTTGTGGATCCATTTTTGGGTTCTCTATTCTGTTCCATTGATCTGAGTGTCTGTTCTTGTGCCAGTACCATACTGTCTTGATGATTACAGCTTTGTAGTATAGCTTGAAGTCTGGGATTGTGATGCCTCCTGCTTTGGTTTTCTTTTTCAAGCTTGCTTTGGCTATTCGGGGTCTTTTCTGGTTCCATACAAATTTTAGGATTATTTGTTCTAGCTCTGTGAAGAATGCTGGTGTTATTTTGATAGGGATTGCACTGAATATGTAGATTGCTTTGGGTAGTATCGACATTTTAACAATATTTGTTCTTCCTCTCCAGGAGCATGGAAGAATGCAGCCCCTTTTAATACACAGTGGAAAGCATAAAGATGTAAGGAATCATCAGGTGCTGTGGGAGCCTGGAGGACTGTCCTTTGATCCAGCTTCAGAGAGGAGCAGGGGTTTCCTGGAAGATATAAATATCCAGGTAAATTGCAAAGTATGAGGCATTAGCTAGAGCGAGAACGTGGGATGAGGGTGTACCAAGGAGAGGGACCAGCATGAGCAAAGGGGCAGAGGCAGTGCATTGGGCAATAGGAAACAGTCCCATATTCTGGAATGAAAGTTTCTGTCCACTGGTTCTTCCTCTCTGTTACAGAATTTCTGCACCCCCCAGGTGAATTCAGTCATGAATTAGCCCAGGCTCCCTGTTCAGGAATGGATCCTAAACCCCCAACAGCAGAAAGACCCACATGGTGCATGGGCTTCACATCCTCACACAGTGCAAGCCTTTGTGTGTCAGAACCAGTCCCAAGGAGACCTGGGTTCTAGTTCCACATCTTGATCCTGGGGTTGTGCCCTGTGGCTTTGGATGAGCCATAGAAACCCGCACCTGCTTCCCAGGATCACTGTGAGGCTGAGTTCACAGAAGTGAAGAACTTTGACAATTACAATCTGATATAAACAATCAAGTTTGAATCCCCGCCTCAGCTAACTACTGACCCTATTTGTGCCTCCATTTCCTCATCTATAAAATAGGGCTAATAAGAGTGGATGTGAAGAGAAATGAGCTTAAAAAGAGAGTAATGAGGGGCACCTGGGTGTCTTAGTCAGTTAAGCAACCACCTTCGGCTCAGGTCATGATCTTGCGGTTCATGAGTTCGAGCCCCATGTCGGGCTCCGTGCTGACAACTCAGAGCCTGGAGCCTGTTTCGGATTCTATGTCTCCCTCTCTCTCTGCCCTTCCCCCACTCACACTTTGTCTCTCTCTCTCTCTCTCTCTCTTTCTCTCTCAAAAGTAAACATTAAAAAATGTTTTTAAAAAGTAATGAGTTGGTATTTGGACAATAAGTAATATTTAAATAACAATGCTGATAGTATGGGGTGCCTGGCTGGCTCAGCTAGAAGAGCATGCAACTCTTGATCTCGGGTCATGAGTTTGAGCCCCACATGGGGTGTAGAGATTACTTAAACTAAATTAAATAAATAAATAAATAAATAAATAAACCAATGTTAATAGTAGTAAAAATAATGTTAATAAATATTAAAACGATGTCGGGTGCCTTCCCAGGAGTAAATGTGCTGGGTTGGAAGAACAGAGATGTTTGCGTTTGTTAGAGCAATGGTCACACTATCTTCCCAAATAGGAGAACCCTTTTTACTTTTCTTTGATCTAATCATTGGCATTTATTCCTCCATTCTACAAAATGTATTGAGTGTGTACCATGCAAGGCCCTGGGTTGGGCACTATGAGATGGGGGCAGGGTGAGGCCGACTCTGTCCTTACCGTCAGTAGAAGAGACACACGTCTGTGTGGATGGCAAAAGATTGCAGGAGAAGGGCCTCTAGGCCTGACTTTTCAAGACTCAGCTCTGCCAACTGTAAGACTTGCCTATGTGTTGAGAAACAAAGTGAGACTGTTAGGTGACAGGTACCTTGTAGGTACTAACACACTTTATCTGTTCCTATTGCAAGGTTCAGGTTGTTCAGAAGCCTCTTTGAGCCTTCAGGGCATCTATGAGGGGAGGAGTGGGTTAGGAAGGAGCAGATGTTTTCCTCTAGGGCCCCTGCCTGGGCTGGTTCTGGTCTGGGGCAGGGAGGGTTAATCTGAAACTCCCCTAGCCTTCCCTCCAGCCCAGAGGAGTTCTCAGGGGACCAAAGGCAGAAGAGAATTTCCTGCCTTTTTTTTTTTTTTTTGGGAGAGAGCGAGAGGGAGAGAGTGCATGCATATGCACATGCTAGAACACACAAGCTGGGGGAGAGGGACAGAGGAAGTGGGGGGAAGGGAGGGAGAGAGAGAGAGAGAGAGAGAGAGAGAGAGAGAGAAAGAGAATCATAAGCAGGCTCCATGCTGTCAGCACAGAGCCCAACTCAGGGGACTCGATCCCACAACCCTGGAAGCATGTGAGCTGAAATCCAGAGTCGGGCACTCAATCGAATGAGCCACCCAGGTGCCCCGGTTTTGATGGAGGAGGAGATTCCCGCTTCCCGTCACCTCACACACCTCCTTCTCCTGGGTGAATCATGCACACGTACACACACACACACATACACACACCCCTCTCTCCCAGGCTGCACCCCAGTGAGTCCTGCCTTTGTGGGTGAGGTGGAGGGCATGGGGTAGAGGCAGCCATGAAGGCAAGAGCCCCAGGAGAGGAGCTGGAGGGGTCCTGCCCAAGAGCAGGGAGACAGTCTGGCAACCCAAGGAACCTGCTTCCTCAGCCTGGCTCAGCCACCCACTCACTCACTGGTAGGGGGACTCTGAGCAAGAGAGGTAATAGTGATGACAATGACAACGATAATAACTGAAGTATATTGAATGTACCAGGCTGTCTTGGCCAGCTCGGGCTGCCACAACAAATACCACAGGCTGGGTGGTTTAAACAACAGAAACTTATTTTCTGGGGTGCCTGGGTGACTCAGTCGGTTAAACGTCTGACTTCATCTCAGGTCATGGTCTCACAGTTCATGGGTTCAAGCCCCGCATCAGGCTCTGTGCTGACAGCTCGGAGCCTGGAGCCTGCTTCAGATTCCGTGTCTCCCTCTCTCTCTGCCCCTCCCCCACTCACACTCTGTCTGTCTCTCTCTCTCTCTCTCTCTCTCTCTCTCTCTCTGTCAAAAATAAATAAACATTAAAAAAAAAAGAAAAGAAATCTATTTTCTCACAGTTCTGGAGACTAGAAGGCCAAGGTCAAGGTTCCAGTGGATTTGATTTCTGGTGAGAGCTCTCTTCCTGGCTTGCAAGACAACTGCCTTCTCAGTCCTCATATGGCCTTTTCTTGGTGTGTGTGCTCAGGGAGAGCAGAGGGCGCTAGGTCTCTGGTGTCTCTTTTTATAAGGACACTAATCCAACCAGGGCCCCACATTTATGATCTCATTAAATCTTAATACTTCCTTGAAGGCCCCATCTCCAAATACAGCCACGTAGAAGGGTTAAGTCTTCAACATAGGAATTCAAAGGAGACAGAATCATTCATTTTATAACACGGCCATTGTGCTAAGTGCTTCACATGCACTATCATAATTGATCTGTTCCCTTTATTTATTTTTAAATGTTTATTTATTTGAGGGTGGGGGGGGGGGGGAGACAGAGAATCTGTGCTGTCAGCACAGTGCCCAACCTGGGCCTCAAACTCAAGAACCATGAGACCATGACCTGAACCAAAATCAAGAATCTGATGCTTAACCAACTGAGCCACCCAGGCTCCCCTATTTATTTTTAAGTAGACTCTATGCCCAGTGTGGGACTTGAACACATGACCTTAAGATCAAGAGTCGATACTCTATACACTGAGCCAGCCAGGTACCCCTGATCTGTTCCATTTTATAGGTAAGGAAACTGAAGCTAGGTCACTGTCCAAAGGCCACACATCTATTCAGTCTCTATGTTGCAACTTTTCTTTTTCTTTTTTTTTTTTTAAGTAATCTCTACACCCAACATGGGGCTCGAACTCATGACCCTGAGACTGAGAGTCACCTGCTCCACCAGTTGAGCTAGCCAGGTGGTCCCCAAGCTGGAACTTAACCCCAGACTGCTGATTTCCTGCTTCTTATCTGCATATCTACTTAGGCCCCATTTCCTCCTGTTAAAGATGATGAAGAGAAATTTTGCCTTGTCTGCTTCATGTGGTTTAACTTAAAGGGCCTTGATTCTTACAAAGTGATGTGCATGTATAAGTTCTTATTCTTAACAAAGAACAGCCTCCAGAATTTAGCTGTCCCAGGGTATTCAAATTAGCCCCATGTCCCCCGGAAACCAGAGCTGGAAGGGAGCCTTGCGGTCATCTAGGGTTGTCTAACCACCTCACTCTGTGCCACATCCCGCCGTGTGGATAAGAAAACGGGCCCAGACAAGGGAAATGGCTTGTTCAGGTCATGGATTAGAACCTAGATATTCCTATGCCTGGTCTAGGCTTTCAGGCTTCCTCCGATTGCCTCAGCCTCATGCATGATTTTTTCTGAATTGGGCCATTTGATAGCAACAAATGGACCACCCTTCACTGATGTTTTGCCATCAGGGGGTAACTGGTATTCAGGAATCATCCCCTGGTCCGGAACTGGGGTATGGCGGGTTCCATGCTCATCGCTGCTGGACTGTGGTCAGTGCCATTTACAGCCTCCCTCCCTTTGTTTGCTCATCTCTTTTCTTATGACTAAAAATAGAGGTGGCAGACTGGTGGCTCAGAAACAATCAATTTGGCAGATGTGTTCTGTGTGGCTTGTACCTGTTTTTTCAATAGGATACGACATTTTTATTTTTTTTTTATTTTATTATTTAAAAATTTTTTTAGTTTATTTTTGAGAGAGAGAGATGGGGGGGGTGGGTGTGTGGGGCAGGGGCAGAGACAGAGGGAGGCACAGAATCCGAAGCAGGCTCCAGGGTCTGAGCTGTCAGCACAGAGCCTGATGCGGAGCTCAAACTCACCGAGTGTCAGATCATGACCTGAGCCAAAGTCGGACGTTTAACCGACTGAGCCATCCAGGCACCTCTAATGAGGCAACATTTTTGAAATGAAAGATCTAAGTGCCACACTAGGAAACTCATTTGCAACTTATTCCAGACAAAGAGTTAGTTCCCCTCCTGTATAAAGAGTACCTATGAATGAATAAAAATTCAACGATTCTAGTAGAAAATGGAAAGAGATGGGAAAAGATAATTTAATGAAAAGGATGTAGAAATTGTTCTGAAACATGTGAGGGGCACTGGCTGGCTCAATCAGTGAGCATGCAGCTCTGGATCTCAGGGATGTGGGTTTGAGCCCCACATTGGATGTGGAGATCACTTTAAAAAATAAAATCGCAGGGCGCCTGTGTGGCTCAGTCTGTTGACTCTTGATTTCCACTCTCTCCCTCCTTCTGCCCCTCTCCCCCACTTGCACCCCCCTCAAAGAAAAGAAAAATAATTCAAAGAAAAAGAATGACGTAGTTGTTTGTGTATTGATAGAGAAGGCTCTTAAAGATAAATTTTAAGGGAATAAAGCGGAATATGGTACAACGTGAAAAGTATGTTATAATCTGTGTAGGTAAAGGAAAAATAATATTTGCCTCCATACGTGCACAACGTCTCCGGAAGGATGCAAAATACTGTGCTTATCTCCAGCGAAGGTCACGAAGTAACTGGGTGTGGAGGAGGCGGAAACCTTTTCGCTATAAACCTCATTTCCTTTAAAATGTTTGAACAACGCGAATGAACTACTTGCCGATGCAAATGAACCAACCTTTTAGAATCTCTAAAAGCAGAAAAGAAAGTTTTAGTGGAGCCAAAGTTAGGACAGCTGCCTGGGGAAACACGCTCTTCACAGGAAAGAAAGCGTTCTGGAGAACGAATAGATTTTACAGGGTTACAAACGTTTTATATCTTGTAAAGGCTCAAAAGATGATAGAATTAGCGTAGAGGCAGGAATCGCAAGTTTTGTCCTAAAGGAAGGCAGGAGACAGGAGCACTGAGCGATATCTCAAGGACAAGGTGGTTTTCCTTTAGGGTGCTTATTCACAAAGCAGATGTACAATGTATGTGTGACGGGCCATAAGGGTTTTGGCTTGCACAAAGTTTAAATACAGTCACGTGGACTTAGAAAGAAATCTAAAATGGTTTCCCTTGTATATCAGGCCTTTAGAGAGTTTTTCTCCCACCAACCTCTTCAAAAATGAGTAACATTTAGATTTTAAAATATTCTGTCCTTAGGGGCACCTGGCTGGCTCAGTCAGTGGAGCGTGTGACTCTTGATCTCGGGGGTTGTGAGTTTGAGCCTCTTATTAGGTGTAGAGATTAGTTAAAAATAAAATCTTTAAAATATTCTTTCTTGGAACCCCTACTGTGGAGTCCCTTTGTATTTATTACTGCAGGGAGCAAATTTGCTACCCAAGGTATGTTCTTTGGCATATTGATTTTTTTTAAACATATTTATTTGTTTTGAGAGAGAGAGAGTGAGCAGGGGAGGGGCAGAGACAGAGAATCCCAAGCAGGCTCCGTGCTATCAGTGCATTGCCCGACACGAGACTCGATCCCACACACTGAGAGATCATGACCTGAGCCGAAATCAAGAGTCAGATGCTTAGCAGACTAAGCCACCCGGGCGCCCCTGTCTCATGACCAACTAGAAGAATCCTGAAAGGTGAAATAAAATTTTTTCCTCCTCAGTACTATATTCCTATCTGCAAACTCTTCTTTCTCCCCCAGCATCAGGGTTTTTCTTGCTTCCTGATAGCTGTGGTCTTTGCAAAGCCAGATGTGTACATAGATGGCGTGGTGCCCAGCCCGGCTCAGGATGCTTCCAGGGTCTTCAGGGTGGAGAACTGTCGCCTTCCACCCTTCGATAAGGCAGAATCTTCCTTTGTGACAGCTCCGTCATTGACGGGGGTGTAGGAGATCACCTGAAAAGGAGTTGGGAAAAATTACTTTTCAGACACCGTGGGCAGTGTGGGGTCGAACCTGTGTTTAAAGACTACAGAGTATACATTTATGGTTGCTTGTTAGAGAGTAACCAGAAAGGATACTTAAGAACCTAATAGAGTAGTTACCAGTTTGGGAGGGGGAAAAAATGTGTCTACAGTCAGCAAACCCTTTCCAAGCTATCCGCCTTTCATAGTCTTTGAGTTCTTTTTTTTTTTTTTAATTTTTTTTTTTTTAATGTTTTATTTATTTTTTGAGACAGGGAGAGACAGAGCATGAACAGGGTAGGGTCAGAGAGAGGGAGACATAGAATCTGAAACAGGCTCCAGGCTCTGAGCTGTCAGCACAGAGCCCGACGTGGGGCTCGAACTCACGGACCGCGAGATCATGACCTGAGCCGAAGTTGGCCGCCCAACCGACTGAGCCACCCAGGCGCCCCCATAGTCTTTGGGTTCTTATACAACTCTATAAGTTGTAGTAGCTGATAGCATGCAAAATATTTTTAGAGACCTGCAAATTCTTTCTGTCCAATAGAGGTTGAATTGACTTCCTTTCCCCCACCCCATGGAAAAACCAGTTTTGTCTTTATTTACATATTCATTTTAATACTCTTGATCTATAAACATGTCTGTTTTCAGATTCTGTGATTCTAATATCTGCCTGGTTCCCTCGTTGATTAATGAGAAGAATGAAATCTTTAACATGTGTCCATTTTATATCTCTATGAGTCATGATTTTGCCTTTTTCTAGAAACTACCTTTAAACAGTTATAGATAGGGGTGCCTGGGTGGCTCAGTTGGTTAAGCATCCGACTTCAGCTCAGGTCATGATCTCACAGTTCCTGAGTTCAAGCCCGACGTTGGGCTCTGTGCTGACAGCTCAGAGCCTGGAGCCTGCTTTGGATTCTGTGTCTCCCTCTCGCTCCCTGCCCCTCCCCCACTCATGCTCTGTCTCTCTCTCTCTCTCTCTCAAAAATAAATAAAAACATTTAAAAAATTAAAAAATATATAAATAGTTATAGATTAAGCTGGAAGGATGCTTAAGAAACTGATGATGGGAGCATGGGTGGCTTAATGGGTTGAGCATCAACTCTTGATTTTGCTCAGGTCACGATCCCAGGGTCATGGGATTGAGCCCCATGTTGGGCTCCACATTGACAGCACAGAACCTACTTGGGATTCTCTCTCTCCCTCTGCCCCTCCCCTGCTCATGCTTTCTCTCAAATAAAAAAAAAAAAAATAGAAAAGAAAGAAACTGATGAGTGGGTTATCAGTTTCACGAGGGAAATTGAGTATCTTGGAGTCGGAAGGAGACTTATTTTTCACTGTTCGGTATTTAAAATTTTTCATATGTGAATAACTATCCATTCAAAACAATAAATAAATATAATATGGTTTTTATTTTATTTTTAATTAATTTATTATTTTTATTTATGTATTTTGGGGAGAGCACAAGTGGGGGAGAAGCAGAGAGGAGAGAGAATCTCAAGCAGGCATTGACAGATGGAGACAGACTCGGGGCTCGAACTCAAACCGTGAGATCACGACCTGAGCTGAAATCAAGAGTCAAAGGCTTAACCTACTGAGCTACCCAGGTACCCCATACAATGTGGTTTGTAAAGAAAATTAATGGAAAAGGGGGAGACAAAAATAGGAAGTGTAACCTGGGGATTAAGAGCATAGAATTCAGAGCCAATCAGACCTGGATTTAAAGCTCTGATATTTCCTAAGTGATTCTGGGCAAGTCACTCACCCTCCCTAAGCTTTAGTTATCTATAAGATGGAAATATTAATACCGTGTTCCCAATGTCCTGGTGAGGATTATGTGAGATTTGAATATGAAAATTTCTAGCCCAGGGCCAGAAATACAGTAAGCACTCAAACCAAACCTGGACCACAGGAATCTAACAACCAATATCACCGTCTTCATCATTGTCATCATCAAATCCAGTGTCTCCCCAGTACGGGATGAACCCACGGGAGGGGTGTCAAGCAATTTTAGGCGTACAAGCTAACAAAAAATCACAGACCGAGGAAGCTTTTCTTTTTCAATTTCTTCTGATCCTTCTTGATTTCTCCAGGACAAAGTATCAATTTGGTGCCAGTAGGTCTTTAAAGACCTAACACATGTTAATCTCCTTTTTAAAGAAGGACTTGGGTGGGGGGCACTTGGGTGGCTGAGTCGGTTAAGGGTCTGATTCTTGGTTTGGGCTCAGGTCATGATCTCACGGGTCCTGAGTTCAAGCCCCACTTTAGGCTCTGTGCCGGCAGCACAGAGCCTGCTTGGGATTCTCTGTCTTTCCCTCTCTCTCTGCCCCTTCCCCACTCATTCTCTCTCTCTCTCTCTCTCTCTCTCTCTCTCTCACACACACACACACACACACACACAAAATAAATAAAGAAATTTTTTTTAAAAAGTGGAAAAGCAGGGCACCTAAGTGGCTCAGTTGGCTAAGCATCCAATTTCAGCTCAGGTCATGACCTCACGGTTCATGGATTCAAGCCCTGTGTCAGTCTCTGTGCTGACAGCTCAGAGCCTGGAGCCTGCTTCAGATTCTGTGTCTCCCTCTCTTTCTCTCTGGCCCTCCCCTGCTTATGCACTCTCTCTCTCTCTCTGAAAAATAAATAAACTTAAAAACAAAACAAAACAAGGTCTAAGGAAGCACATAAAGGAGGTATAGAAAATTTCAGCAGGCAGAATCAGCTAGAAGTTAGTAACTTGATTCTGTTTTCATTGTGTTTCTTTTATAGGTACATTCATTCCAGGGTTGTACTCTGACTTTCATGGGCCCTAGGCACTTTTGCCCTGGTGGGACCTTCTAACGTTAAATGAAAAAGAGAGACAGAGAGAAAGAAAGAAAGAAAGAAAGAAAGAAAGAAAGACAGAAAAAGAGGAAGAAAGAAGGAAGGAAGAAAGAAGGAAGGAAGGAAGGGAAAGAAAGGAAGGAAGAAAGAAGGAAAGAAGGGGGAGGGAGGGAGGAAGGAAGGAAGGAAGAGAAAAGAAAGGAGGGAGTGAGGGAAGGTAGAGTTTAAAAATTATATTTTATGACTGCATTGGTATAAACAAGAATATAATCCAGGCTGGATTCAATATTGTCTTTTCTCTTCTGATTTTAAAGTTTGTTTGTTTGGAGAGAGTGGGGAGAGGGGCAGAGAGAGAGGGAGAGAGAGAATCCCAAGCAGGCTCAGTGCTATCTGCCTGGAGAATGACTCAGGGTTCAATCCCACCAACTGTGAGATCATGACCTGACCTCAACTGACTGAGCCACCCAGGAGCCCCTTTAACTTCTGATGTTAAAAGAAATTTACATTAAAGCATTTTCTAGACCCCTAAAAGTATCCTGGGCTCAAGGCTCTGTGCCTGGTTGGCCCTGATTGATTTTATTTATGGTGAGTGCTACCAATTTTCTAATTACAAAGGAGATGTCAAGTTTCCTTTTTATTTAAGTGTATTCAAGTAAACAAATGAGTCTTAAACAATATCGTGTTAGTCGGTTCTGGCGGCCATAACAAAATACCGCAGACCTGGTGGCTTAAACAATTGGGATGTATTTTCTGTCAGTTCTAGAGGCTGCAGGTCTGAGTTCACGCTGGCAGAGTAGACCTCTGGAGAGAGCCCTCTCCCTGGCCTGCGGGCAGACTTCTTGTCCTCACGACGAGGGGGTGCACGTGTGTCTTTCTTCCCCTTCTTAGAAGGCTTCCGTTATGTTAGATTCACGTCCCACCCTTGTGACCTCGTTAACTTTACCAGTCTAAAGACTCCGTCTATGGATACAGTCACATTAGAGGTAAGGGCTTCGACACAGGAACCTTGTGGGGGGCAGGGGGACACAGTTCAGTTCAGAGCTGATGTGAAAGTACACAGATGTGTAAGAATGTGGCAAAAATAAAAGCTCTTCATTTTAATTTTCAAAAAATTTTTAATGTTTATTTTTTGAGGGAGAGAGAGAGAAAGAGACAGCACAAGCAGGCGAGGGGCAGAGAGAGAGGGAGACACAGAATCTGGAAGCAGGCTCCAGGCTCTGAGCCATCAGCACAGAGTCCGACGCAGGGCTCGAACTCACAAACCGTGAGATAATGATCTGAGCCGAAGTCTGACGCTTAAGTGACTGAGCCACCAAGGCACCCCAAAAGGTCTTCATTTTAGAGATAAGAAGACTGGGGTCTAGAAATACAAAGCCTCACAGAGCCAGGACCGGAATTCCTAAGCCTTCTGGATCCTTCAGGACACTTCATGATGAGGCAGCTGGGTTCCTCCAGATCACTCCCGAGATTGGGAACACCCTTCGGGCCGCAGGCCTTCTCCAGCAAGAATAACCCCGCAGCCTGCTCTGGCCAAGCCCACGGCCTGGGGAGTCGGCTTCCCAGAGGACTCTGTAAGGAAACTACTCTGGATCTTCAGATCAGGGTTCTGTCTCCATCAGAACACTGTTTAAAAACCATTCAGAAAGGCTAACAAAGGACAGAGTCCCTTGAAATCCAGGCAGCAGCGCCTTGTTAAAAATAATAATAATAAAGAATTGCAGGAGCTTTGAAGAAGAGTAAATTAGCATTCTGACTAGGAGGCTCCTGCCAAGGCCTGAGGACCGACTCCTGTCACCCAGGTAACCACATCCCCATCAGAGGACGCCTCGGAGACAGAGAGGAGGGACCCTGGCCGCCCCTCCCCCAGGGTCTTGCCCTCTTACGTCCATTTTAGCCTCCTGGACTAGAGGCTGAGGGGAAAGGCCAGAGGCCTAGCAGGAGAGCCAACTCTACCAATGGGTCTGCTTTCTGGGTCAGCTCTCTGGACGGCCGTGGGAGATGAAAGTGTAGTTTTTGAAAATGCGGACAGGGATAGAGATCTGGGAGCTGGGAGCTTTTGCTACTTGTGTGAGCGGGAAGCTCGGCCCTGGAAGGCCCCTAGGAAGCTTCTGAGTAAATGAAAAGCCTGGGCTGGGTTTGAATACCAAATGAATCCTAAATCCAGCAGGTAGACCCAGGGATGAAATTAGGCAATGGTAGAATATGGTTGGTTTGGATAGAAAGCGACCGTATGGCCCTATTTGTAACATTTTATATTTTTAAAGAAATTTTCTTTTTTAAGATTTTATTTTATTTTTATTTTTAAGTTATTTATTTATTTTGAGAGACAAAGAGAGAAGGGGAGGGGCAGAGAGAGAGAGAGAGAGAGAGAGAGAATCCCAAGCAGACTCTGTACTGTCAGCACAGAGCCTGACAGGGGCTTGAACCCATGAACCGTGAGATCATGACCTGAACTGAAGTCGGATGCCCAACTGACTGAGCCACCCAGGCGCCCCTTAAGATTTTATTTTTATTTTTATTTAAAAAATTTGTTTTACATTTTTAGTTATTTTTGAAAGAGAGAGAGAGAGCGTGAGTCGGGGAGGGGGAGAGAGAGAGGGAGACTCAGAATCAGAAGCGCTCTGACCTGTCAGCACACAGCCCAATGCGGGGCTCGAATTCTTAAACCTTGAGATCATGACCCGAGCCAAAGTCAGACGTTCAATCGACTGAGCCACCCAGGTGCCCCAAGATTTTATTTTTTGAGTAATCTCTACACCTAACATTGGGCTCGAACTTTTAACCCCGAGACCAAGATTCACATGTGCTATTGACTGAGCCAGCCAGGTGCCCCCTCTATTTGTGATATTTTACAATTTTAACCAAAAGACCATTTTTGTGTATCCCACAGGTAAATGTCGGCAACTAACTTTAATGTTTAAATGTCCATCTATGTAATCAAGTGGTGTTTTTAGTACGGAAATGAGAGTAACCCAGGGCTAGCATTCATAAGGAAAACAGGACTGGAATATATTGGGGTGGGGGGGGGGAGATAAAGAAAATGCCTTGACCTTGAATTGTTAATGGACTCCTGGCTGCAGCTGTTTCTCCAGAATTTGGGGGAGGGTTTGCTCTCCCCTCCTCCCCATCCCCATGTGCTATCTCTGTGTCTCTCCTCTCTTAGTCTTATCAGTTCTTTAGAGGAGGTAACAGGCACCACCAGTCTCCTGGTTGCGGCTGCCAGAAGTGACGGTTGGGATGGGTGTGCAGGAGAAAATAGCTGCTAGAAGGCACGGGGGGACAATTTAATCTGTGTCCTTGATGGCCAATATCAAAGGACCTTGGTCATTCAATCATTCCACGGTTATCTATCGAGTGTCTGCTGTGTGGCAGCTGGTGGGCTGAGAGGAAGCTGCGTGGGCCAGAAATGGAATCTGAGCCTTTCACAAGGCAGGCGAGGATTTCAAACCACAAGGACACCTCCATGAGCGCCCCGCATGAGCCCCCGGCCTCCTCAGGAGACACTGGTGTGTAATTGGTATGCTTCTCTCTACACCCGGTCTTCCTGTCTGTGGGTCGTCTTTTCTTTTCACTTACCCAGACGAAGGATGGAGAGGGGTCAGAAAGAAGCAATTGTTAGGGACCAACAGATGGGAATCCCATACTACCTCTGACTGGGTGAAGAGCTTGCGTTGAGTTCATTTCCACGTAATTCACCCATCTTCTCTCCCAGGCACACACAATTTTGTCACTAGATGTCACACGCAATCACTTGAGACTCTCAGTGGTTCATCCACCCCCTGTGGGGAGTCTCTGCCTTCGGAACTACTGACCTTTAGCTTAGGCAAGATGGATCCATTTATTCAACAACCATTTATTACGTGTGTCCCCATGGTGAGCGCAGAATGATGGGCCGGGAACACACGGTGAACAAGATGTGCAGGGTTCCTGCCCTCATGTGGTTCACAATCTGGTGGGGAAGACCAATCGTCAAGTGAGTAATGAGCAAACAGAATGATTGTCCCTGTTGTGGTAAATGTGACGACGAAAACCAGAGAGAGGGGCACGGCGGCAGAGACAGAAACCAGAGGGACCATAGTGTGGTCAGAAAGGCCCCTCTCTCGGGGTGGTTGGGTGGCTTAGTCGGTTGAGCGTCCGACTTCGGCTCAGGTCATGAACTCGCGGTCTGTGGGTTCGAGCCCTGCATCGGGCTCTGTGCTGACAGCTCAGAGCCTGGGGCCTGCTTATGATTCTGTGTCTCCCTCTCTCTCTCTCTCTCAAAAATAAATAAACATTAAAAAAATGTTAAAGAAGGCAGGGTCTGCTTGGACCAGTCTCATAATAAGTCAGGCAGACTAAAGAGTTTAGATTTTATTGAAAGTGTGGAAAGAAAGCCTTTTTTTTTTTAAATTTTATTTTTAATTAAACTCTACACCTCACGTGGGGCTCAAACTCAACTCGTGAGATCATGACCCGAGCCAAAGTCAGGTGCTTAACCAACTGAGCTACCAGGCACCCTGGCACAAAAATTATTTTTAATGAAACAGATTGAACTAAAATATAAACTGTGTTTTAACAGCATAAAATGTATTCAGTAGTTGGAGCGCCTGGGTGGCTCAGTCGGTTAAGCGTCCAACTTCAGCTCAGGTCATGATCTCGCGGTCTGTGAGTTCGAGCCCCGCATCGGGCTCTGTGCTGACAGCTCAGAGCCTGGAGCCTGCTTCAGATTCTGTGTCTCCCCCCCTCGGCCCCTCCCCTCCTCATGCTCTGTGTCTCTCTGTCTCAGAAATAAATAAAAACATTTAAAAAATGTTATCCTGTAGTTAGGAAGAAAACGAGCAAAGACAGGTGGGATACATCTATAGAGAAAACTATAAACTGTACTGAGAGATGTAAACAAAGACACAAATGACTGGAAATATATTGAGTAATTGGAAGAGTTGTCAATTCTGCCCCACAAATAATCTACAGAAGTAATGACTGGTCAAAATCCCTACAGGTTTTTTTGTTTGTTTTATTTTGTGGAAACCGACAAGTTGATTCTAAAATATATATTGAAATGCAGGAATCAGGGGCACCTGGGTGGCTCAGTCAGTTGACTGTCCGACTCTTTTTTTTTTTTTTTAATTTTATTTTTTTACTTTACATCCAAGTTAGTTAGCATATAGTTCAACAGTGATTTCAGGAGTAGATTCCTTAATGTCCCTTTACCCATTTAGCCCATCCCCCCTCCCACAACTCCTCCAGTAACCCTCTGTTTGTTCTCCATATTTAGGAGTCTCTTATGTTTTGTCCCCCTCCCTGTTTTTATATTATTTTTGCTTCCCCTCCCTTGTGTTCATCTGTTTTGTGTCTTAAGGTCCTCATATGAGTGAAGTCATATATTTGTCTTTCTCTGACTGATTTCGCTTAGCAGAACACCCTCTAGTTGCATCCACGTACTTGCAAATGGCAAGATTTCATTCTTTTTGATTGCCGAGTAATACTCCAGTGTGTGTGTGTGTGTGTGTGTGTGTGTGTGTGTATACCACATCTTCTTTATCCATTCATCCATCGATGGACTCTTTCCTTCAATTTCTATTTGGGCTCTTTCCATACTTTGGCTATTGGTCATAGTGCTGCTATAAACATTAGGGTGCATGTGTCCCTTCGAAACAGCACACCTGTATCCCTTGGATAAATACCTAGTAGTGCCATTGCTGGGTTGTAGGGTAGTTCTATTTTTAGTTTTTTGAGGAACCTCCATCCTGTTTTCCAGAGTGGCTGCACCAGCTTGCATTCCCACCAACAATGCAAAAGAGATCCTCTTTCTCTGCATCCTTGCCAACATCTGTTGTTGCCTGACTTGTTCATGTTAGCCATTCTGACAGGTTTGAGGTGGTATCTCATTGTGGTTTTGATTTGTATTTCCCTGATGATGAGTGATGTTGAGCATTTTTTCATGTGTCAGTTGGCCATCTGGATGTCTTCTTTGGAGAAGTGTCTATTCATGTCTGTTGGCCATTTCTTCACTGGATTCTTTGTTTTTTGGGTGTTGAGTTTGATACGTTCTTTATAGATTTTGGATACTAACCCTTTATCTGATATGTCATTTGCAAATATCCTCTCCCATTCTGTCAGTTGCCTTTTAGTTTTGCTGATTGTTTCCTTCGCTGTGCAGAAAGTTTTTATTTTAATGTCCCAGTAGTTCATTTTTGCTTTTGTTTCCCTTGCCTTCAGAGACGTGTTTAGTAAGAAGTTGCTGCAGCCAAGATCAAAGAGGTTTTTGCCTGCTTTCTCCTCAAGGAGATATATATATATATATATATATATATATATATATATATATATATACACACAGACACACATTTTATACATATTATATTATATATATACATATTATAATTATATATACATATATATGTATGTACAAAACCAGAGGGATAATAATATATGTATTATTTTATATATTATATAGTATATATCCCACACACATGATGATTACTTCTCCATGATTTCTTACTCAGTTAAGTATCATGGGCTTCCTGCTTTATCAAAGATTAGTTGGCCATACGTTTGTAGGTCCATTTCTGGGTTCTCTATTCTGTTCCATTGATCTGAGTGTCTGTTCTTGTGCCAGTACCATACTGTCTTGATGATTACAGCTATGTAATACAACTTGAAGTTTGAGCGTCCAACTCTTGATTTTGGCTCAGGTCATGATCCCAGGGTCATAAGATCAAGCCCTGAGTTGAGCTCCACACTGAGCCTGGAGCCTGCTTGGGACTCTCTCTCTCCCTGCCTCTCTCCTCCACTTACACACTCTTTAAAAAAAGGCATGAATCAAGAACAAAGACATTTTTGAAAAAGAGAAAAGTCGAGGGATGTGGTCTACCAAATAACAAAACTTATAAACTCACAATTTGATATCCACAGGCATCG
Organism: Panthera leo; assembly: GCF_018350215.1. NCBI lineage: Eukaryota > Metazoa > Chordata > Mammalia > Carnivora > Felidae > Panthera > Panthera leo. Next base: position 102,481,670 of record NC_056688.1, read on the forward strand.
TCTGTTCAAGAAACAAACCCACCCTTCATGTAAAATTCCATCCATGACCAACCAGTTTATGACCGTTCTAATGGGAAAGAAAAACAGTGCTTTTTCTGGAGAATTATGGAAAATCAATCATCCCCACTCAAAAGCTGTTAGTAAGGATCTAATCACAACGGCTATCATTTTCAAACACCTTTGAGATGCTTTTCAAACCTGTCTTACTTCATCCTCAAAATGAGCCTCTGGGGGCGCCTGGGTGGCTCAGTCAGTTAAGCATCCGACTTCAGCTCCGAAGTTCATGCGTTCAGGCCCGGCATCAGGCTCTCTGCTGTCAGTGAGGAACCTGCCTCAGATCCTCTGTCCCCCTCTCTCTTTGCCTCTCTCCCACGGTCTCTCTCTCAAAAGTGAATAAACATTAAAAATAAAAAAGACCCTGTGGAAGAGACAGTACCTCTCCCATGTAAGGTTTGGAACTATTAAGTTCCCTTGGATAGTTAGTGACTAGAGCAGCAGGACTTAAATCCAAGTCTTTGTGACTCAGTAGCACATGGCCCTTCCCCCTCTCTGCACTGCATCTCGTCACACACGACACTCTTCTATCTGAAAAAAATTACCATTCGTGGCAGATACAAATTTGGACGATGAGATATTTACGTGGCTGGTAGGGCAATGGTAATTGCATTGTAGAGGCTGAAGCAAAGGACAGTGTTTATTTGTTTGTTTCTTTGTATGTTTATTTTTAAGTAAGCTTTACACCCAATGTGGGGCTTGCACTCACAACCCTGAGATCAAGATTGGCATGCTCTACTGAGTCAGCCAGATGCCCCAGAACATTTTTTTGTTTATTTTATTTTATTTTATTTTATTTTATTTTATTTTATTTTATTTTATTTTAAGAGAGAGAGAGCGTAAACAGGGGAGGTGCAGAGGGAGGGAGGGAGGGAGGGAGGGAGGGAGAGAGAGAGAGAGAGAGAGAATGAGAATCTTAAAACAGGATCCATGCTCAGTGTGGAGCCTGATGCAAGGCTTGATCCCACGGCCCTGGGATCATGACCTGAGTAAAAATCAAGGGTCAGATGCTCAACTGACTGAGCCACCCAGGCACGCCATCCAGAACAGTTTTTTTTTTAATGTTTATTTATTTTGAAAAAGAGAGAGAGAGAATGTGAGTGGGGCAGAGGCAGAGAGAGAGAATCCCACGCAGGCTCTGCACTCTCTGCTGAGCCCAACACGGGGCTCAGTCTCACAGATTGAGAGATCATGACCTGAGCCGAAATCAAGAGTCAGATGCTTAACCGACTGAGCCACCCAGGCGCCCCCCAGAACAGTTTTTACCTAGGTAAGTGATGGGCTCCGTGTTCAACTTAGACAGGGCTAGAGCGTCGGCTCCTAGCCTCTGCCACACATAAACACATGAGGGTTGGGTAAGGCTGGTTGGCTTCCCTGGGACTGGGGACGCACTCGGGAGCAGTGCGTGAAAAGTAGAAGCAGCAGGTCAAAAGGAGAAATCCCAATTGGAAGGGGACCAGAATCACAGCTGAGCAGATCGTCTAAACCTTGAGCTAGAGTCAAAGGTTAGAGACAGAAATTTGGCAGAGAGACTAGTTAAGCTGCTGAGTAACAAGTGTAAATGTGGGCAGGCAAGAGAGAGCTTTCTGGAATCAACATGGGAATCAACCCATTTGTGTCTCAGTGTGAGATCCAAAAAATAGCGTGTGATACATCCATACAATGAAATACCACGCAGCCGTTAGAGGTGCCTATAAAGTATGGAACAAAGCCCATGACATTTAACTGAGTAAGAAATCATGGAGAAGTAATCATTATGTGCGTGGGATATATACTATATACTATATAAAATAATATATATATATATACTAGATACAGTATTTTTTAAAAATTTCTTATGTTTTATTTCTTTTACAGAGAGAGAGACAGAGCACAAGCAGAGGAGGGACAGAGAGAGAGGGAGACACAGAATCCAAAGCAGCCTCCAGGCTCTGAGCGGTCTACACAGAACCTGGTGCAGGGCTCAAACTCGTGAATTGTGAGATTATGACCTGAGGTGAAGTCAGACACTTAACTGACTGAGCCACCCAGGCGCCCCAATATATATAGTATTTTTTAGAGAGGAGAGTCTGGAATTACACATTTGGAACTATTAATAGCAGTGGTTTCTGGAACAACTTTTCATTTATACATGTCTGGATTGTTTGAAAATTTTTACAAAGCACATATATGACATTCAGTAAGAACTGAAAGAATAATATAAAAGGTCCTTAGAAAGAAAGAAATTACCCCATATAGAACACCCACATGGAGTCCTCAAATGTTTTCATTCCACCCGGAAAAGCTTTGTATTCCTTGGCCTTCCAGGAGCTTCAAATAGGTTGTGGGTCTGGGGTCTGGGGTTGGGGGTATTTGTGTCTGAACAGTTTGGATCTAATTCCTGTCTTTGTTTCTCATTTCCACCTGCCTCCTATAGAAGTCTGAAGGGAAGGTGAAGAAAAGAGGCTCTTTATTTTATTCACTTATTATTATTATTTTTTTGTGTGTGGTAAGAACACTTAACATGAGACCTATCCTCTTAATAAATGTTAAGTGCACATTATTTTGGACTATAAGTACAATATTGTACAGTAGGTCTCTAGAGCTAACTTATCTTACTTAGCTGAACCTGTATGCCTCCTAACAATTCCCCATCCCCCAAACCCTGGTAACTACCATTTTAAATTCTGATTTTTTAAATTCATCTTTTTTAGATATCTCATAAAGTGGAATCATCCAGGGGAGCCTGGCTCTCTCAGTGGGTAGAGCATGTGACTCTTGATCTCTGGATTGTATGTTCAAGCCCCACACTGGGTGTAGAGATTACTTAAAAATAAAATCTGTTTTTTTTAATTAAAAAAAAATGTTTGTTAGTTTGTTTGTTTATAGCACAAGTAGGGGAGAGGCAGAGACAGAGGGAAAGACAGAATCCCAAGCAAGCTCCGCAGTGTCAGCACAGAGCCTGATGTGGGGCTTGACCCCATGAACTGCAAGATCATGACCGGAGTCTAAATCAAGAGCCAGACTCTCAACCTACTGAGCCACCCAGGCTGACCCGTTCAAAATAAAATCTTAGGGGCACCTGCGGGGTTCAGTGTTTGAGCACTGGACTTCAGCTCAGGTCATGATCTCAGGGTTCATGGGTTTGAGCCCTGCATCACCTTGGGATCCTTGGTCCCCCTCTCTCTCTGCCCCTCCCCCACTTGGGTGCACTCGCGTGCTCTCTGTCTCTCTCTCTCTCTCAAAAATAAATAAACATTTTGGGGCGCCTGGGTGGCTCAGTCGGTTAAGCGTCCGACTTCAGCTCAGGTCACGATCTCACAGTCCGTGAGTTCGAGCCCCGCGTTGGGCTCTGGGCCGATGGCTCAGAGCCTGGAGCCTGCTTCCGATTCTGTGTCTCCCTCTCTCTCTGCCCCTCCCCGTTCATGCTCTGTCTCTCTCTGTCTCAAAAATAAATAAACGTTAAAAAAAATTTTTTTTAAATAAATAAACATTTAATAAACAAATAAATAAATTCCATTCTTTTAAAGAAAGATCACTCTGGAAAACAGTATGGAGGTTCGTCAAAAAATTAAAAACAGTACTAACCTATAACACAGCAATTGTATTATGTATGTATGTATGTATGTATGTATGTATGTATTTTAACGTTTATTCATTTTTTGAGAGACAGAGAGAGACAGAACATGAGCAGGGGAGGGGCAGAGAGAGAGGAGTCACAGATTCCGAGGCAGGCTTCAGTCTCCCAGCTGTCAGCACAGAGCCTGATGCGGGGCTGAAACCCATGGGCCACGAGATCATGACCCGAGCAGAAGTACCTAGGTGCCCCAAGTACTATTAGGTATTTATCCAAAGGATACAAAAATGTTGATTCAAAGGGGCACATGCACCCCAATGTTTATAGCAGCGCTATCAACAATAGCCAAATTTTAGAAAGAGCCCAAATGTCAATCAACTGACGAATGGATAAAGATGTGGGAGATATATATATATATACACACATATATATGTATACATGTATATATATATATATGTATATATATCAGAGAAAGACAAATATCGTATGATTTCACTCACATGTGGAAACTAAGAAACACAGCACATGAACATAGGGGAAGGGAAGGAAAACTAAAATAAGATAAAAACAGGGGCACCTGCGTGGCTCAGTCAGTTGGGTGTCTGACTTTCACACAGTTCACGATCTCGCGGTTTGTGGGTTTGAGCCCCGCGTCGGGCTCTGTGCTGACAGCTCAGAACCCGGAACCTGCTTTGAATTCTGTGTCTCCCTCTCTCTCTGCCCCTCCCCTGCGCGCTCTCTCTCTCTCTCAAAAATAAATAAACATAAAAAAGATAATAAAAGACAGAGAGGGAAGCAAACCATAAGAGACTCTCAAATACAGAGAACAAACAGGGTTGCTGGGGGGGGGGGGGTGGGCTAAATGGGTGATGGGCATTAAGGAGGGCACTTGTGACTAAGAGCACTGGGTGTTGTATGTAAATGATGATTCACTAAATTCTACTCCTGAAACCAATACTACACTGTATGCTAACTAACGAATTTAAATAAAATTAAAAAAAAAAATTAAAAAATGTGGAATCATGTGGTACTTGTCCATCTGTTTGACTTCTATCACTCAGTATAATGTCCCCAAGGCCCATCCGTGTTGTGGCAAATAGGAGAATTCCCTTCTTTTAAAAACAAAAACAAAAAACATTTATTTATTTTTGAGAGACAGAGAGAGACAGAGCGTGAGCAGGGGAGGGGCAGAGAGAGAGGGAGACACAGAATCCGAAGCAGGCTCCAGGCTCCGAGCTGTCAGCACAGAGCCCGATGCGGGGCTCAAAGTCACAAACCGTGAGATCGTGACCTGAGCCCAAGTTGAATGCTTAACTGACTGAGCCACCCAGGCGCCCCAAGATTCCCTTCTTTTTTAAGGCTGAATAGTAATCGGTTGCATGTACATATCCCATTTTCTTTATCCAGCCGTCTGTTGATGGACATTTTAGGTTGTTCCCACATCTTAGCTATTGCGAATAGTGCTGCCGTGATCACAGGAGTGCTAATATCTGAGAAGAGGGTCTTTTGGAGAAAGGTCCTGTGAAGGAGGGCTTGCTAGTGGGTTCCCAGGGTGGCACAGTCTCTGGAAGGGTGAGCAGGAAAGAGCCCGTGTGGGGCTGACTGAGAAAGGGAATGAGGGAAGATGTCAGGGGAGCACCGGCAGCAGGAACCTCTCCTCACTCATGGCTGCCACACCTGTGCCTTCCCCCAGAGAGGACTGTGTTTGCAGGAAATATGAGACAAGGGCCCATCAGTGGTCCACCTTCAATTACAGAGCATCAATAGCTCCACAAAAGGGGAAGCCACCACCCGCGTTTCAAGATGGTAGCAACATCACCATCGTTCTCGCACAGATACACAGTGAGAATATTAAGGAGACAAACATCAGGATGACAAAGCGGGTTCAAAGAAGGATGCAAAAAACTACGTGTCCGTGCGTGTGTGCACATGCACGAGCTCACACGCACACTCTCAATGAAAAAGAGAATTCTGGACGAAGAACCCGTCTAAGTCGACAATGGAAGTGGCTACTGCCTTACCATGCAAGAAGACCACAGTCTTTGGGGTTACCATTACTGTCTCTTCCAAATGTTTCTATTTTACCTTCTTCGATACCAGAGAAAAGCGGGGCGCCTGGGTGGCTCAGTCGGTTGAGCGTCCAACTTGGGCTCAGGTCATGATCTCACGGTTCGTGGGTTCAAGCCCCGCATCGGGCTCTGTGCTGACAGCTCGGAGCCTGTTTCAGATTCTGTGTCGCCCTCTCTCTCTGCCCCTCCCCCACTTGCGCTCTGTCTCAAAAATAAATAAACATTTTTTTTTAATTGAAAAAAAATACCAGAGAAAAGCATTTGCATCTTACCCATTTTGGCAGGTCAATATCCGACATGAAAGATCCTGGGCCCTGATCCATAGTAAATAAGAAGTCAAAGCAAATTTTTCTTCCCCTAGAATGGTATTCCTCAGCCAGGTTCTGAAGAGAGGTTGGCACCCTAATGCCCAAGGCATTCCTTTTTTTTTTTTCCCTTAGTTATTTTAATGTTTATTTATTTTTCAGAGAGACAGTGTACGAGTGGGGGAGGGGCAGAAACAGAGTGGGAAGGGCAGAGATGGAGAGGGAGACACGGAATCTGAAACAGGCTCCAGGCTCTGAGCTGTCAGCGCAGAGCCTGACGTGGGGCTTGAACTCGGGAGCGGTGAGATCATGACCTGAGCTGAAGTCGGACACTCGACCAACTGAGCCCCCCAGGAGCCCCCCAAGGCCTTCTTCATATGTAATCAACCCACTTCTCTCTGCATCTAAGGTGGTATCAGTTGTGTACTGTCCATGGGAGAAAATAGTCACTTGAACAAGTCTCTGTGTTCTGAGAATAAGATGACCCTGATTCCTCTGCCCTGGGTCCAAATTTTGGTTCATTTTTCTTCAGAGGAGAAACTATAGGTGCATACATTTTGAGCAAGAGTTCATCCACGTAACTTGTACTTCTACGATCTGAGGACCAACTGGAAGAAAAATATTCAAAACCTGATAAAATGCCCAACGTGATAAAATTCTCTCTAGAGAAAGAGCTTTAATGGGAACTTGAACCTCACCCAGGGTACCCAAGTGGGGAGAAGCCATGTGCATATCAATATGGGGGAAGAGGTCCCCACCAGAAGGGAAGGTTCTCGAGGCAGAGAAACCCTAGACCTGCCCCCCAGGGTTGGTCTGAGTTCACAACCCTGAGCTGATTGGCTATCTGAACACCCATACTAGTGAGAAATTCTGCAAATATCCTAATTAAGTCAACCGCAGGCCATTCGTCTTGGGGAAAAATGCTAATGTCCTCAGCCAGGGAAGATCTTCAGCTTTAATATCAACCTCATCAGACAAGAGAATCTCCACAAAGCAAAGACACCCTCTGAATGTCCAGAGTGGCCAGAGAGCCGAGATGGCTGAGGAGGTAGACCCACAGACTGGGCAAACGTCTCCACCGGGCCTTCTCCACCCAGAGACTGGTCCACAGACCACCACACTCTGGCTGCCGGACGGGAGATGTTCACTCTGGTGCCTGCTTCAGGTTAACCCCTGGTGTCTACCTCTTCTTTACAAGGATTCATCAGGATTTGTGGTTCAGACAGACTTGTTCCGTATCCTGGCTCGTCACTTACTTGCTATGTGATGTTGAACGGATCGATTAATTTCTATGAGTCTCTCTCTTCTTAAAAAAAAAAAAATTTTTTTTTGTTTTAATTTTAGAAGAGAGAGCATGAGCAGGGGAGAGGGGCAGAAGGAGAGAGAATCTTAAGCAGGCTCCACACTCAGCACGGAGCCTGATGCGGGACTCTATCCCGAGACCCTGGGGTTACGACCTGAGCCAGAATCAAAAGTCAGATGCTCAACTGACTGAGCCCTCCAAGCGCCACTCTCTCTCTCTTTTTAATTTTATTTATTTATTTTTTTAATGTTTATTCATTTTTGAGAGAGAGAGAGAGAGAGAGACAGAGGCAGAGCATGAGTAGGGGAAGGGCAGAGAGAGAGGGAGACACAGAATGTGAAGCAGGCTCCAGACTCTGAGCTGTCAGCACAGAGCCCAATGCAGGGCTTGAACTCATGAACAGCAAGATCATGACCTGAGCCAAAGTCAGATGCTTAACCGTTTAACCGACTGAGCCACCCAGGCACTCCGGGACATGTCCTCTCTCTCTTTTTTTTTTTTTTTTAATGTTTATTTATTTCGAGGGAGGGGAAGAAAGAGAAGGAGAGAGAATTCCAAGCAGGCTGAGTGCTGTTAACACAGAGAGGCGGGTCTTAAGATCTCACCGTTGGTGAGATCATGAGCTAAGCCAAAATCAAGAGTTGCAGGCTTAACTGACTGAGCCACCCAGGCTCCTCGCCCCTCTCTTTTTTTAAATTTAAGATGAGATTAATATGAGCACCCACTTCATAGGTGTCATGAAAATTAACAAGGATGAATGAGGTTGCTTTCCACCACCTTCTTTTTGTTTGGCTGACCCAATTTCCCAGAATCCACAAGCTCAGTGTGTGTCCCAGGCCCCCAGCTTGGGCCTGGGGATGGGGAAGTGGCATCCTCTGTGCCCTTGTGGTGAAGGAACTCCCCCATGGCTGAGGGGGTTCCCAAGTGGCCATAGGAAGTGGACCACCAGCAAAGCATAGTCTTTATGGGTGTTTTCCAATGACCCCCAAGGAGATGCACACGTATTCTCTCGTCCTGTCCTTGGGCAGTCCCTTAGGATAGCAGTTCTGAAGCTAGCAGCTAACTTTCCTGACTGTTCTAAACAGGACCGGCCCAGCAGTGAGATGATCATAGAACTTTACAGCCATATCAGAGACCTTGTTGGGCAAAGAGGGAAGGGTTGCCAGAATTAGCAAATAAAATACAGAATGCCCAGTTAATTTTGAATTTCAGATAAGTGACCAAAAAATATTATTATTACTTTTTAATGTTTATTTATATTTTTTTTTTTGAGAGAGAGAGAGAGAGTGAGCAGGGGAGGGGCACAGAGAGAGGGAGACAGAGGATGGAAAGCAGGTTCTGCATTGACAGGAGAGAGCCCAATGTGGGGCTCGAACTCAAGAACTGTGAGATCATGCCCTGTGCCGCAGTCGGACGCTTAAATGACTGAGCCATGCAGGCGCCCCAGGAGAAAAAAAAAAATTTTTTAAGTATTTCCCAATATTTCCTGGAACATACTTCCTAAAATTTTTTTTTTTTTTTGGTTGTTTATTTATCTGAAATTCAAATTTAACAGGGCTTCCTGTGTTTTATCTGGCAACCCAGAGAGGAGGGCTTGGTGCGAGGGGGAAACAACTTGGGGGTCACACAGCAAGCCAGGCCTCACCGCCAGGTCTGCTGGTTCCCAGGCCACTGGCCTCACACCCAACCATCTGCCCAGGCATAAGGGGAATGAATGCTTGCTGGGCTGGCGGCCTCGCGGATTCCTCGCCTGTTCTACAAGCGAAGAACCACTAATTCCAGGTCTCCAGCGGCGAAGCACGACACCCGCACAGCACACGGGAGAACAGGGCCGAGCTCAGGACTTGAGGGGATTTAGGTCAGAGTCCAGGCTATTTTCCAAGTGCGGGTGATCACAGGCCAGACATTTAACTGCTCCAAGGCTCAGGTTTTTAAACTACCAAACGGGCACAATGAGACCGATTTCCAAAGGGTTACTTTGAGGATTAGCAGAGTTGAGCAATTCCCCAAAAGTTGGTTGCTTGTAAACTATGGAGTATATTCTGGGTCTATGCAGTTTCATCAGGACCCATGAAGACAGAAGAGGAACTTTGGGTGTGGAGGGCTGAGAACTTGCACCCAAGCTTCTCCACCCCGGGCTCCCAAGGGGCTTGGGACTGAAATCTGGCCCGGCCCCACGAAGCCCGACCGAGTGGTCCGTCCCATCCCCATTTACGGGAACTCACAGCGGCGATCAATCATCCTTAATTTGTAACTGGGCAGTGTCCTGAGCCAGCCAATAGCCAAGACCGACCCCACCACGCACCCCACCTCCCTGACCCTGCGGGACTATCCACTCAGTCGGCACTGAAGCTGCCCAGCGTCCAGGAGTTTGGAGCAGGTTTGGTGATGGGGGAGGGGGGGCGCAGGGGTGCGGGGGTGGGGGTGGGGAGTGGGGTGTCTTCGTCTCCTTTCCCTTCCCTGGTTTCTTGCCCCCCTTTTATCTCTGAAGTTTCTGTAGACTTGCTTCCACTGAAGACTTCTGTCCCCCTCCTCCCGTTACCCCCTCCCCTCAGTGCCCCTCTCTACCCCCCCCCACCGTAACCCCCCCACCGTACCCCCCTCCCGCTCCCGCCTGAGCTGTGGTGCCCAGCCCCCTCTGGACCTCCCCTGCTTCCCCCTGCCTCTAGCGTCATTGTTAGGCTTTAAAGCCGGACTCTGGATGGAACAGATGGATGGAGACCCGGCCTTGGGAGGGGGAAGGAAGGGCCAGCCGGTGCCGGGAAAGGGAAGCGGTTTGGGGAAAACAAAACAGGGGGAGGAGCCTGGGAGAGGAGGAGGAGAAGGAGGAGGGGATTCGCGCTGAGGGGCTAAGGCCAGGAACCGAATGGGGGCGGGCCCAGGGTGGGTGGAAGGTGCTGTGGGGTGGAAGCCCCCAGGGCCCCAGGGCTGGGAGCTGACTGCAACGCCGGCTGTCTCCGCAGGTCCCGGCTGACGCCGCCGCCCAGATGGCCTCCAGGCTGACCTCGCTGACCCTCCTGCTGCTGCTGCTGCTGGCTGGGGTGAGTGGTCCCTTCGAAGGGACGTGGGGGGGGGGGGGGGAAGGGGGTTGAGGTTTAACCGTTCCAGGCCCGGAGAACGAAGAGAGCTCCTCTTGACATCAGCAAGTGTGGTCCTTGCCCCGGGATTCGGAGAGAGCGAGGCAGCAGCCAGGTTCTAATCCCGGCCCGCTGCCCACCAGTTGGGGTGGCCTTGAGCAAGTCCCTTCCCCGAGCTTACCTGTGATGGTTTATAAAGTGGAGAATAGAGCGGAAGGGTCAGAGAGGGCCAGGAAATGGACAGCATTCTGTGATCTAGAAGCCGGGGGTTATGGTGGCAAACTGAGCTGCGGGGTGGGGTGGGGCCCCGGCTGCTGAGACCCTGGTTCTCTCGGGGCTGCGCCTGTGAAAACACTCCGGGGGTCTGGGTGGGGGCCGATCGCAGCGAGAGGTCCCAGTGGTGTGGGAGTCAGGAGGAAGGTGGGCGCTTGCTTTGCGCGTCTGTGCAGGGATGGTCGAGTGTGGAAGTTGGCCTGGGAAGTTCCATTAGAGAATCAGCAGGTGCTGCCCTTTGAAGAGCGAGGGATCTGGAATCAGAGTCGAATCATCAGCTTCTGTGAGACCCTGGGTTAGTTACTGAATATCTCAGCATCAGTTTCTTTTATCAGTGAGATGGGATAATAGCCATGACATTTGGGGCTGGATAATTCAGTAGGAGGGTCTATCCTGTGCACTGGAGGACCTTTGCAGTATCCCCGGTTTCTACCCACGAGATGGCCATTAGCAACTCCACCCTACCCCCCAATCCCCTTCCCTCCCGTAAGATAACCAAAACTGCCTCCAGACATTGCCAAAAGTTCCCAGGGATTAAAATGGTCTCAGACTGAGAGCCACTGGTCTATACTATTTCTTCCTCCTCCCTTCCTTTCTTTTGGAACGCTGGGGGTTTTCGGTAGGCACTACTGTAACGGCTTGCAACCCACAATTTGAAAAACCACAGTTCTCACGCAAAGATCACGAGCTCAAATATCTATATTGGCCTGGCAGGTGAGCTGAGACAGGCCGATACCTAAAAGAAATTGCAAGAGGGGCGCCTGGGTGGCTCAGTCGGTTAAGCATCGACTTTGGCTCAGGTCATGAGATCTCACGGTTCGCAGGTTCGAGCCCCACGTTGGGCTCCATGCTGACAGCTCAGAGCCTGGAGCTCCCTCTGCGTCTCCCTCTCTGCTCCTCCTCTGCTTCCGCTCTGTCTCTCTCTCAAAAATAAGTAAACATTAAAAAAAAGAAGAAGAAGAAATTGCAAGAACATCGATAAATGGCCGTTGGCACTCAGCTCCAAAATTTGGGAAACAACTTCCCGTAAGGCAGTGATTGCCCAGAGTTAACAGAGTCCCCGTCTGCTCCTTACCTTTGCGGAGATTATCCCTGTCTCCACCCCTGCCCCCACCGGCTCCAGCATTGCCCCTTCTCTGGAAAAACTAGTGGTTGGCAGCTTCAGGCAGGCCCCTTACCCACCAGGTTTTTCCAGCAGTTATTCTCCAGTACAGGACGTTTTCCACAGCCCCCCCTTCCCTTCCCGCTTTGAATGTTTAAGGGGGACTGTGCTTCGTGGCGGGAAAAATGAAACTCCGTTTCTTGAACCGCAGGTTAGAGCCTTCTCAGATCGGAGTGTTCCTAGCCAGAGCTCCACGGCAGAGAGCCAGCAAGGAAAAAGCAAAGAACACATCTTGGAGGGAGAGATCCCCAAGGATGTATCCATTCAGCACACCGAGGACTCTTCCACCTTGTTGAAAACCAGCTCAACCGTCGAAACAACTAATACTGCTTTTGAATCCACCCGTCAGCCCTTCATCCAGTCCACTACTCAACCCACGACCGAGCCTACGACTAAGCCCACGACCGAGCCCACGACCGAGCCCACTACGGCACCCTTCTGTCCGGGGCCTGATACTTCCTGCTCTGACGTGGAGAGTCAGTCGGCAGAGTCCAAGTTGGGAGAGGCTTTGATGGACTTCTCGGTGAAGCTCTACCATGCCTTCTCAGCAATTAAGAAGGTGGAGACCAACATGGCCTTTTCTCCATTCAGCATTGCCAGTCTCCTGACTCAGGTCCTGCTTGGTAAGTTCTGACAAACTCAGGTCCGGACAAAGTTCTCTCCAAGTTGTACGTTGGCCCCTCCCAGGAGGTTCCCCACCCAGATGCCTACAAACCCCAGATGCCTCAGGGAGGAAGCTATAAAAATGGGCTACGTTTGGGGGGAGGGTAACCTTTCATTCTTGAGCATTCACGTATGCCTTCAGCTAACAGTGATTTGATAGGCACCAAGGCCTATAAAACCCCACGGACGGTACAGGAACAAACATTTTTTATTTTATTTTTTTTAAATTGACATCCAAGTTAGTTAGCATATAGTGCAACAATGATTTCAGGAGTAGATTCCTTAATGCCCCTTACCCATTTAGCCCATCCCCCCTCCCACAACCCCTCCAGTAACCCTCAGTTCTCCATATTTATGAGTCTCTTCTGTTTTGTCCCCCTCCCTATTTTTATATTAGTTTTGTTTCCCTTCCCTTATGTCCATCTGTTTTATCTCTTAAAGTCCTCATATGAGTGAAGTCATACGATTTTCGATACAGGAACATATAAAGCAAAGTTCCAGTCACCAGCCTTGGTTCAGGGCAAGGCGGTAAGGAAGGTGAAGCCATGACTGATAGACGTAGAATAGAATCATGCTGATGGTGCTTTCTGGCTGTGTGACCTTGGCAGGCTCCTTAACTTCTCTGAGCCTGAGTCCTCAGGTGTGAAATGGAGATGGTTGTACCTACTCCAAAAAAGAAAGCAGATAGCTTAGTGCCTGGCTCAGAGGGAGGTCAAAAAAATGTTAATCCTCTGCCTTCCTGAGAGATGCTATTAAGTCCCGTGGGATTAACCTCTATCTACACCCCCTAGAGTGCTCCATAAATTTTTTCTGTTACTGCACAGAAGAGGGGCACAATAAACATCTAATAATGAATAACTAAAAGGGTATTGAACGTCTATGCTCTTTTTTTTTTTTATTTTTAATTTTATTTGTTTATTTTGAGAGGGAGGGAGGGAACAGGAGAGGGACAGAGAGAGAGAATCCCAGGCAGGCTCCACACTGTCAGCGCAGAACCTGACTTGGGGCTTGAAGTCACAGACCATGAGATCATGACCTGAGCTGAAATCAAGAGTCAGATGCTTAACCGAGTGAGCCATCCAGGTGCCCCCAAACATCAATGCTGTTTTGTGATTCTCTGGTGTCTCCTCTCATGTGTCCCTGCCTATAGGGTAAACCTTTGTAAACCCAAACCAACTAAGTAATAGTATACGTGTGAAACAGGCAGTGATTGGACTAGGCCTTCCGTGACATGTGGGATTAAAATTAGGTGGAAAAATGGAGACTATTCAAAGCCTTGGAAAAGCTTATCCGTGATTATTCCCAATTCCCCCACCCCTGTCTTTGACATAGGAATTGTCTTTTGAAACAGTCGCTCCCACTCAGATGATTTGCGATTCCCTTCAAAGCAAGAAACAACGTGCCCCCCCCCCCCCCATAATTCCAGCCTGGTCTCTCAATCCTAGTCCTGAATGGTGGGTCCCCCGTTCCTGCAGTTCTCCCTCATTTCTGCCCTTGGTCGTAGGCGCTGGGGACAGCACCAAGAGAAACCTGGAGAACCTCCTTTCCTACCCCGAGGACTTTGCCTGTGTCCACCAGGCCATGAAGGCCTTCACATCCAAAGGCTTCACTTCATTTTCTCAGATCTTCCACAGCCCGGGTGAGTTTCCTGGGAGAAGACAACAGCTGCTAAGCAGGGATTGGAGAGGATTCTGAGGGGGACCTGGGGAAAGAGGCTGGAGGGAACGTTAGAGCTAGAACATCAGCGATGGACTGCAGAGCAGGTGAGGGCCTCAGCAGGAATGCCATTTGGCTCTAGGTGCTGGATGGTTCTCCTGGTAAGGCCTTGGGCAAGTCATTTCCATGCATCAACCCTGATTAGATTTAAGAATGGCCTTCTGCATTTATTCATAGATAGGACCAGAGGGCTCAAGTTAAAAAAAATTCTTTTAAGTTTATTCATTTATTTTGAGAGAGAGAGAGAGAGAGAGAATCCGGAGTTGGGAGAGCCTGAGGTGGGGCTTGAACTCACGAACCCCGTGAGATCATGACCTGAGCCTAAACCACGAGTCAGACACTTAACCGACTGAGCCACCCAGGTGCCCCTCAAGTTGAAAATTTTTTATTAATCTGGGTCAGGGGAGCCTTGAGACTTGTAGTTGTTTGCACTTTTGTGTTCTGTGAATTTGTGGTCATTTACGTATATTGCATTATTGAGTATGTAATAAGGTTAATAAGCTTCCAAAATGATGTAATACAGTTATTTTCAAATTTTCTTCCCCAGAGCCCTGGGGTTCTGCTGAGCTGCTTCAGGGGTCGTGGTGGAAGTTAGGGGGGTGATCAGGGAGGCTGAGTGGTGGGTGGGGTACCAGCTGTGGGGGCGGGGGCAGATGGGGCCAGCCAGGCTCCGAGCCCTCCCCCAGCTTCCACCAGAGCCCTTTTAACTGTGGGCTTCAGACGTGACTATTTGAAACCACAGTTCTGCTCCTTAAAGAGGTTCGAAAACTACAGATCTAGTCTGACCCCCTTCTTTAAAGGGAAAACTTTTTCCTGTTTTTCTTAAACTTGTTTTAAAAATGTTTAATGTTCATTTGTTTCAGAGAGAGACAGAGACAGAGAGACAGAGAGAGACAGAGCACAAGTGGGGGTGGGGCAGAGAGAAAGGGAGACACAGAATCCAGGCTCCAAACTGTCAGCACAGAGCCTGACTTGGGGCTCGAACCTGCGAACTGTGAGATCATGACCTGAGCTGAAGTCGAACACTCAACCGACTGAGCCACCCAGGCGCCACTTTTTTAAACTTAAAAAGCAATACTTACTCATTGTAAAAAACAGAAAACACAGGGAAGCAAAACAAAAGAAGAAGAAGAAACAAAGGAAACTCAGCCATCAGCCCATTATCTTAAAAAAAAAAACACCCTGTTTTTAGAGATGGGCAAAATCGTCTCAGAGGTGTTCAAGAAACACTGCATTTACTTATTTGCTACAAATCCACTCAATCCTCTGTCTTGCTAGATTGGTAGAAAACACAACTGCATTTGATGTTATCTATTTAGTCCAAGAAAAATTACTCTTCAAACACTATTCCCCCCCCCCCATTTTTTTTAAAGTATTTATTTATTTATTTATTTTGAGAGAGAAAGAGAGAGCACAAGCAGGGGAGGAACAGAGAGAGAGGTTCCCAAGCAGACTCCGCAGTATCAGCGCAGAGCCCGAGGCAGGGCTCAAACTCACGAATCGTGAGATCATGACCTGAGCCGAAATCGAGAGTCGGACATTCAACCGCCTGAGCCACCCAGGCTCCCCCAAACACTATTTTCTTTAGTGGACTTGAACTTTAGAGAAGAAAAGCCGGGAAATCTCGCCGGATTTCCACTGACACCGAGAAGCAGAGTCCATTCTCTGCTGAATTCAGGGGAGAGAGTAGGGAAAACACTGGCAAATGGAAGTTAGTATCTCAGAAGAGTTATTTTGCCGAGCTACAACCACACGGCAAGGGGAGACAGCAAGGGCCTCGGATGGGTCCTGCCTTCAGTTCAGGGCTGGCTTTCTCGGGGCCTCCAGTGTCGTGTCTGTAAGAGGAGCGGGCTGGCCCCCTGCTCCAGCCTGCCGTGTTCGCTGCGGCGAGCTGAGAGCGATAGGAAACGCGTTCCCTCTCACAGCCTGCTCCTAGAAGGGAGAGGATGTTCAGGGGACTCATGCCTCCCTCTCTCCACCTGCCTCCCGCCCCCCAGACCTGGCCGTAAGAGACACCTTTGTGAATGCCTCTCAGAACCTCTATGGCAGCAGACCCACAGTCCTGGGAAATGACAGTGATGTCAATACAGAGCTCATCAACACCTGGGTGGCGGAGAAGACCAACCACAAGATCACGCAGCTGCTGGACAGCCTGCCCTCTGACACCTGCCTGGTCTTCCTCAACGCCGTCTACCTGAGTGGTAAGGGAGCCTTGAGCCACGCGGTCTTTCTGCCCTGAGTCCTTTCCCTCTTCCTGGCTTGAAAGCCCACGCAACCCCAAGTTCCACAGCTGGACCCCCTTGTGCCCGGCCCACCCCTTGCCAACAGGGCTTTGAGCTCCTCGTCATCCCTTGCCCACCTGCTTAGAGTAATTCTCCTTCCCCTTCCCTCTAGCCAAGTGGAAGACAACCTTTGATCCAAAAAGAACCAGGATGGAGCCCTTTTACCTCAAATCCTCTGTGATAAAAGCATCCATGATGAACAGCAAGAAATACCCAGTGGCCCATTTCACTGACCCAACTTTGAAAGCCAAGGTATGTTCTGGGCCCTTCGCAATCTCGTTTCAGAGCCTCTGGCAGGTCCTGGTGTCTTTTATGCCACGGCCCCCATCAGTTTGGGGCATACCCTTATGAACTTCTCATTTCTACTCCTTCCATCTGTATTTCCACCCTATCTTTTCTGCTTTTCCCCTCTCTAGCTTGGCCGAGGCAGGCATGGTTTATTTTAGGCTGGAAAGCAGGATTCTAAAAGTTTCTTCATCTCCACTGCATCGAATGTCAAAAAGTGAGTCTGTTCATCTGTTTCTTTTTCTCGTCAACCCACCAGGAGACCCTGGTGGCTTAGTTAAGTCGTGTGTATAGCATGCGTATGTAGATGTACATGGGAATGGGTAGGTATAGCTGTGTGTGCATGTGCGTGGTAAGTGCACGTGTGTGCATGTGTTAAATGGCATATGTTCCTTAGCAGAAATTGAATGGTAAAATGTCAACGGATGGGAAGGGTGGGAAGATTGAATACGGATCCCAGAAGTTTCTGGTTTTGTGTTTTTGTTTTTGTTTTTGTTTTTTTTTGAAAAAGAGAGAGCAAGCATGAGCAGGGGAGGTGCAGAGAGATAGAGAGAATCCCAAGCAGGTTCTGCTATCAGTGTGGAGCCCAACGTGGGGCTCGAACTCATGAACCATAAGACCATGACCTGAGCCGAAACCAAGTCAGACACTTGACTGACTGAGTCACCCAGGCGCCGCCAGATTAAACTCCTTTAAACCATTTATTCCATTTACAAATATGGTTCATATTTCCACAAGCAATTTGAGCTTGTCCATATATTTTGCTTTATAAAAATACTTTATAAGTTTCATATACTTGATTTTCTTTTTAAGCCTGCCAGATACCCATCAGGGCTGAATTACAACCCCCATGTTGGCTAGATCTTTCCAAGCACCTAAATCTTACTGTAAAGTAAAAATTGAATTTGAAGAGTAAATCAACTTTCCACCAACATCTCAATATCATTCTCAAATTTAATTATCCTACACCTTTTTTTTTTTTTGCTTAAAAGCATAAAACTAAGATGTCTGATTCTCTTATGAGTTTATTTATTTATTATATTTTTAATGTTTATTTATTTTTGAGAGAGAGAATGGGGAAGAGCATGAGCAGGGGAGGGGCAGAGAGAGGGTGGGAGAGAGAAAGAATCTGAAGCAGGCTTCACACTGTTGGCATAAAGACCAGTGTGGGGCTCGAACCCACGAACCATGAGATCTTGACCTGAGTTGAAGTTGGATGCTCAACCGACTGAGCCACCCAGGCGCCCCGATGTCTGTTCTCTTAAAAATTATAAACACCATTTTGAATAATGAACACACCAACCACCCTGAATATACTCTGATATTAATACTATGGAGTTGGTTTACTTTGTTAAACCCGTACTTAATTCTAAGGCTTACTGGGACTCAGGAACATTTACCCAACTAAGGAGGTTAGATTTACCGATTCAGGAATACAAGGGTTACTGGCTTGAAAATTTAAGACCACAACATGGTAATCTTATGGTAAGAGATTCAAGGTCTGTACCCAGGACCTGAAGGGTATACATTTCCAGATGAGTCTGCCCTATTCAGTGCCTATGCCAACAGGGACCCTTTGTCCATGTTCTTCAGTTGATATCAGTTTACGCCAGTTTCTTCTGAGCCATTATTTTGCATTCCAACAATCGATGGGTTTCCCATTAATTTCTTTATTGCTCAGTTGAATTCTGCATTCTAGATTTTTCTCATTCCTATCCCAACCTCAACCATGGTGCCCTTGTAATTATAGTCTCTTAACATCCTATTAGACTATGGTTTCTCAACCTTGGCACTATTGACATTTCGGGTTAGGTAATTCTTTGTTATGAGGGGCTATCCTGGGCACTGTGTAGATTTTAGCATCATCCCTGTCTTCTACCACTAGATGCCAGCAGCACTGTGGGTCCCCTCCCTTCCAATTGTCACAACCAAAATGTGTCTAGACATTGTCAAGTGTCCACTGGGAGCAAATTCACCCTGGGTTGAGAGCCCCTCTATATTAGACCTATGGGTCCTGTACTTGAGTCACACTTCTGTCTGACCACCAGTTGGAAGTCCTTTTAATGGCAAGCTTGACCGGTAAGCTAGGATCGGCTTGTACACAATCTCAAATGCCACACGAAGAGATTTATACTTAATCTCATAGACAATAAAGAGCCACCAAAAGTCTTTAAAAGGACTGGGGCGCCTGACTGGCTCAGTCTTTGGAGCATGTGACTCTTGATCTTACAGCTGTGGGTTCAAGCCCCATGGTGGGTGTAAAGATACCTTAAAAATTTTAAAAACATCCTTCAAAGGACTGATCTGGAGCACCTGGGTGGCACAGTTGGTTAAGCCTCTGACTTTGCCTCAGGTCATGATCTCACAGATCGTGAGTTCGAGCCCCACGTCGGACTCTCTGCTGTCAGCATGGAGCCTGCTTCAGATCCTCTGTTCCCCTCTCTCTCTGCCCCTCCCCCACTTTCTCTCTCACTCTTTCTCTCTCTCTCAAAAATAAATAAGCATTTGGGGCACCTGGGTGGCTCAGTTGGTTAAGCATCTGACTTCGGCTCAGGTCATGATCTCATGGTTTGTGCGTTTGAGCCCCATCTCAGGCTCCTTGCTGATCGTTCAGAAGTAGCTGACAGCTACTTTGGATTCCTCGCTCACTCTGCCCCTCCCCAGCTCATGCACTCGCTCTCTCTCTCTCTCTCTCTCTCTCAAAAAAAAATTAAAAAAAAATTAAACACATAAATAAAAGGACTGATGTGATGACTCTGTTATATACTTTATGCACAGCACAGTGGAGGGGAAGGGAACAGGGCTCAGATCAACTTGCTTGCCTATATTGTGTAGCTAGTCAGCAGCGGAGTCGGGGTATAGTCCTCCGCCTGTGTGATCAGAAAGCCATACTCATTCTCTCTGCATCTCGCCAGAGATGCAACTCACAGAGCTAGACTGGCACCGTTCACCCAGCTAGCCTCCCCATTTTGTCGCCAAGCTTGGGAGCCTCGGTCCGGCTGCGGCTTGCTGCGGTAGCACAGACTATGGCGGCAGACCAACGATAAGCCTTGGGACGCAGTGGGTGGGAGCCAGGAGAGCCGGGGTCGGAAGGCTGAGAAGGCGCATCTCTTACCCTCCAGGTGGGGCAGCTGCAGCTCTCCCACAACCTCAGCTTGGTGATCCTGGTGCCCCAGAACACGAAACACCATCTTGAAGACCTGGAACGGGCTCTCAGCCCCACTGTCTTCAAGGCTGTCATGAAGAAGCTGGAGATGACCAAATTCCAGCCCACTCTCCTGACGCTACCCCGCATCAAAGTGACAAGCAAGCAAGACATGCTGACGGTCGTGGAGAACCTAAGTAAGCTCTGGCAGCTCAGGATTACTCCGAGGCCATTGGGGTGGAGAGGAGGGTTTCCTTAGGATGTGGTTTAGCACTCTCTAGGATATTTTATACCTCCGTCATCTGAAGTTATTCCTCAGTCCTGTGAGTTAGAGGGGAAGATGCTATCATCCCATTGGATCATTGAGGAAATTGAGACTCGGTGTTTACATGACTCACCCAAGGTCCCTTGAGCTCATTAGAAAAGAACAAGAACATCAACCCAGGTCTCCATCTCGACTATTCCTACTCTGGTTCATCGTGTCATAGACACTGGGACAGGTGGCCAGGATGGGTTATGGATGCTCCTTCCCCGGGCACCTTTCATAACACGCAGCCACCCCATGGACTATGCAAGAAGCTATCTGCATAATAGAGTCTGGAGGCTTCTGAGTTTAGGGGAGGCAACAGAGATCTCTTACCTGACTTTTGGCCTCACTTCCGGATCTTTGACCTAATGTCCAGATATATCATTTCATTTTCTGTTATAGAACCCTCTAATAGGTGAACTTGTTTCCTAGTATATGACCTCATTTGGTAACATATGACCTCTTTCTGGTGTATGACCTCACTTCTAAGGTCCAAGGAAGCAAGAATATAATTTCTCAATGTTCTTTGGTGGGGGGGGTGTGGCAAGGTCTCTCACCTCTTCGGAGAGGGTGGTAGTTGGAGTGAAGATCAGCCCACTGATACAGGATCTAAGAAAGTGGACCAGAAGGCACAATATATAATTTGACAAGCAAGGGAAGTGGACAAAGAGAGTATTGGGGCTTGGTTCTAACCCAGACAATATAGGACAAATGTCTTCAGCAGCTGAGGCTTTCATTCTGGTCTTCCTTCCTTCCTTCCTTCCTTCCTCCCTCTCTTTCTCTTGCTTGTTCCCTTTCTTTCCTTCTTTCCTTATTCTTTCCTCTTTCCTTCCTTTTTTCTTTCTTTTCCTTCCTTCCTTCCTTCCTTCCTTCCTTCCTTCCTTCCTTCCTTCCTTCCTTCCTTTCTTTCAATAATCTCTACACTCAATGTGAGGCTCGAACTCACAAGCCCAAGATCCAGAATTGCACGCTCTACCGACTGAGCCAGCCAGGCGTCCCTCCTGCTGGTCTTTGACTCCTTGTTTTTCTCTGGTCTGCTCTAGAATTCTTTGACTTTCTTTACGACCTCAACCTGTGCGGGCTGACACACGACACGGATCTTCAGGTTTCTGCGATGCAGCACCAGGCCGTGCTGGAGCTGACGGAGTCCGGGGTGGAGGCGGCTGCGGCCTCGGCTGTTTCCGTGGCCCGCAATTTGCTAGTCTTTGAAGTGCAGCAGCCCTTCCTCTTCCTGATCTGGGACCAGCAACACAAATTCCCTGTCTTCATGGGGCGGGTGTATGACCCCAGGATCTGAGACCCGCAGGCCACCAGGCTAAGGCAAGCCCTCCCCCTCAAGCCTCGCCCTTCCGGTGGCAGCCTTGCTGTTGCCTGCCTGGACTCACCTCCAGCCACCTTCCGCCTCGTGTGTTCCCTGCCTCCATGTGAAGGGTGCCCTCGGGGTCTGCTGAGGGACCTACATCTAATGTCCCTTCCCTAGGGCTCCCCAAAACACTTGTTTGCAGCTTTCTCTGGCTCAAGTTTACCAGACTCTACAAATAAAACCTGGCAGACCATGACTTCCTCTCTTATTTGCCTTTCAATTTTTGAGGACAAGGGCTCCCATGGCCCCTGTATCAGCTAGTATTGCTGGGTAACAAATCATCCCAAACCCACTATGTGGCTTAACATAGCAACCACTTATTATTTCACATAAGTCTTGGGAGTGGAGGAGTGGTCTTACTGACCTGGCTGATCTTCCCAGGACTTGTTCATGCATCTCTAATAGTTGGGGGATGACCGATCTATAATGGATTCCACTGGGATACCTTGGCTCTCCTCTGCAGGTCTCCCACATCCTTCCTGCAGGCAGGGATTCCAAGAGAGTCAGAAATGAGCGGTCTTTTCCACACCTCTGCATCAAGTTTACCATCAGCCAGAGCAAGTCACTTGCCCGCATCTAGCATGAGAATGGAAAGGCACTACAAAGTTCCAGATGAGGCCATGAGTCAGGGGCTCTTGGTGACCTGCATTTACCACAGTCCCCGTGTCCCTTGTCTGCAAACAACCGCGACACTAACAGTCACTAATGTTGGGAGCTTACACGGGCAATCTGCTCTGAGCTTTGCAGACCTTTAATGCTTGCCACAACTTCATATGGAAAACTTCAGAAAGATGAAGTCTTGCTCGAAGTCACACAGTTAGGAAATGGATTTGAAAGCACGTTTCTGACTCTGAAAATTCAGAGCCACTCTCTTATATCTCTGTGCCCTTCTGTCTTAAAATCCTGACTTTTCTTAAATATCTAATTATCTGTTCATTGAATACCTAGGACGTGTCGGGCACTATGCTAAGCACCGAAAATGTAAAGATAACTTAAATTTAGTGCCTGCCTTCAAAACCTACAGCTTGACGAGACAGACAAATAGGAAGATACAATTTCGTATGTAGTAGTTTTTTAAAGTTTTGTTTATTTCTTTGTTTTAGTAATCTCTACACCCAGCAAGGGACTCAAACTCACAACCCCCAAATCAAGAATTTCATGCTCTCCCGACAGAGCCAGCCAGATGCCCGTAAGAAGATAGATTTTAGGGGCAACTGGGTGGCTCAGTGGGTTAAGCCTCCAACTTTGGTACAGATCCTGATCTCACTGTCCATGAGTTCAAGCCCCATGTCAGACTCTGTGCTGACAGCTCAGAGCCTGGAGCCTGCTTCAGATTCTGTGTCTCTCTGCCCTTCCCCTGCTCATGCGTGCACTCTCTCTCTCCCTCTCAAAAATAAATAAACATTTTTTTTAAAAAGATAGACTTTAATACTGAATGTTCTTTGCATCCCTGAAGATGTCTCAATGTGTTTTTCTCATGTCTGCCTTCTGCTCTTCGACTCGCTAACGTTCCCTCCAACTTTTATTTATTTTCTTAAAATTTTTTTCCTTTTTTTTTTTAAAGTTTATTTGTTTTTGAGAGACAAAATGTGGGCGGGGGAGGGGCAGAGAGAGAGGGAGACACAGAATCCGAAGCAGGCTCCAGGCTCTGAGCTGTCAGCACGGAGCCCGATGTGGAGCTCGAACTCACGGACTACGAGATCATGATCTGAGCCGAAGTTGGACGCTTAACCGACTGAGCCAGCCAGGCGCCCCTTCCCTCCAACTTTTAGCCCTTCTAGCTCCCTTTTTCCCTCTCTCCCCTTCTCATCCCATTTTTATTTCAGTCCCCTGTCCCTATTTCCCCGCCAAATGTGTCTGTACCCCTTTCTTCCCCCCTCCTAGTTACAGTGTTGTCAACCCAAACAGGAGGACTGGTTTCTGGATGTATCCCTGTTCCACAAGGGCTTCATCAGGCATGTGCCCTACAGGAAGATTTGATTTTCTGATAGGGTCTTTTTTTTTTTTTTTAAATTTTCTTAATGTTTATTTTTGAGAGAGAGAGAGAGAGAGAGAGAGAGAGAGATCATGAGTGGGGGAGGGGTAGTGAGAGAGGGAAACACAGAATCCCAAGCAGGCTCCAAGCTCTGAGCTGTCAGCACAGAGACCGACGCAGGGCTGGAACCCGCGAACGGTGAGATCATGACCTGGGCTGAAATCAGACGCTTAACCGACTGAGCCACCCAGGCGCCCCAACGGTCTTTTTTGTTTTTCCTTAGAGCACGAGCAGGGAAGAGGGGTAGAGAGGGAGAGAGAGGGAATGTTAAGCGGGCTCTACACTCAGTGCGGAGCCCGACGCTGGGCTCAATCCCACGACACTGGATCATGACCTGAGCTGAAATCAAGAGTCAGACGCTCAACAGACCGAGCCACCCAGGTGCCCTGATTTTCTGACAGGGTCTTAACCTCAGTCAAGCTAGTCCTGCCTGAGCTGCTTCTGTAGAGTGAGTGATTTCCTAAGGCCATCAAAGCCACCACATCACCGCTGCCTCCTGCTCCAGGGACTTCTGCTGCCTGTAGCATCTGGCTTCCCCATCCCCCTTCTCAGTGAACACCCTGGTCATGAGGAGAAACTGAGGCGTGGGGAGGGGGGCCGTGCAATCACTGGCCAGGCTGGGTACTGCAGCCAGGCTCCCCGCCCTCAGCCTTCAGTCTGGCCCCTCTCTCTCCGGCGTGCGGTGATGCAGCTTCGGTAAACATTGGCCAGACTGGCACAGGATGGATTCTGATCACCAAGCACGTCGGCTCCCTAGTGCCTCAACTGGTCAGCGTACTCTCGTCCACGCACGTTCTGGCAGACGTCGAATTCTCAGAGGCGGGAAGAAGACATGAGAGGTACTCCTGGCTTGTCCCCTCCCCTGTATTCACCTATCAGCTTGTTTTCTGCTCTCACACTTGCTCCCCCGTGTCCCGTGGACTGTTCCTAGGGCGAAGCCTCAGGAGGGCAGGTCCCAGGTCAAAGGCCTTCCTTGCGGCTCAGTCTCCCAGCCGAGGCTGAGAACCAGACAAGGGCCACCCAGATGACCTGTAGCTCTGTGGACACGGAGAGCTCATCACTTCCCAACAGGCCTGATTTGCAGGGTGATCTTTGCACATCGTTCCCTTTCACAGGGGGCAAAAGTCAATTGCAGGCCGCTGGGAAGATGCCACGTTTCCTGTCTGGGCTGATTCCTATGGGAGCGGTTGTTGAAAGCAAAGGCCCCTACCTGCTCAATCCAGTAGGTTCGTTGCTCCTTGGGGAGACCCTGACCTGAAGGTGGTGCTCAGTACCCACCTGAGATACGGACAAGCAAAGTCAGGAGGTGGAAAATGATTCTGACCCATGGGCACAGCACTTTGTAAATTTTTTGGACCCTGTCCACCGTGCTGAAAGCCAGGTTTTACTCCTGTTTGTGAGATAAGGAAGCTGAAACTCAGAAAGGTTAAGTAACTATCCAAAGGTCACACAGCTGTAAATTGATCCCACTGGTGTCAGAATTCAAATTTAGTAGGTAGTTTATCAGGCCAGGCTTCCTTTCCTTCCAAACTAAACTGTAAATCAGACCTTTTTCTTTTTCTTTTCTTTTCTTTTTGTACTTCTTTTATTTAATTTTTTTAATGTTTATTTTTGAGAGAGAGAAGAGAGACAGAGCACGAGCAGGGGAGTGGTAGAAAGAGAGGGAAACACAGAATCCTAAGCAGGCTCCGGGCTCTGAGCTGTCAGCACAGAGCCCGATGCGGGGCTCGGACTCACAAACCGTGAGCTCATGACCTGAGCCGAAGTCGGACGTTTAACCGACTGAGACACCCAGGCGCCCCTCTTTTCCTTTTTTTAAAGATTTTTTTTAGAGGAGGCTGGGTGGCTGAGTCGGTTGAGCATCTGACTCCTGATTTTGGCTCAGGTCATGATCCCAGGGTTGTGGGATCAAGCCCCACGTTGGGCTCAGTGCTGAGCATGGAGCCTGCTTAGGATTGTCTCTCTCTTTCTCTTCTTTCTCTCTCTCTCTCTCTCCCTCTGCTCCTCCCTGGCTCATGTGCATGTGCATGCTCTCTCTCTCCAAAATAAATAAAAATTTAAAGATTTTTTTTCTTTTTACGTAATCTCTGTACCCAATGTGGGGCTTGAACCCACAGCCCTGAGATCAAGAGTCACAAGTCCCACCAGCAGAGCCCAGCCAGGTGACCTTATATCTGTGTTTTCTTATGCTCCGCAACCATATACCCCCACCAAACCTATTAAAGTGCCTTACACTAAAACACACACACACACACACACACACACACACACACTATAAACTATTGAATGAATGATTGAATGAATCACCATACCCTGGTAGCAGGAAAGAATAGAAAATCTGGAATTGGAGAGAACTGAAATATTTTCTGATCTGGGGATTTTCTTCTAAGAGAACATGTGTCACTTTTTTAGGTTTGTTTGTTTAAAACAATAAACATTTATGCGTCGTTGAGTCAATCTGGGCCTGACAGTTTCTGGGTGGCCCTGGTTGTATGTTGACTGCGGTCAGCTGAGGGGTTCGCTCGAAGGTCTGATGAAGCTTGGCTTTGCTGAGCTCATAGGGTCTGTTTTGCACATCTTGGATCTTGGCTGAGATGGGTCAGCTGACCTGCTCTGCTCCACATTGTCTCTCATCTGCTAGGAGGCTAGTCCGGGCTCCCTCGTGGAGGTCGAAGGAGCCTAAGAGTGGAAGCAGAGGCATGCAAGGTCTCGTAGTCTGAAACTGGGAAGTAATACAACAGGCACTGAATGCTCGTTCTAGACCACATCAGAATGAAAGTGTAGGGAACAAGTCTCCACTTCTTTTTTTTTTTTTCCAAATTTATTTATTTAGGGGCGCCTGAGTGGCTCAGTCAGTTAAACGTCTGACTTTGGCTTTGGTCATGATCTCGCTGTCTGTGAGTTCAAGCCCCGCGTCGGGCTCTGTGCTCACAGCTCAGAGCCTGGAGCCTGCTTCGGATTCTGTGTCTCCCTCTCTCTCTGCCCCTTGCCCACTCACACTCTGCCTCTCTCAAAAATAAACATTAAAAAAATAGTTTATTTGTTTATTTTGAGAGGGACAAAGACAGAGCAAGTGGGGGAGGGGCAGAGAGAGAGGGAGAGAGAATCCCAAGCAGGCTCCGCACGGTCAGCACAGAGCCCGATGCGAGGCTTGAACCCACAAACCGTGAGATTATGACCCAAGCCAAAACCAAGAGTCAGAGGCTTAACCGACACGGAACCACCCAGGCGCCCCAGGTCTCCATGGTCTTAAAAGTATCCTGCAAATTCACTCTGCAAAGAGCCGGGGTGTAAGGAAGCACGAATAGTTGTGGCCACTATAGTGATCTTACATATCTGTAGAAAAACTATTAGCAACTTTCCCAAGCAACTGGCTGCTCTGAGATTTTCCTTAAAGAATCAAGGACTTTTGGTCTATATCATAATATCAGACATGATTTATTACGTGAAGTTTCAAGTTGCTTACGTATAGTTTTTCTCTTGCTGCTCCTGCTATCTCTGTGTCATATCTAACAAGCTCTCACTCCTCATACGTGTCACTTGAGAAAGACAG
Source organism: Panthera leo (assembly GCF_018350215.1). Taxonomy (NCBI): domain Eukaryota; kingdom Metazoa; phylum Chordata; class Mammalia; order Carnivora; family Felidae; genus Panthera; species Panthera leo. The sequence continues at coordinate 102,508,818 of NC_056688.1, forward strand.
AGGGTCACACACAGACCTGCACACATCTAGGACCCCCACCCTCCCGCCACGCACTGCGGTCTTATTCTAGGACAAAGTCCTGTGGGTCAGCCCACTGAGTTCCAATGACCCGCTTCCTTCCCCAAGTACACAATCCTCCACACCTGGAGGATTTGATTTGAAGGAATTCTGAGAAAGGACCCTGTGTGTTAGAAGTGGGATTAGGACTCCGTTGCAGTTGGTCCTTGCTGCCACGCGGTGTCACTGTTGAAACTTTGTCCTGCATAGCCTTTTGGACATTTGTGATTTTCCCATGAGGTTCCAGATACTTTAATAGCCAAGGTGGGGATTTCAACTTCCATTCTAAAGTTTCCGGTTGGAGCGCCTGGGTGGCTCTGTCGGTTAAGCGGTTAAGCGTCGGGCTTCAGCTCAGGTCATGGTCTCACTGTCTGTGAGTTCAAGCCCTGCGTTGGGCTCTGTGCTGACAGCTCAGAGCCTGGAGCCTGCTTCGGATTCTGTGTCTCCCTCTCTCTCTGCCCCTCCCCTGTTCATGCTGGCTCTGTCTCTCTCTCTCTGCCTCAAAAATAAATATACATTAACAAATTTTTAATAATAAATAATAAAAAATAAAAAATAAAGTCATGGTTTACCCTCGTTCAGCCATTATCACCCCCAAATCAATACCTTGATGATTCCCGAAGACCTCCTGAGCCACATGCTGTGTCAGAACCAGCCTGGTTCTGACCAGGCTAACCCTTAGGACCAGGTTGATAACCCCAACAGCAGCAACAGCCTAACGTGCTCCCAGCACTTACCAAGCCGTCAGGCGCCACACTAAGAAATTTTCATGGATTATAAAATTTCGTTTAAGGAGACATCACACCTTATGAAAAGGGGATGCTCCCAAAGATGTTGGATCATTCAACACTTAAGTATCTTGACACTGTATTTTCCAGAAGAATCACTGTAAAAGGGGGGGGGGGGGGAGGAAGCTTCAACCACTGCAGAACATCTTTGCCTTCGTGCTATTTTTTTTTTTATTTGCTAAACACTAGAATCTCTAACGTTTCAGGGAATAGGCGCTCCTAAATTAACTACTTGGCGTGTCACGGCAGTTCCTTGGGCTTTTTCAGAGTGTTTTATCATATCTAACTTCCATTACAAAAGTTATTGATTCTGGACCGTGGTTTTTGGCACTCATGCCACCAGTTAATGAACTCAGAAAATATCGCCCTAGGATACAGAAAATATTTTAAATGTTAAGGCTGAATATTAAAGTAACAGCCCATCAGTCATTAGCGTCCACTCTCAGAAGGTATGATGCCCATAAACAATGGCTCAATTCACACGATATGAACATGAATAGCAGTTATTTACTTTTGCAGAGCAATGGATGCGGTCACGTGACAGTGGTTGTAAACGCAGTCCACAGGCCCACTCAACTCACCAATTTTGAAATCATGTAACCTGGGCGATTTTTTTTTTCTTTCAAAAAAAAATTTTTTTTAACGTTTATTTATTTTTGAGACAGAAAGAGACAGAGCATGAATGGGGGAGGGTCAGAGAGAGGGAGACACAGAATCTGAAACAGACTCCAGGCTCTGAGCTGTCAGCACAGAGCCCCACGTGGGGCTCAAACTCACGGACCGCAAGATCATGACCTGAGCCGAGGTCGGCCGCTTAACCAACTGAGCCACCCAGGCGCCCCAGCGATTTTTTTTTTTTTTTAATTTAGGGGGATTTGCAGTTTTTCAAATGTGCATAACTCATATTTACATAATATATAAATGTAAATGATGTAGATGAAAAATGAAGCCTTCGAAAGCAATTCATCAGGTGTCACTGGCTGGCTCAGTGGGTGGAGCATGTGACTCTTGATCTCAGGGTGGTGAGTTCGAGCCACACGTTGGCTGTACAGATTACATAAAAGTAAAGTAATAAACTTAAAAAAACAAAAGCAGTTAATCTATTCCTTTAAGGTGTCGTAGTTGATGAATGACAGGGTGGAGAGTAGACCCCAGTGCTTAGGAACGCAGATTCCCTTTCTCTCAAGATAATTTAATTTTGTTTGTTTGCTTGTTTGTTTGTTTACATTTTTTGAGAGACAGAGATAGTGTGAGTGGGGGAAAGGGACAGAGGGAGAGAGAGAGAATCCCAAGCAGGCTCCACACTCAGCACAGAGCCTGACACGGGGCTCGATACCACAACCCTGAGATCCCAAGCCGAAATCAAGAGTCAGACACTCAACCGGCTGAGCCACCCAGGTGCCCTACTTATTTATCTTTTATTGAAGACTTTATTTTATTTTGTTTTTTCAAGTAGGCGTTCCCGGTGTGGGGAATGAACTCTCGACTCTGAGATGCAGAGCCTCATACCCTACTGATGAGCCAGCTAGGTGCCCCCCAAGGTAATTTCATTTTTCAGAACTTACTGATATTCCTTGTCCTAAGCCTTGGTTGAAATTACACTCATCCAGGGGCGCCTGGGTGGCGCAGTCGGTTAAGCGTCCGACTTCAGCCAGGTCACGATCTCGCGGTCCGTGAGTTTGAGCCCCGCGTCAGGCTCTGGGCTGATGGCTCAGAGTCTGGAGCCTGTTTCCGATTCTGTGTCTCCCTCTCTCTCTGCCCCTCCCCCGTTCATGCTCTGTCTCTCTCTGTCCCAAAAATAAAAAAAATAAAATAAAAAAACGTTGAAAAAAAGAAATTACACTCATCCATCCCAAAAGCGTTTCTCAATTTTGAATCTTAGGAAGAAATGTTGGGGAAATATGAATTCCCCTTATTCCAGAAAAACCCTTATACAAGTGGAACACCTCCTCCCGCCTGGCCTGATGTGGCTACTCAGGGAGGGGGAGCCTGCACAGAGCGATGGACGTTTCTGTTATTTCCTCCCTCAGGACTGGGGTTGCCAGACGTTTGGATAACTAAAAGGGGCCAGTCAAGTGACTTCTTGAAATAGGAAGTCTGCTTCAAGTGATCGAGACTAAAGACTAGCATTTATTCCTCTCGTTGCTTTTTTTTTTTAACTTTTTTTTAACGTTTGTTTATTTTTGAGACAGAGAGAGACAGAGCATGAGCAGGGGAGGGGCAGAGAGAGAGGGAGACACAGAATCTGAAACAGGCTCCAGGCTCTGAGCAGTCAGCACAGAGCCCGACGCCGGGCTTGAACTCACGGACTGCGAGATCATGACCTGAGCTGAAGTCAGACGGTTAACTGACCGAGCCACCCAGGCTTTGGTTTTCAAATGATCCTTTATTGAAATATTTTCCTTTGTAGTTCTTAACTAGCTGGGCATTCCACTGCATCACTATTGATGTGACTTATGATGTCACGAGGGTGGTGGCCGTCAACATTGCAGCCCACAGATTGGGCAGTCCCCAAGATCTCTTTAATGGGTCCAGAGAGTTCTCAGGCTAAAGATCAGTGCTGCATCTGTGGGGCAATGTTGACAATCTCATCAAAAGTGGTATTTCCACGGTGCTTAATGTTTTTCTGCTTCCATCTCTTGGCCGTTCCTTGAGGGAAACACTTCAATCTGAGCCTGTCTTCTCTGAATGGTCAGTTTCACTGAAATCCTCAGATCCTTCCCATCACCGGTTGCCTTGGCGATATCATCACCAACCTTCTTTGGAGACAGACCCGGGGGGGGCTGATCTCTGGGGCTACAGCGAGGCGGCACTGAGTTCCCTACCCGTGCACCTCAAGTATATGACTTTGATCTTGGTGGAGTCGAACTTAGGTGGCCTGGTGGAGGTGGCTGGTGTTGGATGAACGGCGACCAAAGACAGTTGCACCTTCACCTCCTCCCGGCCGAAAGCCAAAAGTTCATCGCGTATTTAATCGTGGGCTCGACTAACAACTTAGCACACATGCACACTCATAGACGTGTAAGTACACTCATACATATGTGTATACACATGTACACACAATCGCGGTCACCAGAGTCACAGACAGGCACAGACACTCACATTCACACACGTGTACAGAAACACATGCACACCGGTCTCGGGAAGGGTGTGCTGGAGTGTCGGGGCAAACTTTACACCCAGTCCAGCCCCAGACCCTGAGGAGGGCCTCCCGGACATGGGGGAAGCAGGGAACATTCCCCCACGGTAGGAGTCTCAGAGCCAGTCAGCACTAATTACAAGGCCTGGAACAGGCTCATCCATCATCTGGGAGCGACAGGCTGGCCGTGCGGCCGCCTCCTGGGCCCCTCCCCCACTGCACTCCATTTCTCCTTGAGTGACCGCAGAATGGCTCCGGCAAGCAAAAAGCGCTGTAGCTGAGAATGCAGTGCTGTCCAAAATCGTAACTACGGGCATGCCCTGGCTCAGCTGCTAGCTCTTGACTCCTCTCTCTGCACCGGGGAGAGCTCACGGAACGCTCCTCCACCCTCCTTCCATCTATTACCCCTTGGCAAACGGCTTGTACCATGTGCTCCCCACCGGGCTTCAGTATTTCACTGCAACTTTGCAATAATCCTGCACCTTGGGATTGTTTTGCCAGGTTTGCAGATGAAGAAGAGGAGCCTGTAAGACGTAATTTGCTCAGGGGCGCCCGGGGGCTCAGGTCATGATCTCACAGTTTGTGGGTTCCAGCCCTGCGTCTGGCTCTGCACTGACAGCGGAGAACCTGCTGGGGATTCTCTCTCTCCCTCTCTCTGTCAATCTCCTGCTCATGTTCTCTCTCTAAATAAATAAATAAACTTAAGGAAGGAAGGAAGGAAGGAAGGAAGGAAGGAAGGAAGGAAGAAAGAACAGACCCTTGCTCAGGGTCACCCAGTGGGGAGGGCTAGAGAAGGTATTCAAACCAGAGTCGGCTACTTGCATATCCCAGAATCCCCGTGCTTCTCCCACTGCCCGCCCCCGCCACCTCCATGCAGGTGACTCCCCACGTTGCCAGCTCATTGCTGAGCATTTTCTCTTGGGAGCCACACTGGCAGTTCTTCCTCGTCTTCTCTCCTAAATCAACTAAAGAGTCAAAGTCTGAAGGAGTCCCACAGAGGGAGACCAAATAACAGCCTCAAAGGCCAAGGGTCGGGGGCTGAGCAGAAAATGCATGGCGCTGAGCCAGCCAGGCTGCAATGACTCCACTGTGGGGCCCACCGGTGTGGTCCCAGTGTGCCGGACGTGGCTGGCTTCGGGACACAGCATCAGAGCCAGACTGTCAGCCCTGGATCCCCAATCCCTGGTCATCTAGCTCTGCTTCGTGGGGACTGAGTGTCCTGGAGGTATTTCTGGGGCCAGGGCAGTGTGGGCCTCACTGGAAAACTCTGCTCCCATGCTGAAATAATTCTGAAAACCTCCTTGAAGGCCAGGACCATGGTTTTTTGTCATTATCTTCAGCTTCAAGTATGGCATCTATAGAGCCGACACTCGGTATATACCAGCTAAAACACGAGAACAACAACAAAATACTTTCTAAATCCTATCTACTTATTTAAATGCTGCCATTCTGAGTCCAGTGCAAATCCCCATCCCCCAGCCAGCAGTGTTCTCTGGTCTTCCCAGCCAATAGCACCACGCCCTCCTCCAAGCACCAGGCTGAGCATATATTGCCTTACATAACTTGTAACATGTTCATGAGTATTTGCCTTTTCACTCCAACTACTAGGAAGCTCCTTTGGGAACCTGATTCGCACTGTGCTTCTGTGGCACCACCTATGCCTATAAACGTGCAGCAAAAGCTTTTGATTCAAAGTGTACAATGTCCAGAGGTGCCTGGCTGGCTCGGTTGGTAGAGCAAGAGATTTTCGATCTCTGGGGTCCTGAGTTCAAACCCTGTATCAGGTGGGTGTAGAGCTTAATTTAAAAATGGTTTAAAAAAAAACCCCACAGAGCGTGCAATGTCCGTATTTGGGTAAAGATTTTACTTTATAATGATGACATTGATGTTATTCTTACTTAATGTGTCTCCTCAGGAAACCACTAGAGGAAGGAATACCAAAGCACAGCTTCTTGCGGTTATTATCGGCCAGGGGCTTGCCTTACAAGTGTTCTCTCTACCAAGGAATTACACATTTGTGTGGGTGGTCTTCCTTCCTCACCGCTGCCCCCCGTCTTCGATTCCTGGGGTCAGAATTTAGGACTCCACGATGGACAGCTTCAGTCGGAACTGGGGGATGGTTCTGCACCCTTCGTGGAAGGCAACATCTGGAGTCTGGAAATGTAGCTGTAGGATTAAACAGTGTGACAACCCCGCAGATAGATTGTCTTTCTTTTTCTATTCAAATGGGCCACCTAAAGAGAATCTATACTCTGTATCATCCTGAGGGAGAGGGGGTGTTTTCCCTTTTCCCCCTAATTGATATGTAGTAACTAAAGAATTCCCATGTCCAAGCACCTGAAGTGTTTAACCTAACAGTTATATGCAGAAAAAGCAAACAAACCATGAAGTTCCCCGGCAAGAGAAAGGAGACAATAGGGGCGCCTGGGTGGCTCCGTCGCTTAAGCATCTGACTTCTGACTTCGGCTGAGGTCATGATCTCGCCGTTCTTGAGTTCGAGCTCCACACCGGGCTCTGTGCTGACAGCGCGGAGGCTGGAGCCTGCTTCACGTTCTGTGTCTCCCTCTCTCTCTCCCCCTTCCCACCCCCCCCCCATTCTCAAAAATAAATAAACATTAAAAACATTTTTTAAAAAAAGGAGAGAACTACTTTCCAATACTAACTGGTTTCTGATACTAACCAAACCAGTTTCTGATAGGAACTGCCACGCTTATAGCTTTACAGCAGCCAAGAGATGGAAGCAACCTCAATGTCCGTTAGACGAAGAATGTGTGGGTAAAGAACATGTGGTGTATACATACAACAGAACATTATTCAGCCTCAAAAGGGCAGGAAATCCTGCCGTATGCCACAGCATGACTGTGAACTTCAGGCCAGCAGGCTAGCTGAAAGAAACAGGTCACGAAAAGACAAATACTGCACGAGTCTCCGTCTGAGTTATGTAAAGCAGTCGTGGTCTTAGGAAGTAGAAAGGTGGCTACCAGGGAGTGGTAGGAGGACGGGGAAGGGACTTCTTGTTCAGTGGGTGTAGAGTTTCAGTTTTGCAAGACAAAAAGATTTTAGAGATCTGTTGCTCGAGAGTGGGCATATATATGTATGTATATATATATATATATATATATATATATATATATATATACATACAGTAAAACCTTGGATTGCCAGTAACTCATTCTATAAGTGTTCTGCAAGACGAGCAAACATTTCCAATAAATTTTGACTTGATAAACAAGCGTTGTCTTCCAATCCGAGTAGTACGGGTCGCAATGTCACATGATCCCAACGTGCGCCAATGGTTCTTGAAATTCGCTTTGATATACGAGTGCTTTGAATTATAAGCATGTTTCCAGAACGAATTATGCTTGCAAACCAAGGTTTGACTGTATTGTTTTCTTCTTTTTTTTTTTTTAAAGTAGGCTCCATGCCCAAGGTAGGGCTTGAACTCACGACCCCGACATCAGGAGTCCCATGCTCTATCCACTGAGCCAGGCAGACACCCCAAGAGTGTGCATATATTAACACTCCTGTATATTAAACACGGGTTAAAAGCGTAAATTTTATGTTATATGTGTTTTACCACAAGAATAATAATAAGAAAAAGCACCATTCTTGGGTAACAACCTTGTCCCAGGGATTTCCCAGTAGTAAAATACTCATCATAACCTATTCAATGGGTATTGTTGTCCTTGCTTCATACATGAAAGAAAGGAAGAGATCCAGCGATGTATTTGATCCCATGGCCACCTGACTTCAGCAGCCATGTTTTTTACCCACAGAGCACACTCTTGCACCCCCAGGTGGCATTGGCCTGGTGACCCTCACTCTATAGGTAAGAACAGTGAGTTGGGAGCTTGAGTTCAGACAGGCTTCTCTGGTTTTGCAAGGCCAGACTTCCCATGTCAAACCACCTTCCCAACCATATCAACAGTGTCTCCCCATATATGTTCCCCACTTCTTCCTTTGTAATAGCACCCCTGATTTTCAGCTGGCAACTTGGCCAACTGAAATGAAGACCTCCCCTGAAGGTAGTTGTGGACATGTGACTAAGTTCTGGCCAATGGGATGTAAGCAAATGTGTCAAGGATAGCTTTTGGGAGGGGTCCTTAAAATAGGGACACACCCTTCTTCAGTCCCTCTTCCTCCCTTCTGCTGGCTGGGATAAAACACGATGGCCAGAGCTTGAGGCAGAATCAAATCTGAACCTATAATCCAAACCACAGCATGTTGATGTTGTCACATGAAACCCTTGCACACAGTGAGTACACCTGGTTTATCAGTGTTCCATATGTTGCATGTAGGAGAAATCTGAAGTCATCCCATTGGTGCTGTCACGCTTAGTGTGACCCAGATCCTTCAGTGCTTATGGTTGGATGAAATTACAAGGCATTTACAGATTGGAAGCTAAAGATCCACTGACTTCTCTCAATGCCCCCTTCATTCATTCAGTAAGTTATTAACTGAGTGCCTACTACATGCTAGGCACTGTTTGGACACTGGAAATACAATGTCAAACAAGACAAACAGAGTCTCTGTCCCCTCAGAACATGCACTTTTATGGACTGATACTGTCTTCCTCCCATTTTCTACCACGTGGTATGAAATATCCCAGTGTATGTGAGAGGTGTGGGAGTAAGGACAAAATGTGGGAGGGATTTTGAAATGTGACCAAGGAGGGGCAATATTCTTTTGTCCCAGATTTCTCCACAAGGGAGACCTTGCAGGGACCTAGGGGACATTCCTGCCCTGGCCTGTGCTGGGGGTTGGAATTGGGTCAGGTCTACAATATGAATCAATAAACTCATCTAAGAGTCCACCAACTGGGCCAGTTCTTTAAGTTTCTGCGGGACCCCAAAGGGCCCCAGCTACCAAAAAAGGATTCCTGGCAACAGTAATGGTAAATGTGCTAAGTTCACCTGTGGGGACCTATATTTTCTCAAGCCAAAATCATGTCACAAGGTCTAAGAAATACCCATTTCCATGGGGTCCACTAAAACTGAAAAGTTTTGGCCTCAGAACTCTACTAGAATATAGATTGGGAACTATGACATTGTATCATATCATCTAGGCCCATCACCCTAAAACCCCTTTGCTGTTAGAAATTACTAGAAACCCAGCAGTCTGTTGTAGCACTATTCATGATAGCCAAGGTGAAAGACCAAACTAAATGTTCAACAGATGAATAGATAAAGAAAATGTGGGGCACCTGTGTGGCTCAGTCGGTTAAGCATCAGATTCTTGGTTTCGGCTCAGGTCATGATTTTGCGGTTCATGAGATCGAGCCCCGCACTGGACTCTGTACTGACAGTGCAGCTCCTGCTTGGGATTCTGTCGCTCCCTCTATCTCTCTGCCCCACCCCCCGCTCGTGCTCCCTCTCTCTCCCTCTCTCTCTCTCCAAATAAATAAATAAACTTTTAAAAAAGTATATATATATATGCATATATATATATAGAGAGAGAGAGAGAGAAGGACACACACACACACACACACACACACTGGAATACTATTCAACCTTAAAAAAAGGAGGGAATTCTTCAAGATGCAACAACATGGATGGACCTTGAGGAAATTATGCTGAGTGAAATAAACCAGACACAGAAAGACAAGTACTGCATGATTCCACTTCTATGAGGTATCCAAAATAGTCAAGCTCTTAGAATCCAAGAGTGGAATGGTGGTTGCCAGGAGCCGAAGGTGGGGGGAGGGTGTGAGGAATTACTGATCAAATGGCGTAAGATGTCAGTTAAACAAGCTGAGTAAGTTCGAGAGATCTGCTGAAGACATTGCATCTATTGTCAACAATACTGTATTGTCCACTTATAAATTTGTCAAGAGGATAGATCTCATGTTAAGTGCTCTCAACACAATGAAATAATTTTTTTGAAAAATCTAACAGTGAGCCAACACTTTATCTAGACTAAGCAAGGTGTTCTGATTAGTGCTCCAGAGAAACTTTCATTCCATCTGGGGAGATGTAACAAGGAAAAATGAGAGGGCACACAGTCTTTGCTGTCAGGGAGGATTTTGGTCTGATGGGGAACCAGACATAAAATAACAATAATCACACAAGGCAGAGGTGCAGCTAAAAAGGCAGGTGGAGATGAATTTGGAAGGTCCTGAATACTGTGCTAAAACATTTGGGCTAGAGGGGTCCCCTGGGTAGCTCAGTTGGTTGCGTGTCCGACTTCGGCTCAGGTCTTGATCTCACAGTTCATGAGTTCAAGCCCCAGGTTGGGTTCTGTGCTGACAGCTGAGAATCTGGAGCCTGCTTCAGATTCTGTGTGTCTCTCTCTCTGTTCCTCCCCCTTTATACTCTCTTTCTCTCTCAAAAATAAAAAGAAAAGAAAAACAGAAAGTATACCTTGCTTAAAAAAAAATCTGGACTACATCCTTTTTAGGGAGGTCTAACTTGGAGGAAAATGGGAGGGTATGTTGTCAGGGAGGCAGTATGCAAATGGAATCCAGAGGGTTCATTTTGCCTTGTGATGTACACCCAAACACAAAATACAGATTTTTCTAGAATGAGTTACCCATAGTTTCCATCACCTTCTCAAAAAAAGAGTCCATGACCTAGTAAAGGTCAGGAAGCAACTAGGGAGCCATCACAATTTGGGGCAGGTGAAGGATAGGAGGTTTGTGTTGTGGACTTGCACTCTGATGGAGCGGAGGTTAAGAGGAAAGTTTTCAGGGGCACCTGGGTGGCTCAGTAGGTTGAGAATCTGACTCGATTTCAGCTCAGGTCGTGATCTCTAGGTTCGTGAGTTCGAGCCCCGTGTGGGGCTCCGCACTGGCAATGCACAGCCTGCATGAGATTCTCTGTCTCCCTCTCTCTCTGCCTCTCCCCTGCTCGTTATCTGTCTCTCTCAAAATAAATAAATAAATAAATAAACATTAAACAAAAAAAAAAGAGGAAAGTTTTCAGAGGCTGATATTCAGCTGGCAGGGGAATGGTGAAAATAGGAACATCTGAGCCCAGGATTTAGGTCAATTGGATGAAAGTAGCATAGGGAAAGAGAGGTACGGATTAGCTTTACGACTGGAACCCTAAGGAAGAAGATATAAAGGACATTGTGACTGATTTTCAAATCACACAATTTCTTTTTTTTTAATTTTGTATTTGTTGGGGCGCCTGAGTGGCTCAGTCGGTTAAGCGCCAACTTCGGCTCAGGTCATGATCTCGCAGTTTGTGAGTTTGAGCCCCGTGTCAGGCTCTGTGCTGACAGCTCAGAGACTGGAGCCTGCTTTGGATTCTGTGTCTCCCTCTCTCTCTGCTCCTTCCCCACTCATGTTCTGTCTCTCTCTGTCTCTCAAAAATGAATAAACACTAAAAAAATTTTTTTTAATTTTGTATTTGTTTATTTTTATTTTTTCAATATATTTTTAATTAACTTACTTATTTTGAGAGAGAGAGAGAGCAGGGGAGGGGCAGAAAGAGAGAATCCCAAACAGGCTCCGAGCTGTCAGCACAAAGCCTGATGTGGGGCTCGAACTCACAACTGTGAGATCATGACCTGAGCCGAAATTGAGTCGGATGCTCAACTGACAGACCCACCCAGACGCTCCTCTTTTTTTTTTTTTTTTTTTTTTTTTTTTTAATTTTGGGAGTATAGTTGACATCCCATCGGCACAATTTCTTTTAATCTGCCTTACAGACAGAAGGAATATTCTCACCAATCCAGCCCAGGGTGCCTTCCAAACCACAAGCTACCAGGCAGTTTGCCAGAACTTCCCTGTAGCCTATGGTGCATTTTGCTAGGAGAGTCAGACGCCCTATTCTCATTCTCTACACCATGTGCTTCACATCCAGAAATTCTGTAAGATTCTAGTGGCTTGGCGAAAAACCTAGAGTGACTTGTTTGCCTATACGAAAATGGTGTGTCAGGGGGTCACCTCAGAGCCTCCCCCATCTCTGCAAATACAGAAGGTCTCTCTTACAGTTCTATAGAATTAAGCCATGTTGCACGGGTCATTCCAGTCTCCACAGCAGATAAGGAAGGCTGGAGGTGACTCCAAGGTTTTCAGCCTGAGCGACTGTGTTATGGTTTTAATGGTGAAGAAGAACCTAGGGAGAGAAGTGGGCCTGTGGGAAAGGTGAAGGTATGGTAATCAACGTGGGTTTGAGCAAACTGAATCCAAGGCATCCCTGAGACTTTTGATCAGCTGGGAACCTTTGGGTTGTGGGTCACAGGGTCCTAAACCCTATGTGAATAGAAGAAGGCCATCAGCAATTTCAAGCTTGCCTTTCGCCAGCATAACAACCCCAGCAATGCCACTGTCCCCAAGGTTCCAGCCAACCTCTCGGGTCTTAATGCTGATGGACTCTGAGTGGATACCCATCCTTGAATCAATTACGGTGATTTAATTGGCTAAATCCTCTGTGGTTGACAGTCTGCAAGTTGGCCCTTTAGTGACGGTACTTCCTAGTATTTGTAATCCCCTTCTTTTGGGTAGCTTACTTCTAACTAATAGTATATGGCAACGTTGGAGTTGTCACTTTTTTTTTTTAAGTTTATTTTATTTATTTGGGGTGCCCGGGTGGCTCAGTTAGTTAAGCTTCCGACTTCAGCTCAGGTCACGATCTCATGGTTCGTGAGTTCGAGCCCCGTGTCGGGCTCTGTGCTGACAGAGCCTGGAGCCTGCTTCGGATTCTGTGTCTCCCTCTCTCTCTGCCTGTCCCCCTCCCACGCTCTGTCTCTCTCTCTCTCTCTCTCTCTCTCTCTCAAAAATAAACATTAAAAGAATGTTAAAGTTCATTTTATTTATTTATTTTAAGTAATCTCTACACCCAGCGTGGAGTTCGAACTCACCACCCTAAGATCAAGAGTTGCACGTTCTTCTGACTGAGCCAGCCAGGCGCCCTGAGGAGTTGTCATTTCTGTGATTAGGTGACAAAAGATTGCGCTTTGCCACTTGCCAAAAGACTCTCTCGCTTGCTGGCTTTGATGACGCAAGCAAGCCGCCATGCTGGACACAGCCACGTTGCAAGGAACCGAGGACCAGCCAACAGCCACCAAAGAAATGAGGGCCTCAAGGAACGAAATCCTGCCAACCACCAAGAAAGTGAGCTTGCAGGCAATTCCTTTTGCCCACTGAGCCTTCAGATGAACCCCTGCCCTGAGTGACAGACACTCTTAGGGCAGCTACCTGAGACATCATGATCAGAGGACCCAACTAAGCCCTGCCCAGATTCCCGCCCCACAGAAACTGCAAGAAAATAAATGTGTGTTGTCCTCAGCTATTAAGCTGTGGGCTAAATGGTTACACAGCAACAGACAACTGATACAACTGGGTTGTGTGATTGCCCCTGGAGGGGTAGGTGAGGTCAGCCTCGGGTGAATCATGGGGACTCAAAGTGGAGAATAGGTGTCTCCATGAAGGAAAGCGAAGGTGTAGTTACCAGAAGGGGGATGAAATCTGGGCAGGCAAAAGCATCAGATGTCTACCTCATACAAATATTTGGGAATGTAAGGAGGCAGCTGGAAACACATCTGGAGACATAGCTTGGGCAGTGATTCGGGGATCGGCGACTGCCGGAACTGTAAGGATGGATACAACTGCTCCCAAAAGAGAAGGGTTGAGGGCGGATTTATTGGGAACAGCAACAAATAAGGGGCAGCTGCAGGAAGAGCAAAGGCGATTAGGCAAGGAGAGAGGTAGAGGAAGACAGCGTTTGATGCTGGACAAACTCAGTTTGTTTGGTCAGTAAGACAAGTATCTGAGGAGCCACAGAGGTTGACTTCTGTTAGAAATCTCGGTCTCATCAGGGTCGTGAATTCAAGCCCCGAGTTGGGCTCCACGCTGGGCATGAAGCCTACTTTAAAAAAAAAAAAAAAAAAAAATCTGGGCCTTTAGTTCAGAGGTTGTATATTGGGAAGCCATCAACACAGAAGTGACAGGTGAAATCAGGCACGTGTATGATTTTGTCCCGGTGACAGAGTATGGAGGGAGAGGAGGACCAGACAAATCCTTGCAGACCGCGTGTATGTAGGTGCGGGGGGACGGAAGAGGACACATGAGAAGGGACCAGAGATAAAGTAGCTGTACAAATAGGAGGCGATCCAAGAGAGACCAGTCTTCCCAGAAGCCATGGGAATTTCTGACATAGTCAATAGAGGCAAATGCTTAAGAGACGTCGTGTACGAGGAGGACTGAGGAAAAAAATGGAATCGGTAATGAGGAGGTCATTGGTGGTCCTAGTGGGAACATTTCAGTTGAAGATAGGGGCAAGGCCCCGCTGTGTGGGCTTAGGAATGGGTGGGACATGAAACAGAGAGGTAGGAAGCCGACTGGCACGGTGAGAGGTTTCCCCGTAGGTTCTGGAAGTCTTGAGCGTACGTGTAGGCTGAGGAGGAAAGTCTGGGCTAGGCCCCTCCACTCCCAACTCGGTCATCTTTCCTGAGTTCCCTTATATCTTGCTGAGCCAACAGGGTCCCACACTGCCTACCAACTAGCTGTCAGCCAACTCCTGTTATAAGGAGCCAGTTGTGCTAGGCTTTGCCGGCCGTGTGGTCTCTGTCACAAGTACTCAACTCTGCCGCTGTAGTGTGAGAGCAACCGGAGACCATCCTTAAGGGAATCGGCACCACTGTGTCCCAAAGAGCTTTATTCACAAACAGGCAGAGGACAGGATTTGGCCTGTGGGCTGTAGTTCGCTGACCTTGCTCTAGGCTCATGGAAAGGGATTGGGGGGCCTAATACATGGGGCAGATGATAAAGCAAGAATAGTACTAAGACCTCAGAGAAATGGGTTTGCTTCAGAAAGAAGGTTCTTTTTTCTTTTTTTAGACTTTTAAAAAAATGTTTATTTTGGGGGGCGGGGAGAGCACGAGCAGGGGAGGGGCAGAGAGAGAGAGAGGGAGACAGAGGATCTGAAGTGGGCTCTATGCTGACAGCAGAGAGGTGGGGCTCAAACTCACACTGTGGGATCACGACCTGAGCTGGAGTCGGACGCTTCACCGACTGAGCCACCCAGGCTCCCCAGAAAGAAGGTTCTTACATTTATTTGGGTACCTTTGCAGTCTGACTCCCTCTTTGTGTGTCTGCCTTGTACTCCTCAACTGTGAGCACCTTGGGGCCAGGGATGTTTCCCAGCCTTCCACACAGGAAGCGCTGACACACAGAAATGGTGGAGAGAAGCAGGACAGTAAAAAGGCAGAGGCACTTTATCCTGGAAGGAGAGGAAATTGCAGAGGCTCACATGTAAAGGCCTGTATCATCTCAGTGACATGGGAGCCACTGATCAGCAACCAAGTTAGACCCCCTGATGTTGAAGGGAGGCAACTCTTCCCAAACATTCCAGATTCAGTACTTCCGAGAGGGGGAGGATTGGGGCAGATGGTCTCCCCACCTCACAATTACAGAATTCCACGGGGTGCACCCAAATAGAGAGCTGGGTAGGATTCTGGGGATTGGGGAGGGAGGCGGAGGGGGCACCTCCAAAATGGTCCTGGGTTTGCTAGGAGGACAATGGGAAAGCGAGACTACGACAAAGCCCAGGTGCATTCTGGAACTCCCAGAGGAGAAGGGAAGGACGCGGAGGTGGGGTGGGGTTTACACTCTTACAACAGGTTGGACCTCGTCTGGCCTCGTCTGGCTGTTCCTGGCCTCCTTCCAACTCTTTCCTGAGGACGAATGGGCCAAGCAGGGATTTAGAAGGTGACAAGCGAAACAGGAAGCTTTCTCCATGCAGTTCATTCCTGGGCGTGGGGAATCCAGAGACTGGAGACTGAGCTGAGAGGGACCCAGGAGAGTCCCCTGTTGGGGACCTGGTGTCCACTGTGCCCCAGGAAGGCCACTTGTGGACAGGGGGCCTGCGGGCTAAAGTGAAAGCAGCAGAGAGCTGGGGGTGGAGGCACTGAGGTAGAGGGAGGAGTAGGTGGGACGCGTCTCTTGGTGGGAAAAGGAGAAGAGCAACTTCAAGAAAAACGAGAGGAAACATGGACGTGTTCAAGACCTCCATGATCTGTCCCAGCTCAGCTTTCCATCCTTGTTATTATTCCCCTTCGTACATCCTAGGTTCTCACTGAATTTCCCACCCACCCCGAACACATCCCACCATTCAGTGCGTGTTGTTTCCTCTCCTTCGCGTTCCCTTGTCCTCCTTTCTCCCATCTCCTCATCTCTAAATCTTTTTTAGCCTTGGAGTCTTAGATGCCACTTCCTCCAGGATGCCTTCTTAGATTCCATTCTCTATCGGAAGTGGTCCTTCTTCCGCTGAACTCCTTATCTGTTACCCAGAGAAGGCATTTAGCAATTTCCACCTGAAAGTAAGGGAGTATTGAAGACAGAAGCCATTCCCCAGGAGGTGCTGTGTCTTCCTCTCCCCTCGCCCCTGTGGCACATCAGCCAGGCAGAGGCCCTCTGGGAGTGGGAAGTGGATAAATACTGCACTAGCTCAGGCTGGCACACAAGTCTCCACTCTGCCAGCTTCCTGTAGAGCTCTGTCCCCGCTGGTGTTAGGGCCTTGCATGCACCCATCCCAGCCTGTAGCTACCAGAATCCTGACACCCTGCACCCCTCCTCCTCCAGAAGACTCGGTCCCTTGCCAATTCTGCTTCCCGGTCAGCCCAGAGTCACTCTTCTGCCCCATAGCTTTCTCTCCTCGTGGTCGAAGATGCCACAACGGAGTCTCTCAAGCACACGAATTCAGGGAACAGGTGGCATACCCAGGAGCCTATCTGGCCCTCCCACGGAGATGGCTATCCCTTGACATCAGCCATACATTTGTCCTGGGTCAGAGAAGTACAGTTATCGAATGGACTTCATGAGTCATATGTGGTGGGGGGGGGTGGGGGGAGCACAGAGGCCCAAAGACATGTGCTAAATGTATGGGTGTGTGTTAACTTATAAGCAAAGTAACCTGCTGCTCCCCCTTGGGCAAGTGACATCCACCACCCTCACCCTCATCAACATCGTGGTTTCCATCCTTGAAAAACCAAGAAGGTTGGGCAAACCCGCAAATTCCCTGCTAGCCCAAATCCGCCATGGGATTGAGGGTTTGTGTATCTCAGATCCCTTCTCAGAACAGAGATGAGCATAAGAAAACGATTCCTGATAGAGCTGGCGGGGATTTGAGCCTCACTTCCCGGGTATTGATGCCCCTGGTGATTTGTGATTTGGATCTAGAGCATTTTGTACCTGAAGATGAAGTGAAAGGATTTCCCCACTCCCGCCTCCCCCAACAAGAATCATAGGATGTTATTCACCAGCAGGACCACAAGGATTCTAGACCTGCACTGTCCAAAATGATAGCCAACTGGCGACATGTGACTATTTAACAGTAATTACAGGGGCGCCTGGCTCACTTTGTCGATAGAGCATGCTGTTCTTGGTTTCAGGGTTGCAAGTTCGAGCTCCACATTGGGTGTGGAGATGACTCAAAAATTTTTTAAAAATCTTTTTAAAAATTACAATTTGGGGCACCTGGGTGCCTCAGTCAGTTAAGCGTCTGACTCTTCATTTTGGCTTCATTATCTCACAGTGAGCTCAAGCCCTTCTTCAGGCTCCCCGCTGACAGTGGGGAGCCTGCTTAGGATTCTCTCTTTCTCCCTCTCTGTCTGCCCCTCTGCTCGCTCACGCAAGCGTGTTCTCTCTCTCAAAAAACAAAAACAAAATAAAACCAAACCTTAAAAAAAGGAAAAAAATTACAATTAAATCAAGTTAAAAAGCCAGTTTCTCAGTCACACTGGCCACATTTCAAGTGCTCAGTAGCCACATGTGGCTAGTGGACACCACATCAGATGACACAGATACAGACCATTTCCATGTTCCCGCTGAAACTTCTATAGGACGGTGTTCTGCTAGACCGATCTATTGCAAATGGGGAAACTGAGGCCCAGCCAAGCAGGCATGACCTCGCCAAGCATGTTATGGGCGGATCTGGGCCTAGAACAAAGGTTCCCCATGCATGTTAGGCCGGGCCTGACTCATCCCTTACTCCCTGCTGCCTCCTTCCCCCATGCCTCTCTGGGCTCCCCCAACTCAGAGCCCCCAGTGGGCCCAGCACGTGGGCCAGGCCGAGCTGGTCCCAGGCGATGTTTGTGACTGAGCAGAGCTCCAGATGCTGCACATTCCTGGTAGGGTCAGACCTGCCCCGCGGCACTCAGGGAATTAGCTTCTCTGAAGAGCCTCAGATCTTCTTTCCGGAGCTGCCCTCTTCCTGCCCAGCCCAGGGGGCTGCCTGGTTCAGGAGCTATCCGGAGCTCCCCGATCTCCGGGGTGAGGCCGAAAAGCTGCGCGGATTCCCCGTTGGAGAGGTACTTCTGCTCCAGGAGGGGCTGCAGGGGGGCAGGAAATTGCACCCCGGCGTCTAACAAGGTCTCCAAGTCCAGCACAAGGGGCATCTGGGAACAAGGTTTCTGCCGGCCCAACCTTGGGGCCCCATTTGGCGGGAACGGGACCTGCCTTCACCTGCCGCCCTGCGCCGGGGGGGCGCGGGGGGCGGTGTGAGGGAAAGGGCAGGAAGAGGGGCGTCCCGGGGTGGGGGCAGGGGGCGAGAGGCCAGGGGAGGGGGCGCCCGGGAGCGCCCTGACCTCGCCGGCTGCCGGGAGGCGGAGGGGATGGGGGTTGGGGGAGAAGAGGGGAGCCCGGCAGCCAATGGGAGGGAGGATCTCGTTTCAAAAGGGTTAACCCACAGCCAATGGGAGCCTGGGGGAGCGGATCCTGCTCACTCCATTCAAGAATCCCAAGTATTCAAGATGGACGGCAGGGAGTGTGGAAGGAGAAAGGGGGCGAGGGGGGAAGAGCGAGCCGGGCAGGGACGCGGGCGCCGCGGCCGGCCGGCCTCGGGACTCGGTCCGGGCGGCGGGCGGCGCGGCGGGCGCGGGGGGCCGGGGGGCCGGGGGGCCGGGGGCCCCGGCCGGGAGAGGGGCCGGCGGGGCGCGGGAGGGCGTGCGAGAGGGGGAGCGAGGCCAGGGAGGGAAGCCGAGAGGGAGGGCAGGGCAGAGAAAGAGCCCGGGAAGAAGGAGGTGGCAGGCAGAGGAACGTAACGAAGAGAAATGTGTAGGTATCGGGAGCTCCCAGAAGGGTAACGCCACCGATTCTCGGTTTTATTCTCTCTCGGGCGGGGAGGGGGTGGTCTGGGCTCTTTCTCTCGTCTTCCCGCTCCCCTCTTCGTGCTCCCCCACTCGTGGGCATCTCTTCGGTCTCTCCTTTCGAAACAACTGCCACTGGGAAGCACTGGGCACGTCTCGCCGGGGTGGCTTCCCTGTCATTTTCCAGCGGGGGGTGTGGTGGGGAAGGGGCGGGGGGCTCGGCTGGGCAGGGCTGGGGCTGGGCCATCTGTCCGTGCCCGGGCGTGTGTGGGAGGGTGTGTGTTGGGGGGGGGGGCGGTGCGGGGCACAGGGGGCCTGGTTGGGGGGGCGGGGCGGGGGGAGACGCCGTGGCTGAAGGGGCTGGAGCCGGGCAGGGAGTTCTGCATCCCGAGAAGTTGTGGGGTGAGCCACGGGGCTGGGGGTGGGTGGGAGGCCCGCTCCTGAGCTGCGAGTGTGCGGTGTTCAGGGGTGCGGGGATGTGGGGGAGCTGTGTGCTCACACTCCAGCGCTTGCTGTTTGGGTAAGTGTGGAGTAAGGGCTGAGCTGTGTGGCAAGTATGGCTGGGAGTTTGTGTGCGCGCGTGTGTGGTCCAGCCTGGAGGTGTGTGTGTGTGGGGGGGGGGCGGGGGTGGTACAGCACAGTTGGGTGTTGAGGCAGAGAGCCCCGCACCCCCTTCTTCCCCCCACCCCCCCACCTCCCCACCCCCTGCCCTGCCCTTCTCATCCCATTCACAGAACACGGCTTTCAGGACCCTCTTGGTCTCCTCCGCCTGTCGCCATGGCTGCGGGGAGGGGGTGGGAGGAGACAGTTGGGGCCTGCCCCTGCCCCTGCTGCTCCGGCTAACCCTCCACCTGCCCTTTCTCTCCCTTCCACAGGCTGGGCCCCATCCCCTGCTGCTCTGGGGGGCAGGGGCCGGAAGATGGTGGCCAATGAGGAGGGGGAGTGGAGAGAACTTGAGCCGGGGCCTCCCCTCCCCCATTTCCTCCTCGGTCTCTACACCCGCCTCTGGAAGGAGCTGGGGGATGGCTCCTGGGCCCAAGGTGGGGGAGGGGCCCTGCTGGCTGGTGAATCGCAAGGCCCGCTCTGGAAGGAGTTGGGTGTGAGAGCTGAGGGGATCTTGGCCCTAGCTTCCCTTCCCTGCCCTCCCCTAGGAGAGATCTGGGCGCTCGTTGGTGAATATAATCTTCCACTGCCCCCACCCCCACCCCCCGAGGCTGGCTGGGCAGTCCCACCTTCACTCCTTTGCTCCCTGTTGGCGTGATCCACTTCCCAGCCCGGACTGGTTTGCCCCACACGGAGGCCTGATGACTGACCCTAGCGGGCTCTTGGTTTCCGTCACTGCAACTGTGCAAACTGCAGGACAGGGCCCCTTGTCTGCGGATCCCGGAGGGGTGGGAGGAAGCTGGAAGGGGAAGCCCGGAGGAAGGGCTCCTAACCGGAACCCTGCCTCCGTGCCTCCTGCCCGCGGTGGAGTGGGGACGAGGGTATCGCCCAGAGGCAGCTCCATCCCGCGAAGGCCTTCACTGATCAGTGTGCCTGAGGAATCGCCCTCCAGCCTCTGCCCCTTTGGGCCACACACCGCTTACCGGGTCAGAACTGGAGTTCAGCTTCTGGGACCACTGCTTTAGCCAGGAGCGGGTCCTGCGGGGCTCTCCAGGTGCCCCTTGGAGGCAGTCTTCTGGCTTTGGCTTTTGATCAGTCTCAGGATTGTTTATCCAGTGTTTAAGCCCCCTTCCCTGGGCCAGGATGGGCAAGTTGTGAGTGAGCTTGGACTCTAAGGGGAGTCTGGGAACCACTCGGATTCTGATCTCACTGCCATTGAAAGCCCATCCTTGACGCTCAGTACAAGAGAGGGGATCATCCTCACGATGTTGTTCAATGTGAACTCGGTAAGGTGGATTTGAAGAAGGCCGCAGAGGGGAGATGCAGGGGTGGGGCTTCCTCCTCTAGACCTGGAAGCTTCACTGTGCTGCCTGGGAGCTGTGACTATACTCTTCCTCCCTCTCGTCCCGGAGGTGCATCTGAGGTGGTCCCCTGGAGGCCTAGAACTCCCCTTTATCTGAACGAAGAGGAGAGAGCTTTTGAGCAGGGAGGACTAGAGTGTGGTGCGGTCCTGGTCAGCAAGCTCCCCCGGAAGAGAAGCTGGCAGAGATCAAATCCAGGGAAACAGAGTTTCATGTGAGTGTACCCCCAAACACTTGGGGTTGCTACCGGTCACTTCCAAGTGAGTGCCAAGCTCAAGGTGTCCCTTTAGCCGCTTCCATGGACCCCGCCTCCCCTCATGCACCCCAAAACACTAAGATAAAAGGCAGTCTCTTCTGGGAAGGGTATGAGGAAGGAGGCCAGAGGACGAAGGGAAAGAAAATAAAGGGTTAGTATTGAGAAGGGAGGGAAGCTGTCTTGAAGATGCGAAGGGGCAGAGGGAGGCCAAGAGAGCTGAGTGGGCCGGGGCCTGGGAGAAGGGGCGAGGAGGCAGGGCCGGCATGCCTCTGCTGCGGGCCGGAGCTCTTTTCACATTGTGCTACTGTCTGCACCTACCACTAGCAGTGCAATGTTAAAAGGGCATTGGCCGTGTAGTGCTACCCAGCGCCGGCTGTCTCCTGTATCAAGACTCCCTCTCCCATCTGGGCACCAATCAGCTATCCTCCTGGTGAGAATTTGGGAAGCCTGTTAGCGGCACTAACCGCTCCCCCGTCTGGAAGCACTTGCACGCGCTAGGCACGTCATACTAATAACTTCCTGGCAAGTAATATCCCCATTTTACAGATGAAAAAACTGAGGGCCAGGCAGTTTTAAGCAGTGTGGGCCATGGTTATACAGCTCTTACACTGCAGCGCCTAGCTATAACCCTGTCCTAAGTCTGACAGCTCACCCGTCTTTTTTGTAGACCTATCTGGAGAGATGGGAGTAGGTTCTGTCCGCGGGGAGGTTGCCTGAGCTGAGGGTTGGAAGGTTTTGATGCCACCTGCTGGTTGTAGGGGACTATCTTCCAAAGCCTCAAACCTTTCAGAAGGAAGAGTTCCCAGACTCAGCCTGGGGTCGGAGGGTGCATGGAGAAGGTTGGGAGAGTCACCGATAGGACCGAAGTGGACCTCCATGAGAAAAACTGGATGCACAGGAAAGGAGATAGGGCTGACCTGGAAGGACTGCTCGCCAGGGACAAGAACCTGTGTGCACCTTGCATTCTGCACCTGCAGCTCCTCCCCTGGCTCTTGGGGAATAAAAAGGATCCCTCATCTCCACCTGTAGTTCCTCGCACAACCCTGCTGGGAAATAGAGTGTTTGGTCGTGATGCTTATCCAGGGTACACCTGTCTGGGCATCCAAGGTTTGGGCAGCACTGCCCATGGCCCGACCTTAGAGATTAAACAGGATCCCTGGAGCCAAGCCACAGAACGATTGCTTCTGGGGAGATGACAAAGAACTTGAGAACAATGGCTACACCATTTACTTCTCTGTTTCCCACAGTGCCTAGGAAATAAGAAGTTGTGAAAGTAAGCAAAGGGGGGGCAGTTTGGGGGAGCTTTAAGAAGGTAGCTCATTTGTGCCTGATTTTCAGGGTTAGTGCTTGGGGCTTGAGAAGAGAACCCTTCCTGAACTTTGGCACCAGAAGTAGGACTGAGGGTTTCTGGGTTTCTGGATCTCTAGGTATCACCAGGCACGCAGAAAGTGAATGGCGGGACAGACGCCTCCGAGGCCTCGGAGGTGCTGGCCGTCATTCCTTCAGGGCTTGTATCTGCCTTCTTCACGCACTTCTGTATCTGCCAGTTCTCCCTTTCTGCCCAAACAGCCTCTCCATTCTGACACTGACCATATGGTATTTGGTAGTACAGTTAGCTTCTGTCCCTTAACTTTCTTCAGCATCTTAACGTTTCTGTTTGAGCCTCTTCTCAGGGCACAAAACAGCTGTTTGATGATGTC
The DNA here is from genome assembly GCF_018350215.1 of Panthera leo. Lineage (NCBI taxonomy): Eukaryota > Metazoa > Chordata > Mammalia > Carnivora > Felidae > Panthera > Panthera leo. The sequence goes on from NC_056688.1 coordinate 102,531,752, forward strand.
ACTCCACTCTTAAGAATTTTTCAGTGTTTTCCCAATGCCCTTGGGATGAAATCTAGATCCCCAAATGGTCTGTTTTTCTGGGGAAACTTCTGTTCCCTCCTCCAATTAACTAAGCTCCAGCCTTGGCACACAGTTCTCTGTGTCTGAAATATGCCCCTCCCCATTTCCCCTGTGTCCACTCGATGTCTCTTCCACGTGCCTTCAGTCATCACTTCTGTGAAGTCTTCCTTGACTCCTTATATCTAGGCTGAGCTTCTGCTAGGAGCCCCTGAGCCTACTCCCCATCCCTGCTCAGAGCCCTTGTTCTGGAATCATCTGGTTACTGTTCGTCCTCCCACTAGATCGAGAGCACCGCCTGCCCCCACCCCCCAAGTCAGGCCACAGCTGCCCTGCTGTCCACTGCATCTCCAGTGCATGACACAATGCCTGGCAGGTAACAGGTGCTTTGCAAAGATCTGCAATATCAATGAACGAATCTGGATAACAAGCTAGCTTACAAAAGGTGATTTTTATGATGTGTACAGTCCTCCCTGCGGTTGTCAGTGACCCAACAACAATGGGAATTTCACATCACTGCCCCAAAAATGCACGTGGGTCACATGGTTGCACTGATGGCTGCCATCTTGAGCTGTTCAGTTCCACTTTGGATCAAGCTGCCTTGCTTGATCAATTTTCCTTTCAGCCTCGAGTGTGGCCATGAGCTGACCCAAACATTCCAAGTCCAGGCTGAAAGGCAATAGGACCCAAGAACACCCTTGTTCAGGGGTGAGCCTCTTCCAGGTGCCCAATCCTGGATCCAGGCAATACCTGATTCATTGTCAAGGGCTCTGGAAGAGGCGCTGTTTTGGTTGCCCCCTTTGGAAACACTGCTCACAAAAGCCCTCGCTTCACTAAGCAAACCTCACCTGAAGACCCATCCCCCTGGTGAGGGCTCAAGTGGGGTCTCGACACAGACAAAGCAATTGCTGCCCTCTAGTGGCCTAAAGGGACAGGTACTGGGGGGAGTGTGACAGAATAGTATAAGTTAAGGTCTGTGCATGGGAAGCAAAGTCAAGAGGAGAGAGTGCCTCACGGTTGCTTTTCCCCTTTTTATTAAAAATAGACCCAAACACTTTATGTATCATACAAAAATTTCGTTCGCTGGTGGCAGCCACGAGGAAGCCTGGCCCCGTGGCACTGATGTCCCACCTCCCCTCCAAGGGACTGGGTCCCAGGGAGCAGTGGCTGGGCCTCAGAATGCCCGTACGGACTGCTCGCTCTGGAAACAGCCAGTGGGGGATGGGGGCTGTTCCAGCGGCAGCTTCTCCCACCCCGCCCCCTGGCGAAAGTCACGTACTCGAAAGTGCCTCTTTAGTGCCAAGATAAACTAACAAGTGGAGTAAAATGGAAACCCCTGTGATTCTTTCATTTCCCAGGGCCTGGGATCTGGGATTTCTTTCTTCCACCCCCGAATGCTTTCTCCTACAAACAGGGGTGGGAAACTTCACCCTCAGAGACTCCGGTGTGTCGCAGTGTCTGAGACCAAAATTTCACTCCCAACTCGAGCCCCTTCTCACCTGCTATTCTGTGGGCTGGGATCTACCAGCCCCATGCCTCAAAACTTGTCCTCCGTTCTCTCAAAAAGAGGTTGGGGCAGAAACGGGTCCTCCCTTGGTCCTCTGCCTGATCTCCGCCCTGCTCTCACCTCCATTTTCAGGATCTTAGGGCTAGAAGAACCCGCAACCATCCCCTTTCCCCAGTTCTGGCTCTCCCTGACTGCTGCCCACTCCTGAGCCTTGAACACCCCTGGGGTACCCCAGACCCCTGTTCCAAAGGGGCCTGGGGGTGATGAGGTGGAGGCGGGGGAGGGGTGCCGGGAGCTGGGTTCCCCCCAGGGGTGGGGCAGTACTCATGCTGGTATGGACTGCTTGGCAGGGCCCGGGGACGGGTGCGGGGAGGGTGGGCATGCGGAGGAAGGGCACAGCCTGCCTGAGCCCCTCAGTCCCAGCCGTTGTCCTTCACCATGTGTGACATTTCAATGATGTACTTCCCCTCCTTGTACTTCTGGCTCGTCTCAAAAGCCTGCTCCTGGTGGAGGGGAAGCAGTGAAAGCAGGACAAAGCAGACCCCCTCCAGGACCTCCTACTACTGCTGTACTACCCCTGCCCCCCAAGAGGCCCCCCCAACCCAGCAACTAACTCCCTCTTGCCTCTGGGCGTCATGCAAAAACCTGGCCGTGTGGGCATGGGGTGGGGGCTTGGTTGTCCGCTTGAGAGGGTGGCCCTCTCTCCTGGGACTTACGTATTTCCAGCCCAGCGTGGTTTTGCAGCTCTCGCAGAAAATATCAGCTACCGAGTGGAGCCCCGTGAGCAGGAGGCGCTGTTCAGCTGGTCCACAGCCCACGTTGACCCTGTCTCAGGAAGAGGAAGGACCCGGCACCAGTGGAGTTGTTCCATCAGTTCAGCCCCCAAACAGCCCAAAGGAACTTCCATCTGGAGAGCGCTGAGCCCTGCCCAACTGGAAGCCCCTGCCAGCAGCAATCCACCCGTTCATGACTAGTGCCCGGGCCTTCCCTCTCCAGTTCTGCCCACCTGCTCCACGGGAGAACTGCACACTGGGTCTCTGGCCCCCTTTGCCAAAGCAGGAGGCGCCAGGCCACCTGCGGATGGCTCACCTCCCTTTCCCACACCGGAAAGTCATTCAGACACGCGCACACACACATACACACAAAGAGAGAGGTAGACTCACACGGAGTTAAACAGGTAGGCTCGGCCATGGCTCCCTTGGAAAGACTGTGGAGACATAGGACAGACGGTGACTGCCGGGGTACCCTGGGCCCCACTGCCTGGGTCCCCCAGGGGCAAGGAAGAGGGCGGGTGGGCATTGTTGCCTCTCCGCCAGGTGAGTTTGGACAATCCTGGTGGGAGCCGGCAGGGCCGAGCGGCGGGCCCCCCCTGCTTGGCGTACCTTGGAAATAAGCTCATCGTGTTTGGCCAGGTGCGCACGGCAGTGGACGCAGCTGTAGGTGCGGTGGCAACGAGGCAGGTAGCTGCGGAACGTCTTGGCGGGGAGGCAGGCAGGGCCCGGGCCCGGGTCGCAGCTGGGCATGACGGGCTGGAGGACGATGCCCTGGCGGGCTGGAGGGGCTGGCGCCGTGCAGCCCCCACACAGTCGGTCGCAGGTGAAGCAGCGAAGCAGGTTGGCTAGAGCCGTGTTTCGGGGCAGGAGAAATGTGGGGGGGCTGCCCGGCCAGGGCCCCCCCAGACGTGAACCAGATAGAAATGGAAGTCACCTGGGAAGAGGGGAGAGTGCATCAGGAGAGCCCCTCCCGAGGGAACGAGGGAACGGGGAAGATGGGCTCAGCCCTCCCCTGCCCCTAGTTCCCCCATCACCATCGTCCTGCGCCCCCCCCCCCCCCCCCGCAGCGTCCAGTCGCACTCTCTCCCCGGTCCCTGGATTCCCGCCTGCTCTGGCAGCTGTTCCAGGCCTCCGGTGCCACAGCCGGGGAGGTGGTGTCTTTCCCTCCTGGGGCGGGAGCAGCCTCCACCATTTTCCACTGAGAGCAGCCTGCTGGTGCAAATGCTGCCATGGGAGCAACGTCATCTGCGAGTGCTCTCGCCTGGGTTTTGGCTCTTTGGTGAGGGTCTGTGTCCCACGTGCGCCGGAAGGCTCAGGTTCAGAGCCTCTTGCAAGTTGGGGAAGCCTGGCGGTTTTTCTTTTCTGTGGCCTCCATTTGCAACGCAATTGGTCCTTCGTAGGTGTCGCGTGGGAGAGAGGCCAGCAGGCGGGCAAGTACACACGCCCTGCTCGGCCCTTTCCTGGGCCTGGGGTCCCGCACTCCCGGAACTAGAACTTCATGGCTGTCTCCATTGGTGCGGACAACCTCAGATGTGGCTGTTCGCCCGGTCCCGTACTTTGGTCCTCTCATCCCAGCTTTTCTCAGCTTCTGAGCCCCTCGGTCTGTCTGTACTGCTCTAACTGTTGCCTTAGCCTCAGTTAAAGACGTGGACATTCAGCCCGTGGAGAGACAGACCTGACAGCCGGAAGCCATGGGAAGTGGGGATCACTTCGGGGAGGGTGGCACTCCTGGGCTAGGTGATGTGCAGTGGGAGCAGAAGTGGGAGATTCTTATTTTCAAAACCTATGCTCTGGGGTATAAGGCAGAGAACGTTTCCACCTTTTCCCAGGGCCAGGGACGAACAGCAGTGACCCTTGTGGGTGAGAGCAGATAAAATAGTTGCTGGTTTCTGGTTAGGAATGGTGAGAAAGATATTGGTATCTGTCCAGACTCCAGTCCCAAAGTGACTGAGGGTACGAGAGGCGGAGGATAAGAAGGGAGGCGTCCTCTGTTGCGTCTGATAAGGTGTCTCCTTCATGGGGCCTTCAGGCCTGTTGTGGGTGATTTAGCTCAAGTCCGGTTCAGAGGTGCCAGCTCGGTGCTCTGGCAAGGCAAGGCCACTAAGCAGAGCAGGGACAGTGTGGCTGCGAGTAGTCAGGGCAAAGAGGCTCTCATCATGTCCTCTGTGGTGGCCACTGGTGCCCCAGCCATTTTAGTGTTTCCTGGGGCCACCAGGCAGCAGTCTCTCCACAGAACCCCCAACAGAGCCCATCTTCAGTTTGAGGTCCTTTCCCTGTGGCTGGGCCCCAGAAAGACACCTTGAGCTGAGTTCAGGGTGACATTGGGCTCTGGCCGCAGGAGTCTGGGCCCTCCTCACCAGCGTCCACTTCCCAGGTCTGCCTTCAAACTTTGCCTGAGTTCCCCTCTGCTGCTCTCCATCTAAGTGCACCTGTGAAGGGGCTGGCTGGGTCCCTGCTCTCTAGCTCCTTCCCCAGCCTATGTCACGCCTCCCTCCCTCTCTCTGCCCTGCTTCCCCATCAGGCCAAAGAGAGGCTGCACAGAAGGCCAGAGAATCACTCGCGGGGGGTGGGGAAGGGGGGCTGGGAGGGGGAGATGGGTTCATTTCTTTCCCGGCTCAGATCACAGGGAGAAGCAAGTTGGGCAAATGATGGAAAAACAAAGGCAAGCTGAGTGTTAGGGAGAGGATATTCCCCCAAGTGAGCCTGGGCTGGACCGTGGGAGGTAGGGGAGAGGGAGGGCTGGTGGGGGGGGGGGGGGGGGGGACGGGCGGTGTGCTGAGCAACCAGTGCTGACAGCAGAGGCGCCCAGGCAGAGGCTCGGGGAACCAGGTGCGAATCCTGTGCCTGGGGGAGTAAGGGGGGGGGGGCGGACGCAACACCTGCTCACAATGGATTTTCTCATCTGCTCCGAGGTTTCATCCCCCACCCCCCCGGGCTGGCGTTCTCGGTATGGTATGGTCCAAATAATCAGCAGCGCAGCCAGCTCCCCGGTCGGGCTTCGGGGGTCTGCATCAGCAGCAAAACAATAAACAGTGAGGCCTGATGCAGCAGCCGAAGTTGCCGGGAAATCTAAGTGCGGAACCGTCAGAGCTCGGAGAGGGAGAGAGGAGCAGAGGCAGCGGGGAGGGGGAAGGGAGGACAAAGGGTGGATGAATAATGCTTTTGCGATGGGGAGAAAGCAACACGCAGCAGGAGGAGGAAATTTGCAAAGGGGAAAAAAATTCATTTGGAGAAGGGCTGCCCCCTCACCTTGAGGTCTGCTCCAGAGATCTCCGTCTATCTCTCTCTCTCTCAATCTCTCAATCTCTCTGCTCACTCTTCTCTCTTCTCTTTCCGCTCCTTCAATTGGGAAGGGGATGGGGGCGGGGGAGAGTAGTTAGGGGCTCGAGACTGGGGCTGCCAAGCTGGCCAGCTGCTGGGGGGCCAGAGGTTGTCTCTCGTCTGTACCTCGGTCTGTGGGTGAATGTAGCTGTGTGTTGTGGAACTGCATCATAACACTGTGAGTCATCCGTCCCCCCACCCCCTCACCTCCCACGTCAGAGCAGGGCTGGGAGACACAGGAGGCGGGTCGGGAGGAAGGGAGGGGGCAGGCTGCGAGGGATGGGGCTAGGGGAGGGAGCAGAGGGCCGGGGTGGCCAGGGGGGCGCAGGAGGAAAGGCTGGTTGCCGAGGAGGAAGGCAGTGTGGCCAAGGAGACAGAAGGAACCTGGAGGAAGGACAGGGCTGGCCAGGATGGAGTATGGGTGGCAGGGCTGGAGGAAAGGAGGTGGCCAGGCGGTGACAGTGAGAGACGGATGCAGAGAGGCGTGTGCACACACATCCAAGATGATATATTTCCCATCTCAGCTCCAATGCCAGCCCTGACGCAGGGAAAAGAGAGACATATTAATTGTCACATAGGGCAAACTGTGCCCCCAAGCTTGTACCGGACACTTCCAAGCCTCAGCTTAATGTCCCCGAAAGGGTCACAGATGAAATTGGACATCTCACAAGCAGGAACCTCTGCTCAGCTACCTCCAAGCTACTTGTGCTTTCTGGACAGAAACACCCACATTACATAAGGTTCTCTAACGGGCTGTAAACTTTCTGAGAAGCGTCCTCTGGGAAACTCCTCTCTGCATCCCAGGACTGCAGTGCCTAGCGCAGAGCCCTGCATCCAGAAGATGATCAGAAAACGGCGGCTGAGTTGCATCTTCAGACGTGGTCCGAGTGTCTGGCTTGGGTCTCAGAGAGATCTGAGTTTGAATCCAGCTCTGCCAATATGCTCACGAGGAACCACTGGGCGAGTTGCTCATCCTGTTTGTCCTTCAGTTTTCCTCTTCTGCTAAATGAAGCTTGTGACATTTACCCCATGGAGAGGTGAAATAAGGTGAAGTAACCTGTAAACACCTAAAAAGTGCCTGGCACGCTATAAATATAAATATAAATATAAATATAAATATAAATATAAATATAAATATAAATAACAGCAGCTACTATTATTTCAAAAATAGTGTGCTCAACTTAATATCCTTAAACCCAGAGAGGATTTACTCTTAAATTCTGAGATCTCAAGAGACGCATACCAACTTGATATCTTAGGAAGAACTTATATCTCGCGGTGCTATTTTTTCTATCAGCTTCCAAGTATTTTTCATTTGACTCAGATTCTATTTTTCATGTAGTGCTGTCCTGTGCATATCTTTAAAGTATGTGGGCACAGAACACATTCTCTAAGATGAAAAACCCCAACTTCTAACAGAGGCTACCATCTAGAAAATGAAGTGTGACAAAAAAAGAAAGAAAGAAAAAGAGAGAAAAAGAAAGAAAGAAAGAAAAAATGAAGTGTGACAAAGATAGGGACTTAGAAAGGACAGCTTGTGGGTAGTTTGTCTTTTCACATGCAAGGAAGGAAAGAGTAGGGAGATGTGGGTAATGGGAGGCCTTGCTAGCTGGGTATGAAAAAATACAAGGAATTCTGAATATTTAATCAGGGAAGATTCTGGGGTTTGAGGTAAGTTGTGAAAACACAGTGCAGGTGCCATGAGTGATATCACCAGAGGTTTGGAAGTGAGAGCGAGAACTGGGTAAAGGAAGAAGTGTTTCTGTCTGGGCAGCAGATGAGAAAGGAAAGGTAAGTGGAGGGAGGCATTTGAGGAACCATTCTTGCAGGGAAACAACGGAAGTGGGGAAAGGGTAGGTGAGTAGCTCTTAGGGCAAGGATTGAGAGCTTGGAAGCAAAAAGGGATACCAATTAATTTAACTCAGGAAGAAAATGATCAAAGATTCAGCTGGAGAGGAGAATAAAAAAGACACATGAGGACCGTATTGTTGGGGGTGCAGATGACAAGGGCTCTTGGTGGAAGATAAAAAGTGAGGAGAGCTTAGGCAAGCACAGATGCTCTATATGTTGTGCCGTCACTTTGTTTAAGAAGTGAAACAGTCCAAAGGAGGAGAGGGGTTTCTTTGCGTGAAATTCAGCTTGAGATGGCTATACAGTATCCAAGTAAAGATGTCCTTCAGATATTTGGGAGAAACTGCCTCAAGGGAGAGAGTGTGGAGGCAAAGAAACAGATCTGGGAGGTAGACTGCAGGGAAACAGGAGAGGCTGTGCTCATTCTGGGAAAAAATTGGCAAATAGAATCCTGGAACTGAATTTTTGAAGGACGGTGAAAGATCATGGGATATTTAACAGATCACCAGAGAATGCATGCCGTGGTGAATGAATGAATGAAAGCAAACCATTAAAGAAAAAGCTGTGAGCAGTGAGGATGGCACTCCCACGCAAATGATTGCTAGGGTAGGGCCACTGTGAAAAAGGCAACCCAGAAAATCATCCCAGGTTTCTGGACCCAGATTAACGGTGGTAACCAGACTGAAGAGAGTACTCATCTGTAAAGCGGGATGACAATTTCAGTATATTCACAGGATTCTTGTGAGGACTGAATGAATTTACGCCTGTCAAGCCCCTTGAATAGTACCTAGCATCTAACACTATGTGTTGGCTATTATAATAGCAAACTCCCAAATCCTGGGTTTGAGTCCTAGCTTGAGCAAGTCCCTTCACCTACCTTAGTCTCCTCTCTTGTCTGAAAGTGGAGATAATAAAACGGACTTTACAGGGTGGCTGTGAAAGAAGGTAGTGAAAAGGGCTTTGAAAAATATTTAAACTACTGTACAAATGGATGGCATTATTCGTGCTCCCCCTCCTCAACCTATAATAAAAACTTAAAAAGCTATAATCAAATGCTGTGTTACAGTGTGCTTAGTACTTTACATGTATCATCCCATTCAATCTTTAAAAACGACTTTAAGAGGTTGAGTACAGTTATTATCCCTATTTTAGACAAGAAACTGGGTCTCAGAGTTTGCGCCTGATCTGCCCAAAGTCACGCAGTGAGAAAGTGGCATAGCAGAGCACAAGATTCCAAAGCCCAAGCTCGTGAGAATTACAGACCATGGCCCAACCTGTTGCCTGCGGGGTAAATGGTTGGCCTGGTATAACTGACGGGGATTCAGGGAGGGAAAGGAGTCCCCAACAGAACTCCCCACTCGATAGGAGAGACGTTGTTGGGTAATGACTGACCTAGAGAGTAACTGGAAGAAATTCTTGGGTTGTTATTCTTTTATTAAAACAAACAAACAAAAAATCTTAATGCCCTCTAGGTGCCACGCACTGTGTCAGGTAGGGGATGACAGCCCAGGCTGGCCTCGGACAAGCTGTTCTCCTTCTCTTTCCTTACTCTCAGATTTCCTCGTGTTCCGCGTGGGGTTTTGCGCATTTTCTCACATCCTGGCTTGTGGTCCCGGCAAGTAGACGGTCGTGGGACCCAGATGGTGAGCCTACCCCCGCTTCCCGCCGCCCTTCTCCTTTCCCGGCTGCAGGTGAGCAGGCACACTCGGGCGACAATCCGCAGCAGCCGCGCCTCGGCAACCATTGGCTCCTCGCCGGGTCCCCGCCCCGCGCGGGGCGTAACCGCCACGCCTCCTACCCCCCGCCGCGCCGGCGTCGCAAACAATACGGGCCACCGCCCCTCCCACCTTTGGCGTCACGATCAAAACAATCCTTTAACTACAACTCCCAGAAGGCCGAGCGGCTGCGCGAGCCCAACAGTTCGAGGCCGTTCCCGCACAACTACATATCCCAAGGGACATCGCGCGACCGCGGCTCCTCCATTGCGCAAGTGCGGAACCGCTTTTGTTTCCGGCGTGGAACTGGGCGAGCGTGGCGTGTAGTTGGGTTTAGGTCCGGCCGGGAGCTCGTCGTTTTACCGGTTTGGGTTCGTGGCTTGTGCAGGTGAGATGATAAGCTCAGGAATGGAACCGTCGCCCCTTAGAGCCTGGACAGACTTCGGCGTCTGGGAGTGCCGGGAGAGATGCTGGACTTAGAGCTGCGGCTCGGGATCGGAAATCATTCTTCATTACTTCTCGGAGTTTTCTAGTTTACGGAGTAATTTTTTCCCTCCAACAGTCCCCAGAACAACACTTTGTGAGAGGAAGTGTAAGTGACTGCAGGTGACAACTGAGGAGAAGGTTAGGTGATTTGGCTAAAGACACTACCTAGTAGTTGCTGAGCGGGGCCTTAATGCTGTTTCCAAGTGCAAACTCCATATTCTCTGCTTTGCATCCAGATTGCAGACGCCCTTTCTTGTTGAATAAGAGGGCATCAGTTGCCCTCTTAAGTCGAGTATCCCGAGAGTGACGAAAGGAACAATAGAGGTGATATAATCAAGTCTTAGGTCAATCTGTAGATACAGTTTTCTTATGTCTGAGTCATTTATTTACCCGGTGTACTTATGAGGTGCCTACCGGTTGTCCAGTCCTATTCTAGATACTAGAGATACAGCAGCAAACCAGACTGCCCAACCCTTACGTTCCAGTGGGGGTAGACAGACAATAAATATATAGTGAGACAGGTGGTGATCACAGATAAGGAGAAAAATAAAGCAGGTAAGGAGAAGTATCCATTGGAGGATTTTGGACAGTGTCCTAACTTCTGTTTAGATCTGATAATTAATTTGTGTTCTAGGCTCAGCAGCTACACAGAAAAGATGGGAGAGGAGGCCAGTGATGACAAGAAGCCAACAACTAAATTTGAACTAGAGCGAGAAACAGAACTTCGCTTTGAGGTGGAGGCATCTCAGTCAGTTCAGTTGGAGCTGCTGGCTGGGATGGCAGAAATCTTCGGCACAGAGCTGACCCGAAACAAGAAATTCACTTTTGATGCCGGTGCCAAGGTGGCTGTTTTCACTTGGCATGGCTGTTCTTTACAGCTGAGTGGCCGCACCGAGGTGGCTTATGTCTCCAAGGACACTCCTATGTTACTTTATCTCAACACTCACACAGCCTTGGAGCAGATGAGGAGGCAGGCGGAGAAGGAAGAAGAGCGAGGCCCCCGGGTGATGGTAGTGGGCCCCACTGATGTGGGCAAGTCCACAGTGTGCCGTCTACTGCTCAACTACGCAGTGCGTTTGGGCCGCCGTCCTACTTACGTGGAGCTGGATGTGGGTCAGGGCTCTGTTTCCATCCCTGGTACCATGGGGGCCCTCTACATTGAGCGGCCGGCAGATGTTGAAGAGGGATTCTCTATCCAGGCCCCTCTGGTGTATCATTTTGGCTCCACCACTCCTGGCACCAACATCAAGCTTTATAATAAGGTCAGAGCCGGCGCCAAGGGGGGGATGGAGGGAAGGGCTGCTATCAGGATAGGAAGCTGTGCAAAAGTGTGCTAATTAAAACCGTCTATGGCCATTTCTTTGCTCCCTCTCAGCTGGTATTACTTCCAGATGATTTTGGGAAAGACCATTTCAAATATAAGTCAACCTCAGGTTGTTAAACGAGTCTGTGGACCCGTTGTTAAGTAATTAACTCAGTCTCTACTTAGGACATGAAACAATAAACAGAAGAAACAACATAAAAACGAAATCCATGTTAATGAGGTTAAAACCACAGCCATTAAGAATGTCATCTTCCCTTGTACCTAATAAGCACTTATTCTACATAGCTATGAGTTTGCTAGTTTTGTGTCTCTTTTCCTCATCTTCGTGCTTTCTTCTGCAGATTACTTCTCGTTTAGCGGATGTGTTCAATCAAAGATGTGAAGTGAACCGAAGGGCCTCTGTGAGTGGCTGTGTCATTAATACCTGTGGCTGGGTCAAGGGCTCTGGTTACCAGGCCCTGGTGCACGCTGCCTCAGCCTTTGAGGTAGATGTGGTTGTGGTTCTGGATCAAGAACGACTGTACAATGAACTAAAACGGGACCTGCCTCACTTTGTACGCACTGTGCTGCTCCCTAAATCTGGGGGTGTGGTTGAACGCTCCAAAGACTTCCGGCGGGAATGTAGGGATGAGCGTATCCGTGAGTATTTCTATGGATTCCGGGGCTGTTTCTATCCCCATGCCTTCAATGTCAAATTTTCAGATGTGAAAATCTACAAAGTTGGGGCACCCACCATTCCAGACTCCTGTTTGCCTTTGGGCATGTCTCAGGAGGACAATCAGCTCAAGCTAGTACCTGTCACGCCTGGCCGCGATATGGTGCACCACCTCCTGAGTGTTAGCACTGCTGAGGGCACAGAGGAGAACCTTTCTGAGACAAGTGTCGCTGGCTTCATCGTGGTGACCAGCGTGGACCTGGAGCATCAGGTGTTTACTGTTCTCTCTCCAGCCCCCCGCCCACTGCCTAAGAACTTCCTTCTCATCATGGATATCAGGTTCATGGATCTTAAGTAGAGATTAGCAGGAAGCCTTGCTGCCTGGGACGTAGAGGTCTTCTGGTCATCACCAAAGGCAGACGGGCTGAGGTATGAGAATCTGTTGAGGCCATGCGGGCCAGTAAATAGTGAACTAGTAGAAAGCATATTTCTACCTCTTGAAACAGTTGGTGGTAACCTAACTCTTCTAATCTTGAGCCAAATGGAAAACTAGGAGAATATAATTGGTTTCTTGGATCACCTAAGGTGCCACTTTGAATTCTCTGAGGCCCTGGAGAGTCCCATTTCTGCCACTGTCCACTTAGTGGACTAATTTTTAGGAGGAATTTTTTTTACTATTACTGCTTTATATTCTGTATATAGTACTTGTTATCTCATTTATCCAGGATGAAAGATTGAATCAGGAGGCCTCTTTCAAGTTTAAACTTGGAAAATTTTAATAAATATTTTTGCCATATCACGGAAGTTGGTATAATTTTTAAAAATTTTGTTTTTTCCCCTAAGCACTATGGAAACATCACTGGAACGAGTTATTGCTAAACTCTTAGAGGAGACGAAAGCCAAGAGCCCACTTGTGAACCAAGCAAGTGAATTTTTATAATGGTTCTCCTTCCCTTCCCTCATAGGTAAATAGATGCTAAATCTGTTGTCCATGCTGGTTTACTCTGACAAGCTGAAGCGGCTGGTGATAAAGTTGGATTGAGATTTCTAGCCTGATCGTTTTCCAGACGTAGCTCATTTGCTGTCTCGGCTGCAGTTGTCTTTCCTATTGTCTGTCCGGTTGGGAACTGGGTCCTAGGTCCAACTGTAAATTCAGCTTTTTCAGGTGGTAAGAAGCTGGGAAAGCCCATTCTCTTTTGATTTCATGCGGATTATTTGTGTTCCTAGTTTAGATTGGATTGAGTAAATATGTGATGCCCTTCATTCCTTCTTTCCACAAGATCTTTATTGAGTATCTGTTATTTGCTATTGTAGATGGGGAACAACATAGACAAAGTCTTACAGAGCTTACATAGAATGAAAAACAAAAACAGTAAGTGCTATGCAGAGACTGAAAATTGGGTGATCTGAGACAGAGTGACTAGGACAGTGCTTTAGACTGGGTGGTCAGGACAGGCCTCCCCTGAGCACGTTTGGCGTTAAGACCTAAATGGCTGGGTGAGACTGGGACAAAATCTTCCTGGTGGAGGAAACCCTGCAAAACGCTAAGAAAGGAAAAAATCTGATGTGTTTGATGAAGGGAGAGGCTGGTGTATCAAGAGAAGCTTGGTAAAAATTGAGGCTGGAGGGGGCAGCAGAGACCAGATAATGTAAGGCTTTTGTAATCCAAGAGCAGTGGCAAATGATGGGAGAGGGGTGGTGTCTTAGTTCCTTCAGGCTGCTGTAACAACATGCCACAGACTAGATAGCCTATAAACATCAGAGATTTCTCACAGTTCTGGAGGCAGGAAAGTCCAAGGTCAGGGCACCAGCAAGGTCCTGTTGTGATGATGGCTCACTTTGGGGTTGCAGACTGCCTAATTCTAGCTATGTCCTCACATTGTAGAGGGCCAGGGATACGCTGTGGAGCCTCTTTTACAAAGGCACTAATCCCATTCACGAAGCATGATCTAAGCATTTCTCAAAGGCCCTGTCTCCTAATACCATCATTTTGGGGGCTTATTATTTCAACATATGAATTCTGGGGGGACATAAACACTTAGACTAAAGCAGGTGGTTAAACAGAGGAATGGTCTGATTTTGAAAAGATCGTTGCTCTGTGGATAATGGAAAGAGTTAGGATCAAGGATACAAGTTAGACTTGGGGTAGTTTCAGTGTGAGAATTGATAGGGGATTAGACTAGCAGAGGTGGAATTGGTGAGTAGATTGCCTTGGGATATTTTGGAGGTAAGGTACGACTTGGCTGATGGAAGTGGTGGAGAAAAGAAGGTGGAATCAAAGCTGATTTCTGTATTTCTTACTTGAGTAGTTAGATTGGATAGGAGACTGGGGAAATTCATGGAGGGAGGAGAGAATATCAAGAGTCCACTTTAGCAATATTAAGTGTCAGCTGTCTACTAGTCATCCATATGGAGATGCTGTGCGGACAGGTAGAAAAAAGAAAGAATCTGGAAGGTTTGGGAAAGTTAGGGCTGAAGGTTTATGGGAGCTGTTGGCTTGTAGAAGGCTTTTAAGGCAGTACTATTGGATAAAATTCTTTAGGAACTGTATAAATGGAAATCAGAAGATAGAGATGGACTTTCAAGGCACCCAAACATAAGAGGCAAAGTATAACGGGAGCTAGCAAAGGAGACTTGGCTATGGATCTGAAAGCATGGAGGTCAGTATTGACCTTATGAGTGTAGTTTTGGAATGGTGGAGATAAAAGTCCTATTGAAATAAATATATATATTGAAAAAAATAATATGAACTGAAGAAGTAAAGATAACATCTATAGACAACTCTTTCAAGAAGCTTTGCTAAGAGGGAGCTGGATGTAGGATTAAGGGAGGGTTTGTTAGTTTTTTTTTAGATAGGGTGACACAGCATATCAACAGACTAGAGGGAGAGAATTTAATGATTGGTATGGGAATCTTCTTGACACCATTCTATTTTTTTCTGTGTTTCAAATACAAGGTCAAAGGAGAAATTCAGAAGAAAATATAGGAGTGAAGGGGGTGAGATCCAGAGCACAAGGGAGAAAGTGCTTTAACATAAGCAGAGAGCTCTCACAAGGACAGGTGGGAAGGCAGCAGGATTTAAACATAAAGAGGGTGGGGTGGTTGGCTGGCTCAGTCGGAAGAACATGTGACTCTTGATCTCAGGGTCATGAGTTCAAGCCTAAGGTTGGGTATAGAGATTACTACAAAAATAAAAGATCGTTGGTGGTTTTGGTACTGAGAGGGCATTCGTCTCTGTGCCTAAATCCAAGGGTAGGAGTTTGTTTTTGTCTGTTTTTTTTTTTTTTTTTTTTTTAAGTTTATTTGTTTTGAGAGAGAGTGCGGGAGGAGCAGAGAGAGAGAGGGAGAGAAAGAATCCCAAGCAGGCGCCGCACTTTCAGCGAAGAGCCCGATGTAGGGCTCCATCTCACTAACCAAGTGAGATCACAACCTGAGCCAAAACCAAGAGTCTGAGACTTAACTAACTGAGCCACCCAAGCGCCCCTGCCTGTTTACCAGTAAGTTGAAGTAAAATTGACCTTGTAGTTTGCCGTCTATCAGCATGAGAAGATGTAAAGGACTGGAAAACTATACATTAGACAAAAACTATAAGGTGTTATGTGATCTACATAGCAAATTAATTTATTTGAAGTTTGGGTGGTGTGGATACCTCATTGTTTTAGCCTAGATTTTACTGTGCAGTAGTTTTCAGAAGTGGCTGGTACTTTAAACCTTATGCTCTATTAAACATCCTTTCCAGGAAATATCTTGCATGATCCTAAAACAAAAGGGACAAGAAAATGGAATCTCATCTAAATCTTGGGATAATGATTATGCCACCATTATTGCTCATCCGGCTAAGAGGCTGGCATCTAGTAGTCCAGTGTCCTAGGGGAGTTTTAGCTGTGTGGTTGGTTGGTGGAAGATGAAATTTTTATTTTCATTTGGTAGTGTCTCTAGCTAAAAGACAAGACAACTGACAGGTTATTAGACTGTTGAAAGTAGGAAAAGAAATACGCCCAATTTGTGAATTTGGGGAAATGAAGTCTTAAAATCAAAAATATGCAGTAGAAAAGTGAAATATGATTTCCTAAGGAAACAAATTAACCTGATTTACAGATAGAAAAGCCTCTATAAATAAAAGAAATACTGTGTCTCCAATAATACCTTAGCTTTGCCTTTTATATGGTCTAAAATGTTATCAAGATTTCATTTTTTATCAAAAAAAGGGGGGGGGGCTTTCATTTTCTAGTACACACTGCCAGTTACAGAATTCTATAGTGTGTTGCAGTAAATGGACTGAAATCCTGAATTGGGATGAATTGGGGCGCCTGGGTGGCTCAGTCGGCTAAGCATCTGACCTCTGCTCAGGTCATGATCTCCCGGCTCATGAGTTCCAGCCCTGCATGGGGCTCTGTTCTGACAGCTCAGAGCCTGGAGCCTGCTTCAGATTTTGTGTCTCCCTCTCTCTCTGCCCCTTCCCCGCTCGTACTCCGTCTCTCTCCCCTTCAAAAATAAATGAACGTTAATTTTTTTTTTTTAAAGAATGAACTAGAACCTGATTATATACGCCATGTCAGAGGAGCTAGACTAGATCCCAGAAAACCTTTGTCCTTTATCTTGCTGCCTAGTACTAAAGTATCAGACTACAGTTAAACCAGAAACATTTGACACCAAACCCGAGGACACACCGCAGGATTTAGAATCACACTTTACAGGTGAAGAACCTTGATTTCAGAGAAGTGGCTGCTGGAACACTTTGGTTATGTAATAGCCAGAGCTGCTTTCAAAAGAGAAATGGCCTTGAGCTAAATGAGGAGAGAACAACACCTGGCCTTCCTCTTGGGTTCACAGCTGTGTAGGGCTAATTAGGGCAAAGTGTGGCACTGTGATCTTCGCGGTCGGCCAGCAGCTCGCCAGGGCTGACAGCCGTCCTCTAGCCTGCATTCCCGGACTGGGCAAAGTTAGGGAAGCGGGCGCCCATCCCCTGTGCAGCAGTGAGAAACTAAGGAAATGAAGCCCAGAGCCCTCTGGCACTCAGGGGGGCTGCCACCGCCTCACAAGGCGCTCGCTCCCTGCGCCTCCTGCCACGGTCGGCACCACGGACGCTGCAAGACTGGCGCCCCTCTCCTTCCTCTTCCTCCGGGGCCTGGGCAGGAGCTTCGCCCCACATGACTCTTCTAGTCCAGGCGCCCCCACCGTGCGCGAGCCCCAGCCAGACCATTCTATTATCCCGGGATTCTGCTGGCACTAGGGAGCTCGCTCGACCGAGGACTCCTCCGTTAAGATTGCTTTAAATAAAGTTTTCGCCATCCAAGAAAAAAAAAAAAAAAAATGGAGGTGGTTGGCTGGGTGGGAGCTATTTCGTCTCCAAGGGGTTAGCCAATGCACGAAGGGGCTGAAAGGCGAGGACCGCGGGGCCGACTGGCGATTGGTTACACAGGAAGCCTGTCTGGGTCGTACCACACTTCCTTGGAGGGGTTCTAGAGAATGAGAGAGGCTAGGTCCTTGCTTTTGAGTATTTCCAGCACACACATGTAATTATTTTTACTTCCAAGGATTTCTTCCTGGATACTGTGGGGCTAGCCTATGGGAAGCAGGAAAAAGACTTTCCCGGACATTTCCCCATTTCCGACTCCGCAGTAAGCCAATCCTCCTCTCCCAGTCGTCTGCGGAACCCGACGGCCCTGCGCGCGCGCGCTCGTTCTCTCGCGTGTGTACGGCGCCGTGCTCCTGCAGCCAATCAGGCCGCGAGGTCGCCGCGGTCGCCGGGTTCGCGCGCACGCCCTGGAGCGGAGTGGGGGTGGGGGCTATGGGTGAATGGGAGAGTGAGCGGGGGCGGGCGCGGCGGCGCGAGCCGCATGAATGAGAGAAACGTGCCCCGCGCGAGACGTCGCGCGCGCCCGGGACGGGGAGCCAATGGGAACGCTGGGAGGGCTCGAGACCCGGCACTTAGGGCAACGGCCGCGCGCCGGCTCGAAGACGAGCGTCGCCGAGCGGGAGCGCGCGTAGCAGGGCGGGCGTGGAGCGTGCGGGGGCCGCGCGCGGCCTCTCAGAGGCCGGACGGCGCTGCCGGGAGGCGGCGGCGACAACGACGGCGGCGGTGACGGGAACCGCGCCGGGGGTGAGTACCGGGTACACCGGCCCCTGCGGAACCGGAAGTGCCGGGCCAGGGAGGTGGGAGGGGAGAGTGACCTCTAGGGAAGGGGGACCGAGAAAGGGGGGAGGTGGTTTGAGGCCCCATTCCTGCTCCGGGCCGGGTCATCCAACTGCGGCGGGACCCGTGGGCCCCGGAAACGGACGACGAGTAGAGGCCGGGGATCCGCGGCCGCCGGGGCTCTGGACGGGTTAGTGCCCGGCCGCCCGGTCCTGGCCCGGGACTCTGGTCCCTGCGCGCCTGGCGCCCGGCCGCCGCCCCTTCCGCCCCCGGTCCTGCGCCCCCGGGCTCTGCCGTCTCCCGCAGCTTCGGTGGGCCCTGCGGCCGCGGATTCCGTCTTCTCGGTCTCAGCCAGCTCTGCCCCGTATGGTGATTCTCCGTCTCCAGCTCCAGGGTGGCGACTGGGTGCTGTTCCCCTTTTGCCTCCCTGCATTTCAGGTCCCTTGCCCTCCTCTGCTGATACTTATTTTGGCTCAAGCTTCATCCTGTTACCTGTTCTCTCGCATCCGTCCGCTCTCTCCCCCTACCCCCACCAGCTGGGTGCTCCGTGCTTTTAGTACTTTGTACTTTTTGCTAGTGGAGCTCGAATGTGTTGGCCAATATTTTACCTATAGGTCTCTCTTTGTGGGACAAAGGGGTGGAAAGTGTTTTACCCACTTGGCCAAATGAAAACACTTTAACGAGAAGTAAGAAAGTGATTTAAAAGTTATGGAAGGAATATGTGTTATATTCTGGTCCTTTTATTTGCGTTGGATTTTTCACTTCCTGGTTAGTACCATTTTGTCTAGGTTGATCTTATATTAGCATCCCTGTCCTTTTGTCCCAGTATCCCTCTGTACTCTATCAAATCTCTTCAGAATGCTCATAATCACCCATTTTTAAAAATCCGCCTGATGCTTACAGGAATTGTATTGCCATACATACATACCTCCTATGTAGTAACACCAGTATTAAACTTATGCTTGACTCCAGCCAACATCTTGACATGTGGATTATTCCATGATACCTTGGTTGCTTTGTGTTCAGATTTACTATATTGCTCTGTTAACATTACTTTATTTCAACAAATAACACTTGTGTTATGGTAATACTGCCCATACCCATCCGCCCCCTTTAAGGAGGTACCCACTTGTGTTAAGCCTTGATAAGGAGCACTCTATAGTTTGTTTTACATATACATATTTCCATTCGGTAGATTACTCTGTGTCTGCATGTGTCATACACATTCTTGTACACCTTTCTCATGCTGGTATGGATCCAGACTGCTGGCTGTGACGAACCACACTCACCTTGCAGTCTCATCCCTACTGCCCGTAGCACATTCTTCTGTTAAGACTTGGTGTGTGTTTATTATGCCGAGTAAATTGTTCAGTTTTTGTCTTCTCCCTTCTCACATATGTGCCCTAAGATTTCAGATGCTGATCTCTTTTGTTTCCCGTCACAGTACTCCCCAAATTGCATGGCCTTTTATGACCCTGTGACCCTGTATTGCTGTGGCAATATGAGCCCATGTGACTTTTTTCTTGTCAGAAAATACAATCTGAAATAAAGTAAGGTGTCTAAATGCTATTACTTCGGGTAAAATTTAAGCAGTGCAGCTTTCTGCCTTCTCTACATCTTTGGGCTTTTGAGGGGTAAGTTTAATAGTACTGCCCACAAACCAAGAATTTGCTTCTCAGTGTTTACAAAGTTACTCAGGCCTAAATTGAGACGGTTGGGCTTTCAGTCCTATAGAAACTCAGTGTTAAATAATCATAAAATCAAGAGCCAGAGGGGATTTATCTTTTTTAGGCCTTTAACAATTTCTTATAGTCTCTAAGTGTTCACTGTATTCTAATATTGCTGTTTGGCCCTGTAAAACTCTGTTTTTTTAAGGAAAGAGACAGTGAATCTTGAAGGAAGGTGCCTTTGCCTTCCATACCACAGGTAAGAGAGGAAGCGGTAAATTCCAGGGCACATTTGTATTTTGCTGTCTGAATCTTCTGACATTTGAATCTCTGCCTTTGGTATTAAGGGAAATAGCAGACTGCTTCGGTCAAATAAACTTATTTTTTACCTATTTATTTATTTAGTTAGTTAGTTATTTTAAAGTAGGCTCCACACAGGGCTTGAACTCACTACCTTGAGATAAAGACCTGGGCTAAGATCACGAGTCAGATGCTTAACCAACTAAGCCATCCAGGCACTCCTGAACTTTTATTTTTAAATTCTAACTTAAGTAAAATTTTTGGTCTTCAGATTCCAAAATGTAATCACTGGGCAAGTAGTGTAGTGGATGAGAAAGTGGTAGAAAGGCTTTGGTTTGGCAAAGGGGCATGTGAACTCTGGTTCTTAACCTGACTGTTCAAGCGATTAAGTAGAATGGCCTCAGGCATTCTCTAGCCTTCAATTTTATGGAGTGGGGTAAGGGACTGTGTCACCAGATAATGTGAGTTAAGTGCTTTGAGATCACTAGATGAAAAGCATCCTATAAAATCCAAAGTGCTGGTGTTATTTGGGTACTACCGTCAACAGAAATAATTGTTACTCTTAATCATATGGGGAATGTGGGGCGCAGTTGAACTTCTGCTAGGCCAGTGTAGGAATAAGGTGTTGAATTGGCAAGAACAGGACCAGCCCCTATGGTTGACTTGGTGTCTCATAGAGAGTGGCTTACCTCTCAGTTCAAGGACATTTCTCACCCAGGTCCTTTCATGGGTTATTCCAGCAGACCAAAAACTCAGCATCTGCCTCTTCAGGGTTATAACTAAAAAGCATAGAGAGATAAGAGACAGAGACCTACACAGAAAGGAAATGAGACATACTGTCCTAATTTTGAGGTTACTTTCTTCTTTTTTCATTGTTGCAATAAATACTCTCTTTTTCTAAAGAGAAGTCTCTTTTCTAGGACTGCCCTTCACCGCGGTGCCCTTGTATGTTTTTAGATTTTGATATTCTTGATATTTGTTACTGCCCGTTGGTGTCAGGTGAGACGCACCCCTTATAAGAGCTAGTTCTTTGATGACCTTAGGCCAGTGAAGCCATGTTCTTCTTTCCAATATGAACAGCACTGAGAAGAAGTAAAGATTGTGAATCCGTTGTTCTCTCAATTCAGAGTCCTTTCCCACCTGCACATAAGTGAAATGTATGCCATAAAAGGCACTTTTTAAACAGAGTAGCCTGTGGGGTTTAGTCATGATGTTTTCAAGAAATTCCCTGAAAGAATTTATCTGATAAAGGTTTTTTTTTTTTTTTTTTCCAGGTGAATCACTGTAACCCAGTTGAATTCTGCATCTAGAAAGCCCAAGACTGAAGAAGAAAGATCAGAGACATTGACTAACCTGGAAACAGGGACTTCTTTGGAACTTTGGTTTCATCATCCACAGTACCCTTTTAAAACTATCGTTGAGTGGAATTGATTTCTTCATCTTATTTTGCTTGTTGGGAAGAACATGGCTTCAGGGATTTTACGTTTCTCCTTAGTTTTGCATGAACTTGATAGGAAACGGAGCCCTTAGGGGGCTTGGGAATGACAAGAAGAGATTGAAGACCGACAAGCTCGCTTGCATGCGCGCACGCTCTCTCTCTCTCTCTCTGTTTTCCCTCCCCCTTTGAAGAAAAGGATTTGCAACTCAACCTTGTAACAGCTGCTGCCCAGCTTTAGCCATCAAGAGAAAATAAATAAAATTAAACCACCATTGCTGGACTACAGACCCTGAAGTCAAGGTGTGGGAGTGGTGGCATTGAGGAAACTGCCTAAAAGGGACGAGGACCGCAGTGAAAACCGCTTCTCCTCAGAACTGGAAGGGGCCTCAGGTTCCCTTTTGGATTAAAATAGAAACACAGGGCGCACCTCTCTGAGGGGCACCTCACATCTTGTGGAGTGTGGTAGTCCTGGAGGTGCTATAGTGTCTCCTCAGAAGACTTTTGCCTTGCCCGAGGTGTTCTGCCCTGCCTGACAGGCTCCCCTTCTTGCCCTTGGAAGACTTGCCTCCATCCATGAGCTGTTCCTCGATCTGTCTGGTGGCCCATGTTCTCCACCCGCAACCATTTGCATGTGTACAGCCTGCTGTTTGTCCCCTCTTTGTAGACCGTACGAGTTGTGTTTCTTAATCTCTCCTTCTGCCTTGTTCTGGGGAGGTGGTTATTCATCATTTCGAATCACCTTTCCCCCTCCCATGTGCTTTCCTTCATTTGAGATCTTTTGACCTTTGGTTTTATTTGGGAGGGGGAAGGGTGATACTTTCACAATTTCGGTTTCCCCTGGTTTCCTTCTGTGCTCTCGTTGTCCGCTGCTTCCCTCATCCCATTTTCTTGTCTGTTCTGCCGCTGTGTGGGCCTGGGCTATGCGGCAGGGCAGACCTCCCATCAGAGCTCCAACATGCCCGCAGAGTCTGGAAAGAGATTCAAGCCCAGCAAGTATGTTCCAGTCTCCGCAGCCGCCATCTTCTTAGTGGGAGCTACGACCCTCTTCTTTGCCTTTACGTGAGTTCTCCCCCAGTGGTGGTATCTGGGGGGGCATTCCGTGGGAGGTGGGGGGGTACGGTTTCTCTGGAGTTTTGCCAGTTACTTGCCAGGCCTGGGCGGTGTGGTGAGGTGAGGTGAAAACAAACCTCAGAGACCTGGGGAGACGAGTGCGAAAAAGCCTGTCCTGTCAGCCTTGCTATGTATGAATTGTACTCTTCTGAATCCCCTACCTTCCATTGCTTCCCTTCCTTTGGAATCACAGATGTCTTTGTGTTTTCCTATCCAGCTCCATCACGAGATGATCGTGAACTAGGAAGGAAGTAGGAGGAAACCACCAGAGAGGCTTGAAGCAGCTCAAGCAATCAGTTCTGTGAGAGAAAGAACCAGACTAGATGAGAGGTTTTTCACAGAGTAATGGCTTTTCCCCGGGCTCTCTGGAGCTGAGCATACTGGAGAATTGCAGGATTGATTTAGAAGATATACCAATGAGACAGCTGGGCTTTTTGTGTTACTCAGATGGTTTTCTCTGTACTCTTAAGAGCCGACGCCTGGAGAAGTGAAGGCCACTGGGAAAGGGCAGGCTTTATTTAGGAAGAGCCCTGGCGGGCTGCCTTCACATCCCTCCCTGCTGAGGGGATGGCAGTAATTCTTGCATTCCCTGGTCCTATTAGGAAGAGCCGTTGGCATCGAAAGGTTTCCTGCTTAGGGTATTCAGACTTTGTTCATCTGCCGGTCACTGGAGGAGACTGATTGATCTTCCCTCATCCTGTATTTTAGCTGTTACCCACCTGGCCAGCCTCTTTGCTGTTACCTGTTTATAAATTAACGTGTACCCGGCTTCCGAGCCTTAAACTGTTGAGTCACTGAGTTAGTGTTCTAGCTGTAGCTCTTGGAACAATCAGAGCATGCTAGATTTTCTGGGGAGTTCACTTTGCCGAGATTGAGGCTCAGACCTAATTGTGAGGTGTTATTGAGAGCAGTGTGAGGTTGCTGGCAAGAGGAAGGAGATGGTTCGACGGGATAGGGAATAAAAGCAGTTTCGACTCCTTAAAGGAAAAACGAAGCAGGAGTTGCTGGCGGTGGGGGGAGAGGGGAGCAGTTACTATTATGTGGAGAAACCTAGAACAGTTATTAAATTCGAGGAGGGGAGGAAGACCACCCCCCCACCTCCTGCCCCAAGTTGAGCTTCAGATGCCAAAAGGAATTCTAAAAGATTTGTGTTGCTTGGCTAGTAGAGTCAGGAAAGCAATGATGTTTTTCTGTTGAGTCTTAAACGGGAAAAAAAAAAATGAATCTCTTATCTGAGGTATGAGCATCTTCCAACTTTCACCTGTTCCTCTGGAGGCTGGAGGATTCTTTGGCCCTCAGCTCTCCAGCCTGAGCATGCCTGTTGAGTCCCTCAAGGATCTAAAGCAGCCCTACTCTTCTCTGACTTTACCTCTCATAGTTTGTCTCTCTTGCTTAAATTCAACATGTTCGGTATTCTGTCCTTTTTTTTTTTTTTTTAAGTTTATTCCTTTTGAGAGAGAGAATGTGTGTGAGCCAGGGAGGGGCAGAAAGAGAGGGAGAAAAATTCCCAAGCAGGCTCCATGCTGTCAGCACAGAGCCCGATGTAGGGCTTGATCTCCTGAGCAGCATCTCCTGACCAGGAGTCAGATGCTGAACCGACTGAGCCACCCAGACGCCCCCAGTGTTCTGTCCTTTGTGCATTGATTATCGAGAAGGAGGTGTGAGTCTTCAGTATGACTTGTTTTGGTTTCTGCTATTACGGCCAGCAAGTAGAATCAGCATTTTTTTTTTAAGATTTTAAAATTTTGACATAATCTCTACATCCAACATGGGGCTGGAACTCAGAACCTTAAGATCAAGAGTCTCCTGCTCTGCTGACTGAGCCAGCTGGGCTCCCCTTGAATCAGCATTTTAACCAAGGGTTGTGTATATCCTTGTGGCAGTTGCGGTGCTGTGTCAGGAGGGATAGATTATAAGACCAGGTTGACACCTTTAGGCCTGCTTGATTCCGACGGGTCTGTTTTCCTTCAAAAGGCACAGCCTTGGGGCAGCTAAGAAATTGAAGGGACTCACGGAGAGGTTTCTTCCAACCCACCTATTCCTGAGATAGGGCAGGCAGAAGCCCCATTCTTATTTTGTTAATCTGGAGCCATTAAAGTGCTTGGCTGGTTCTACCAGTTTCGCCACAAAGAGTTGTCCTGACGTAGGCATTTTCTCAACTGATAGTTGAAGCTATTTAACCTACTTTCTCATTCCCTGGTGCCTGGAAGTAGGGGCCCTCCTAATTCCATGGTGTCTCAGCCCCAGGAAAAAGAATTTTGGACAGTATGGACTTTGGAATGACTGCCTCCAATCCAGAGTTCGAAGAAGAGCCTTGTCCTAGCTGGAGTCTCCCTTGGCAGTTTCCTCAGGACAAGTTTCTGGGCTCGTTTCTTCCCCATGGAGACAAACACCCTATTTCTCTTTATCACCTACCTCTTGGTACCTGTGAAATTATCATCTTTTCCTTTCCATCTGACCATAGCGGTTCCTCTGTAGGTGTAGGTCTGGGCTGAGCTGCTCCTGTTCTCAAAAACTGTTCCCCCGTGGATTCTATCTCTTTTAAGATTCAATTCTTTGGAGAACCTCCCTGTTTGAAACTATTTACAACCTAAAAAAGAATTTCTGGTTTCAAATAAACCAGAGGAAGACTCGTTTTGTTTTTAAAATTTTTATTTTTAAGTAGTCTCTACACCTAACGTGGGGCTTGAGCTCACAACCGCGAGATCAGGAGTCAAGCGCTCCTCCAACTGAACCAACCAGGCGTCCCAGGGAAAGGCTCTCTTTGAACCAGCTCCTATTTGGGACCCTAAATCTGTAACTGCTCTGTCCTCCTCCTGTTCTGTTCACTAGCCTGTAACTGTCTGTTCTTACATCAGTCTGAGTCCCAAGAGGGGATGACTTTGGGGCCTAGAGAACCTGAAGTGGGAGGGAGAGTCCCTCTCAGTCGGCTGACATAATTAGTGCAGGCATGTAGCCTTAGGAACTCATTAGGAACAATTTACCCTCCATCTTTCCCTGTCAGGTAGGGAAAGCTGTGAGCAGAAATTATTGGCTGGGCTTGGTCATCAAAGGGTGACCTTGTGCCCTGGAAAAGCTTGAGTAGAACAGTTGAGGCCTTCCCTTCAGAACTCTAACCCTTCCTTCCCATTCGCTCAGTTTGCCCTGTACCAAAACTGAGCAGGAGAGTTATTGAGGATTCTGTTTTCATTCTTTTCCTCTTTCGCTGTCTGGGAAGGAGAGTGTCTGATGAAGGAACCCTCTTCCTCCCAGTTAGGTCCTAGATGCTGTGTTTAAGGTAATGGGTCTGGATCCTCATCTATCTTAGTTTAAGTCCCCTTTCGTGATTGGCAAGGGTGGGGGGCAGTGCCAGGTAAGAGGAATCAGCACTGTTTTGGGGGTCAGGAGACTAATTTTGGTAAAGTCTGTTCACCGTTGTGGAGCTATTCTTTGTGTAATGAAGAAGTTGACCTTGAGGAGTTTACTTGAGCACCATGACCCTTTATCCAGTGAGATCTTCCGTGGAAGCCCAGTGCGTAAGACACGAGAGGGGGGCTGCTCTGCTTCAAGTGAGGCTGGTGTGGAGAGGCCCAGCCGCTTGGTGTCTCCTCTTTGCCTCTTTCGGGGATCCCTGAGTCTTTCTTAGGACTCCTGGCAGTAAGGTTTGAAATAAACCACTGAATTGCCTCTCCTAAAATCTCCTTGAGCTGTGAGTTAAGTCAGCTAGTGTCTCTTTGTGTGTCTACTTCTCAAGTTGGAGGGAGGGCGTAGGGGTAAGATCTCTGCTGCAGGCGGTCCTCTGCGGGAAGGAAAAAATGTCAGGGTTGTCTGGAAATCCATGATGGTCTTTCCAGTGTGTCCCATCCATGAGAGTGCTTTCTGCTGTTCAGCTCCTGCCTCTAGCCCCTCCCAACTCTTACCAACGGCGTTGGGTAACCTCAGTGCCTCTCCCTCTGGTCCTTTTTTTCTTGACTGCAGAGGTGCTAGCACCTGATTTGAGTGGGAGTAGCCTCGTGATTTAGGGCATTAATTGAGCAGTGGATGTTCCTTTTACTTCCCACGTTGTTTTCACATCCAGGAATAAGTGCCCAAGTCCTACATCTTGCTCTCGGCTGCTTGAAAGTGTGCGTAAAGACACCACAAATCAAGTGTTTTAAGAGAAACTTACCTACCTAGAAGGGGAGAAATCGTTTTCTCCTGGAATCTTGAGGATCCCTAGAGGCTGGAAGTGGAATATTCGTTCCAGCCTTGCCTCATCAACAAGGAGCAGTAGCCATAGACTATGTGCCAGGCATCGGTGGAATCCATAGACCTATGCTTCAGGAGCTTAGCGCCTCTGTTTTAAGTGTTCTTGAATTTCTAGTACCTCACAGAGGGGAAGTGGAATTAAGGATGAAGGTGGGGCTGGAATGATAATTGATGATGAGGGTGTTTGTTAATCATGTGGGGTTTTTTTGGTGTGGGGGGATGCCTTCTATCCAGTGAATGCTCAATATTGAGACAGCTGGTTTAGAAAAGAATTCCAGGATCTTTTCAGATATGTCTCCTTCATTCTCATATCTATTATGTAGCTGAAGTAACATGATTGGAGTTTGCAGATTACCTAAGGCTACATAGCAAAGCATTGATTGAGATGGGATTAGGAGCCAAAGCTCCTTGACTCCTACTTTTTTCTTACCAGCAGCTTAACCATTTTTTATAACAGGGAAGTGTTAGAGAGGGCTTGGAAACAGATTTTCAGAAGTGTGGGGGTTTTTTTTTGTTGTTTTTAATTTTATTTATTTTTTAAAGTAATCTCCATGCTCAGTGTGGGACTCAAACTCACGACCCTGAGATAAAGAGTCGCATGCTTTTCCATCTGAGCCAGCCAGGTGCCCCGGGGAGTGTGGGTAATGAAACCCACTCTCCCTGAAAACAGGAGTACTGGATGGGTGGGCAGAAGAACCTGTTCTTCCTGGGTTGGTATAGGTCTGGGAGTCTCATCAGTGAGTCAGCCAGCCTTCTGGGCTACGGCCACTCCCTAGGCTTTGGAGCCCTGTGATTATTGCCATAGGCTGAGGACCAGCCCCGACAGCTCCTCCTCAGCTCATTCCTCCCTTCCTTCCATCGAAGGCAACAGATTCAGACAGGCCACTTGGAGTGGTCACCTAGGAATCTGGCAAAGTACTATAGCAACTGCAAACCTCTCCACGAGCCAAGCAGAGTATGGGATGTGGCAGGAACGGACTCTGTTCCTTCACGCCTTTCCTTGGTGGGGTGTTCCCTCAGCTAGAGTGTGAAGGTTGGAAGCAGTGGGTTGGATTTCGATCTAGGGGCAGGTGCTGCCTGTGAAGTTGACTTACTTGCATCATTTCTAGATGCTGCTCCTGTGGGGATGGGCTTTATTTTGGCAACAGATACCAGAACTGGATTCTGGGGTTACACACTTCAGCCGGGACGAGTTGATACAAAGTTGCAGGAGTGGGGCGCCTGGCGTGCTCAGTCGGTACAGCAGGCGACTCTCGATCTTGGGGGTGTGCATTTGAGCCCCACGTTGGGTGTAGAGGTTACTCTTAAAAATAAAGTCTTTGGAGGGGAAAAAGAAGGTCGCAGGGGTGACGTCAACTATCCAGGGGTGGTGGTTGGCAGCACACCCAAGAAAAACTGGGTGATTTTCTTCACTTGGAAATGGAGAAGCTGAAGAAGGAATGGGGTCAGAAAGACGGCCATCTGGGCCTTGGAGGGGCTGACATCTCCTCCTCCTTCACCTTCGTTTCCCTTAGGGATTGAGGAACCTGTAGTTTGTCTGAAGCTCGAGAGGCCACAGTGGCTACAGTTGTCCATTCTAGGAATGAGACTTTTAAATCATGGGCACCTCTGTGTTCTAAGGATTCCATTTCTTTTTCCCCTTCTAATTATCTTCCCAGGCTGTAGGAGTCCAGTGAGTCACCCCTTCTCCTCTTCCCCTGGCGGAAATCGAAGCGGCAGCTAAGTGCTAGGGAGGGGCTCTGACCTGGATGACTGGTTTTCAGTTTCTCTCCCTCCCTCCTAAAGAGCCTAGGAGGTCAGGCTTTGGGTGGGGCTGTGCAAGGCCTCTTCTTGCTTGTATTCACCCCAAACCCTGCCAGAGTATGGGGACATCTTTTCTGAGCCAGAGAACTGCCACAGGATGAGGCTTCCGTGGGAGACGTGGCTGGAGTAAGACGAGAGCTGTGACTGAGGGTCTGTTTTCCCTTGAAATCAGTGCCTGCGCCTTGCTTCGTTATTTTGTTTCCCAGTTATGTGCTGACCCGCCAAGAGAAGCAAAGAGTTAATTGATATTTACTATGTAATAAGCCTAGCACGCAATAAACATTGACTTACATTTTTTGGTTTTAATGAATGGCTAAATGGAATTTGAATAAATAGTTGGAGGTGGTCAAGACTTGTGAGATGCTTTGTGACCATCAGTTTTGGCTCTTATTAGTTTGTATCTGATTGGAGAGCTCAATTCCTGAAAATTGTCCTGATTTGTTCAGGGCTGTGCATTTTGATTTGATGGAGATAGAGCTCCTCTGTCAGCAGAATCCAGGGCTGCTGTGGATTAATTCTCCTGACTCATTTGCTGTCTTGTTCTCCTGGCCCCTTCTTCCTTTCTTTCAGTGAACTCTCCCTTTTCCTTCTGGCTGGTCTAGATAAAGGGGACAAGGACAGATGCTGTCCTCATTCTGGAGATTAAGTTCTCAGCCACAAAGCAGATTAGGGTACTTAGCCACTGTCTTGTAAGGGGAAGTTCTTCCTGAGCTGAGATAGGAGAGAGGGCACTCGATAGTACTGACAAAACAACCAGCGCATCAGATGTTCTGAAACTTCCAGCTCCCAGAGAAAGGAAGAAGTCTTATGGCTTTCCTACTCAGACTCCTGTTCTCACAGAAACGGCGCGTAACCCTGGACTAGGGCACCCTTTTCTTTTGTCTTCTGTCAAAGAAATGTTAACCTAAAGCATATCTTTTGGTTTGGACCCTTGGAATATTGGCTGTGTTTGGCTAGTTTCTTTTTCCTATAGAATTTAGGGCTGATTTGGTCTGATACCTGCTCTCCCCCACCCCCGGCCCTGCCACTCTTCTACTTCATTTATAGGCCTCAAGAGGTCTAGTTCTGTGTCTTGGTAGCTAATCTTTTCTGTGTGTGGTCCCCCTGCCTCCCTTGAGAACTAGCTTTTAGTTGAATAAAACTCTCAGGAATATCTGATGCAGGGAAGAAATTTTAGGCAGTTGAGAGTGGTTCAAAGCCAGCTGGGAAGAGGGAAGGGGAGCCAGAGAGGCAGGTGGTATCCCATGCTTTGTGCCAATGTGCAGGTCAGTGGGGCATGGCTGAGATCCAGCAGCCTGAGGCTGCTCGAGAAGGGAATGTGGCTGGTGTCAGTTACATACTTGGTCCCGGCTCTTGTGCCTGGCTAAAAGGAGGTGAGGACAGGTTCTGAAACATGGAAAGATTCACCGGGCAGGAATGAATCTGAAGAACACAGACCTCAGTACAAGGGATTACAGTAGGAGAGATTCTGAGTCTTGTACCTTGATCTAAAATGAGTGTTTCTGTGGGAAACTAGACGTACTTGTTGAGAAGGATAAAGATAATTTGAGACCGTAGAGGTGGCACACGCAAGATTTCTAGCTGTGGGGCTGTATGATTGGTGTCCAGAGTGGTGGAGCATCCCCTCATTTTCTTTATTATCCGTACAGCTGTCCAGGACTCAGCCTCTACGTGTCGCCTGCAGTGCCCATCTACAATGCCATTGTTTTTCTCTTTGTGCTGGCCAACTTCAGCATGGCCACCTTCATGGACCCAGGGATTTTCCCTCGAGGTAAGATCTCTCTCCTCTTGGAACCTCCTCACTACCTTTGAAAATTAGTGATTTTTGACATACATGTTTGGTCCCGGGCCTTAGGACTCCTAGGGGTTTGGGATACTTCTGTAGTCTAAGGCGAAAAGCGGGTTGGGGTCTTCTGGAATAGATGTCCTAACTTCTAGTCATGTGATTCACTTTGGGTTAGCTCTTTGATTTTCAGTTACTCATTCATCAGAAATTCATTTCAAGCACGTGGGCTGGGCATTATCCGTAGGCACAATGATAATCTACAGTGGATTAGACGGTTATCACAGTATGGGGTAAACTGGTGGGGGCATAGGCAGGGTTCTGGGAGAGCACAGAAAAGGGAAGCATTTGGAGCTACCCGAATAAATTGGGGAAATGCTGCGAGGAGGAGGCAGGAAAGACTTCAAGCAGAGGATGGCAGGGAAATGTGTTCTCGGCTGAGGAAGCAGCAGGAGCCACGAATGCCATGCTTAGTGGGGTAGCAGACAGAGTGCACAGTGGGGCCAGACGGTGTAGGAGGTAAACCAAGAGCCAAATGGTGAAAGACTTTGGTGTGCTAAATTAATGGATGCTGTTTCTTCCTTTGGACAGCAAGAGGTCTTTAACTGGAGGAATCATGGGATCAGATTTTGTTTTACAAAAATAAATCTTATAAAAATGTACAGATACCTTTTGGGAGGCAATTGCAATAATGTAAACCGGATGAGAACTTGAATTTGAGGCTGGATTTATAGACTTTTTTTCAGTAGACTCAACAGAATTCTTCATGACCGTTTGCTTATTGGGGGAGAGTAGGAGAGTGAAGGAATTGTCTAGGGTCGTCCCAACGTTCCTAACTTGGGAGATAGTTGGATGCTGATTTTTATAAAACAAGATATGAGTTACAGGAATGTTGAACAGGTTTGGAAGGAAGACAGCCCATTAGACATGTTGAACTTGAGATAGTTATGGGTCATTCAGGTATAGTCAGCCAGCTGGCAGTTGTCAGAGACCTGGGTCTCATAGGCTTCAGCCATGTGGTGTTTGAAGCAACGGGAGTAAGGTTGTCTAGAGAAAGTACAACAAGGTAAGGAAAGAACCAAGGTCAGATCTGACCAGCATTGACATTTTAATGAGCAGAGGAGGAGGAGGAGCCACTGAAGAGGGACTGAGTAAGAAGGTTAGTAGGAGAAGAAACTGCACAGAGTGGGAACTAATAAGAAAGGTTCACGAAGTTCATGATGGTTCGCAGTATCAGAAATTCGATCCAGTATGAAAAACTCAGAACCGCCCGTTGGAATTTGTGATCTTGACGAGAATAGTTGTCATAGTGTGTTTAGGTATGTATGTGTGTGGGAAGAATACAGGTAAATAATAAACCAAACTGCCATGGCTTGGAAGGCAGTGAATGGGCAGTGAGGAAGCAGAGTCCATGAATGTTAGGATTACTCTTTCAAGAAGTTAGAGAAGGCAGAAGATGGATGTCTTACTAGAGAGGGAGAGAGAGGCTTTTGGCCTTTTTCTTTTTTGTGTGCTAGAGAAGATGGAAGCACTCTGGTCACGTGAGGAGGTGGAACCAGACAGGCGAGGGAGATGGTGGAAGAGAGGCCTTCCAGAGTGAGGGTGTGCTTTCCTGCACACGTTGGAAGGGTTGTGCTTACAGAAGAAGCAGGCTGTTCTGGGAGAGGAGGTGAGAGTCAGGAACCGTCATTAGAGTTAGAAGTCGATAAGGGTTGTTGCTGATAACCAGTTTTTCTGTCAAACGTGAAGTTAGCTTTTAAGAGTGAGAGATGAGGTTTTCCTGAGATCATTGCACTCACAAAGCCTGTGTCGCTGTGCTTTGTGACTCCTGTCTCAAAGATTAGTTGAACCGAAGGAACTTGGAGTCCCTAAAGCCAAAGAGGACTGTTTTAATGAGCCTTTAATGTTCATATATTAAATATTTATTGATCTAATATGGAAGGCATTATCGTGGTCATTTGGGATGACTTTTTTTTTTAAAGGTTCTTGCTTTCAAATAGCTCAGTGTGGAAGGACAAATAGGGATGACGTTTATATGAATAAATCTCCTGTACTGTGTGCTAAGGTCTAAGAGTAACTAAAGAACCGTGTAGTGTTTTAAGAAGAGAAAGCGCTTGTTTCTGATAGATGATGGGTGTGGAAAGATCAGAAATTTCAAAATAAGTAGCATTTTAATTTTTTTCCTTTAAAAGGAAGGTTGTTTTATTTTTTATCTGTTTTTTTAATGTTTGTTTATTTTTTAGAGAGAGGGAGGCAGCGAGCAGGGGAGGGGCAGAGAGAGGGAGACACTGGCTCCAAAGCAGGCTCCAGCCTCTGAGCTGTCAGCACAGAGCCTGATGCAGGGCTCGAACTCACGAACTGTGAGATCATGACCTGAGCCAAAGTCGGATGCTTAACCGACTGAGCCACCCAGGCACCCCAAGAGGAAACTTTTTCTAAAAGACCTTAATAAATAGTGAGTATTTATTATGCAGAAAGCATAAAAAAGAAATATATCACCTGTAATTACACAGCCCAAAGATAACTACTATTTATATTTACCCTCAGTGTTTTGAGGGTTTATGTATATAACATTTATATATACCACTTATCTGTAGCAAATGTGTGTGTGTTTTTGTGTCTATTTTCAAAACTATCTTTTTGTTTATATAGTTCTTTACCTTGCATTTTTTTACCTATCTGTATTCTAAACACTTCCCCAGATCAGTAAAAGTTGGAAACTTAATTTTTAATCCCTGCTCCTTCGTTTATTTAATGTTTCCTTCCCACATGTATTTTTTCTAGATTAATAATAAAAAATAAAAATAGTACACAGCAGATGAGAAGGCAAATAATGTACTTTCAGTTTTGAAGTAGGATCATGAGTTTCTGATAGTTGAGAATTGAAAGGGCATTCAGGTAAGGAGAGTGTCTTGAGCCAGCAAACAATACTGAAATATACAGGAGATTAATAGAATAGGGGAAGCTCTTTTGGGGAAGGGGTTTGTGCGTGGAAAACAAGCTTGCTGTTAGTTCCTCTCTTGGATTGCTGTAGTTTTCATGTATAGATGTTGAACTATTATGCCGACTCTTTGTGTATGTGCTTTGATATGTAAATTATTTCCTCAAAAATGTAATTTGTAATATGTAAACCAAGTGTCAGCATACCCATGTCAGAGCTACCTCTGAGTCATATTTTCCCGAACCTCATTTCCCACCGTGTTCCCGTCGCGTTGGGTACAGAGCTGATCTCACGGTTTTAGTTACTAGTTCCTGTTCTCTCTTACCCATTAGACCGAATTCCTTGAAGGCAGAGGCCATACTTACATATCACTGCATCCCTCGTGCCGAGTCCAGTCCTGGCACCGTTGTTTTTTAACTGATTATTCCTCTCTTGCAGCTGAGGAGGATGAAGACAAGGAAGATGACTTCCGAGCTCCCCTTTACAAAACGGTGGAGATTAAGGGCATCCAAGTGCGCATGAAATGGTGCGCCACTTGCCGTTTCTACCGTCCTCCCCGCTGTTCCCACTGCAGCGTCTGTGACAATTGTGTGGAGGTAAGCACCCTGAGTGGGGTCGGCCTGGGTGCCTACTCTGAGTTCTCTTCTTCCCGCCCTTGGAAGAAGAATTGAATCCTTTGGATTCTGGGTCATGGATGAAATACAGCCCTGGCTAACGGTCTGGGCCGTATGGAAGCTCTGTCAAAAAGTGTTACCAGTGATGTACACGCGAGGGGTGCCTGGGTGGCTGTCGGTTAAGGGTCCGACTTTAGCTCAGGTCATGATCTTGTGGTTGGTGAGTTCCAGCCCCGTGTCAGGCTCTGTGCCGACAGCTCAGAGCCCGGAGCCTGCTTCGGGTTCTGTGTCTCCCTCACACTCTGCCCCTCCCCAACTCGTGCTCTGTTTTTCTCTCTCTCTTTCTCTCAAAAGATGAATTAACATTAAAAAAAAAAAAAAAAAAAAAAAAAAGCTGTCCGCCTGAGAGGTAGAGAGCATAACTATTTGTCTGTTATAGGAGGGACCCCAAATGGGAATGGGCTTTCCCGACACCAGGATTCATAGCCCTAACCTTGTGTCCCTTGACTCATCTTTTTGGTTATTGGTCCTGGCTTTGTGTTACCTCTTGCATCTACTACATCATGCAGTCCTTTGCATTCAGACTTTACAGCTATATTTCTCTTCCTGCTTGAACTGCTGCAGCCCTCGTCTTTTATTTTTAAACCCTTTTTTTCCAATCAGTTTTTACTTAGCTGGAAGCAGTGGTCTGCCAGATTTTCCTTCCAGGCCTCTTTTCTTGTGAATCTTGATGTTTTTGCAAAGCCTCTGATATTCATCCCTTTTGGAGTTCTTTGGTCACATTGGATAAACTTTGATCAGCTTCTGGGAGGTCTTCCTCACAGCTTGATAGAGCAAGATAAACTGCATGAGCCTGTTGTTAATTTTGCAACTGAACGGTGAACTTGATCACGTATTACTGAAAGTAAAACTTCAGTTCTGACATTTGTTCCTGCTGTTGACAGAAGCGATTTAGGGCTATGGTCCAAGGACGCTTCTCAGTCTTTCTTTTTTTGCCCCTAGGAATTTGATCATCACTGCCCCTGGGTGAACAACTGTATTGGTCGCCGGAACTACCGTTATTTCTTCCTCTTCCTCCTTTCCCTGACAGCACACATTATGGGTGTGTTTGGCTTTGGCCTCCTTTACGTCCTCTACCACATGGAGGAACTCTCAGGGGTCCGCACGGCTGTCACGTATCCTTCAAGGCCTATGGGTTTCGGGCTGGGGAGGGGTGAGGAGGAGGAAAGCTGAGTGCTGTGGTGGTGCGGGTCAAAGGTCACGTGGCTGTTGCAGGGGCCGGGGATGGTGGGATCGAGCCGCTCTGTTCTCCTTGATTCTTTGGCTTTAGAATGGCAGTGATGTGTGTGGCTGGCTTATTCTTCATCCCTGTAGCTGGCCTCACGGGATTTCACGTGGTGCTGGTGGCCAGGGGACGCACAACCAATGAGCAGGTACGGGGAGAAGGGCTGGGAAACCTCTGTAGAGCTGGATGTGGGAGTCTTAGTCCTCCAGTAGGAGCGGAGTGGAGTGCTTCCGTAGATGGCTGCTTGATGGGTACTTTCTGTGATGCAGTGTCCACGCTCCTCATGCAGGCATGAGCACAGAGCCATTCTCAGTTAACAACCATTTGCAGAATGCTCACTCATATACTGGACAGTTTGAATTCTGAGCTGATGGAAACAGTAATAGACCTAGGCCAGTGCTCAGAAAGCTTCTAGAGCTGCTTAAAGGAAAACACTTATTTCCGTGCACGTAATAGCAGTGACCTTACTTGTTTACGTGTATATTATCTGCGTATCCCCATTTCACATGAGAACACTGGGCCTACGGTCAAGTAGCTACCACGAAGTAGATGTAGGATTTGAACGGAAGACCCCGTTCTTAGCCATGACAAGTAGAAGCTTCTTGACGGCAGGACTGTGTTTTACTCATTTTTTATCTCCCAAATGGTGGGTGCACAATAATTGATTTGTTTTGGCCTTTGGGGATCAAGGTCCCATCGTCTGACTGATAGGGCCCTTTTTTGCTCCTTCTAGGTTACGGGTAAATTCCGAGGAGGTGTGAATCCCTTCACCAATGGCTGCTGTAACAACGTCAGCCGTGTGCTCTGCAGTTCCCCAGCACCCAGGTACACCCACCCCTCTGGTCTAGTGTTCATTCTTGGTCAAAGCTTTTGTCTTTGGGCTTGTTCTAGTCTGGGGGGGGGGGGTTGGGTGGGAGACTGTCATTTAGGGAGGGTTCTCTTAGAATGGGAAGTGCCTACAAGGGAGAGAAATGGCATCCTTTAGTGGACCTTCTGAATTCAATTGACATTCCTCAGGTATTATGGTTACTCTCCTTTGAGAATTCAGGGTGAGATTTATTGCAGAGAGGCTTGATCTAGGTATCTGCCCAGAGGCCTAGTCGTGGTGCAGTTCTTCATGGAATCTAAGAAATCAGTTCAGTGCTAAGGTTTTTGCTGCCTTGGTGAGACCGTGCTTGTATTTGTAAAAATGCTTAATACAAGGTAGGCAACCAACAGATATTTTAGAATGAGTGAATGAAAGCCGTCTCGCTCTTGACACTCAGGTACTTGGGAAGACCAAAGAAAGAGAAGACGATTGTTATCAGACCTCCCTTCCTTCGACCAGAAGTGTCAGATGGGCAGATAACTGTGAAGATCATGGACAATGGTATCCAGGGAGAGCTGAGGAGAAGCAAGGTGAGGAAGTTAGGGAAGTAAAGTAGGTAACTTGGGGACTTGCATGGCAAAGAGATGGAAACTTGATTTTAGTTGACATTACTCTTAACGGTATTTATCACTCTCTGACTTGTGTTAAAAATTACTTAAGTACAGGGGCGCCAGCCTGGCTCAGTTGGTAGAGCATGCAACTCTTGACCTTGGGGTGGTGAGTTCGAGCCCCACACTGAGAGTAGAGAGTTTACTTAAAATAAATAAATGAAAGAAAATCTTTTAAAAAACTAGTTAAGTACATATCTTCTTTTTTCCATTAGATTGTGAGTTCACTGACGGTAGAATTTGAGTCCATTCATTTCCATGTCTTCATAGGACTTAATGTAGCAGCTTCCAGATGGTAGGAGCTCAACAAATAGTTGGTGGAAATGAACAAATAAGTGACAGAATTAAACCTTGTTGAAGACTTTTCTTTATCCGTTGTCATCCCCCAAATGGCTCTTGTCCCTTGTCTTCTAGTCCCAGTTTAGAAATACATAATTGGCGCCCTGGCGCCCCTCTTGTACCGGTTTGATTAATCCTTGGAGCTGCCCTTACACCCAGTTCTCCAATCTGATTTTCCCTCGTTTATGCAGTCTAAGGGAAGCTTGGAGATAACGGAGAGCCAGTCTGCAGATGCCGAACCCCCACCTCCTCCTAAGCCGGACCTGAGCCGTTACACGGGGCTACGAACACACCTCAGCCTGGCTACTAATGAGGGTAAGAGCAGTGGCAGATGTGAGAAGGTTACTGTATGCTGTGGAGAAGACGGGCAGCCAAGGGCGGGGAGCCAAGGTTGGGTGGCTGAGAACACCCAACGGGTGGGCCTCGGGCCGCTTCTTTGGACAGCCGGGACAGGAGAAAGGGGATGCCACTTAGCTGTTTGCAGCGAACTGAACTTTTGTCGTTGGGTGGGGGCGGGGGAGGCGGGGGTACTGTCGACCTTCAGATAGACCAAAGAACCTCCAAGACCTCTTTGGTGCATTCTCTCTCTCTGGTTCTGGGCCGGTATGAGTCTTTAGTCTCGGCTGCAGCAAAGTCACGTTCCCGGGACTTTTCTGTTGCCCGGTGTATCTGTTCGTACCTTATTCTCCCTCCGTCCTTCAAGGAGCGCTGGCCACGTTAAGAGAACAGCTTGTAAAGCGGTGTCCCCGGGCCTTTTTTCCTGCAGATAGCAGCCTCTTGGGCAAGGACAGCCCTCCCACACCCACCATGTACAAGTACCGGCCGGGCTACAGCAGCAGCAGTACGTCAGCCGCCATGCCTCATTCCTCCAGCGCCAAGGTACTCAGTACTCTGTAAGAAGTAAGGCTCTGATGTAGGTCAGCTGTTCTGGGAAAAAGAATATCGGAGAAGGGGAGGAGGAAACCGAAGACATTTTACCAATTGTTGGCATTAATGGGCTTGAGTCTCCTTGACAGCGTGTCCTTCAAAGAGGGGGCAACGTAGCAGACTAGATAAAAGCACTGATGACAACACCGTATCTGAGTTCAGCACCCATCGTGGGCAAGTTACCTGACCTCTCCGAGCCTCGTTTTCTGTATCTTATTTTATATATTTGTTGTTTTATTTTAGATAACTTATAAATGAAATAAAATTATTTATTTTAGAGAGTGCGCGTGAGCCAGGGAGAGGGGCCCAGGGAGAGGGAATTTTAGGCAGGCTCCACCCTCAGCGCCGAGCCCGACCCGGGGCTCAGTCCCATGACCCTGGGCTCACAACCTGAGCCAAAATTGAGTCGGACGTTTAACCACCTGAGCCACCCAGGTGTCCCTCATTTTTTGCATCTTAAAATGAGATACTCGTTCCAACTCGTAGGTGTGCTTTAGGCGTTGAACAAGATGATGTGTGTAAAAGTTCTAAGCATACTGGCGGCACATGACAAATACTGTTTCTGACGGACTCTTGGGCCTAGGCTCTTGGGCCTAGGATCTGTCACAAGAGGAGGAGCGCTAAGAGCACGCTTTATTTTCTCCCTCAGTTGAGCCGTGGGGACAGCTTGAAGGAGCCAACCTCGATTGCGGAGAGCAGCCGCCATCCCAGCTACCGCTCGGAGCCCAGCTTGGAGCCAGAGAGCTTCCGTTCTCCCACCTTCGGCAAAAGCTTTCACTTCGATCCACTGTCCAGTGGCTCACGCTCCTCCAGCCTCAAGTCGGCCCAGGGCACTGGCTTTGAGCTGGGCCAGTTGCAGTCCATTCGTTCAGAGGGCACAACCTCCACCTCCTATAAGAGCCTGGCCAACCAGACACGCAACGGAAGCCTGTCCTATGACAGCCTGCTCACTCCTTCAGACAGCCCTGATTTCGAGTCCGTGCAGGCAGGGCCTGAGCCAGACCCACCTTTAGGCTACACCTCTCCCTTCCTGTCAGCCCGGCTGGCCCAGCAACGGGAAGCCGAGAGGCACCCACGTCTGGTGCCAACTGGTCCAACGCACCGAGAGCCCTCGCCAGTCCGGTACGACAATCTGTCGCGCCATATTGTGGCCTCCCTCCAGGAACGAGAGAAGCTGCTACGCCAGTCACCCCCACTCCCGGGCCGTGAGGAAGAACCAGGCTTGGGGGACTCAGGCATTCAGTCAACGCCGGGCTCAGGCCATGCCCCTCGTACTAGTTCCTCCTCAGACGATTCGAAGAGATCACCCTTGGTTAAGACTCCACTGGGACGCCCAGCTGCCCCCCGTTTTGGCAAGCCAGATGGGCTAAGGGGCCGGGGACTAGGGTCCCCTGAACCAGGCCCAACTGCCCCGTACCTGGGCCGATCTATGTCTTACAGCAGCCAAAAAGCCCCACCTGGTGTCTCCGAGGCAGAGGAAGTAGCCTTGCAGCCATTACTGACCCCCAAGTAAGTATGAGTCCTTCCTGACCCTCAGTGGATTTTAAAGTTCGCCCCGGGGCCTACATAAGGTGTCATGACTTCACTTGTGTGCAGGTGGACTCAGAGGCGCCTGCTTGTAGATCGCTCATTTCGCTCACTGTCTCCAGCTGCCTGCATGGGCTATTCCTGTTAAAAGCCTAAAGAGCAATACTTTTATCTTCATCCTGTCTTCCCCAAATGTATTTATTTGCCTGAGAGCAAGTATTTCAGGTAGCCGCTGTTGGAGAGAAGGAATAAATAGGGGAGATAGGGCATCAGGTTTGTGTTAAGCAGGGCAATAAAATAGGTGGGAACGTTTGGGTAAGAAAGTATGAATGTAGAAAAGCACATCAGTTCTCATAACTTTTTTTTTAAGCTTATTCATTTTGAGAGAGAGAGAGAGAGAGAAGAGAGCTCGAGTGGGGAAGAAGAGGGAGAGAGAATCCTAAGCACGGACCTAGAGCCTGTGAACCGTGAGATCATGACCTGAGCCAAAATCAAGAGTCAGGGGCTGCCTGGGTGGCTCAGTGGGTTAAGCATCCAACTCTTGGTTACAGCTCAGGTCATGATCTCACGGTTCTTGGGTTCGAGCCCCACATCGGGCTCTGTGCTGACAGTGTGGAGCCTGCTTGGGAGTCTCTCTCTCCCTCTCTCCTGCCCCCTGCCCCCACCAAAATAAATAAATAAATAAACTTAAAAAAAATCAAGAGTCGGGCCCTTAACCCAGGCTCCCCTGTTCTAGTAATTTTTAAAAGTCTCCCTTTTCTGTGTTTGGTGTCCCAGTTCTGATGACACCTATCTTTTTTCCTTCCTAGAGATGAAGTACAGCTCAAGACCGCCTACAGCAAATCCAACGGGCAGCCCAAGAGTATAGGCTCTGCCTCCCCTGGCCCAGGCCAGCCTCCGCTCAGCAGCCCCACAAGGGGTGGAGTCAAGAAGGTGTCAGGGGTGGGTGGTACCACCTATGAGATTTCCGTGTGAGCCTTCAGCACCTCCCTTCCGCCCCACGCCTCTGCGCCTACACCAAAGGGCCCCAGGTGGCCACCTTCCTTTCCTCAAGGGGCTCCCCTGCCCTGCATGGACATTTTTTTAAACCACCGATTCCAAGAGGATGAGGAGCGTTTTATAAAATGCAGTGGGGTTGGGGAGTTGGAGAGTTGGGGCCCTGAGACTGGGGTAGCAATCCCCTTCACCTTTTAAGACCTTCCCTTCCTTAACCCCTGGACCAGACTCAGTGGACATTTGTGCAATTGCTCGCCCTGGAGGGAACCAGATCATTTTTAAACCAGAAATAATTTTTTTTATTATTGTTACGGATTCTATTTTTTTCCTCTCTGCGTTACCAGGTGTGTGTGTACATATATATATATATACATATATATATATTATAAATATCAAAGAAATTCTATATCTATCCTGGGATGGGAAAATGAGGGAGGGATATGTAGGAGGGGTATCGTACTCTTCCCATTCCTCAGACCAGCAGGAAAGAAGTGGGGACATCCATCGAAGTCTTCCTTTTCCAGTGGTTCCCTCTCTTGTCCCAGTTACCCACTAAGGAAACAGCACCCCCTGTTGTTGGTGCATAGTGATCAGGAAAGACACCTGGGGGAGAGGCGAGTCTGGGGTCTTGGTCAGAGGAGGGAAGGACTTGGAGAGGAGAGTTAGTTTTCTAGGCTCACTGGCACTTAGTTTCCCCAGGAAAGGGGTCACAGCCCCATGACTTTGGTGGTGGTGGGGAGATCAGGAAACGAGCTTGGCTGAACTCCAGAAACAATATTGGATAATCCCCCCCGCTTCTTGGGGGTGAGGGATTAGGGTGGGCTCCTTTAGTCCCCTCAGAGCCTTCCCCCAACTCACACGGTTAACATTTTTAAATCCAAGGCCGGGAGAGATGAATCCAAAAAGCAATATTTTTCATCACATGCCAAAAACGGGATAGAGAGAAGGAGCGGCAGGCCTAGGGCCCTCCGATTGTCCCTTGGGGGTTACCCCTCCGCCCACCTCAGTATGGTGCTGGGTAGTGGGGGTACCTGGGTTCTAACCTCTAAATAGGGGAGACCCCAGCCTCTAGACAGAGGCCCTTTTATTTTTTATTCTGATTAGCCATTTTAAACCAACAAGGAATAAAAAGAAATCCTGATCTAACCAGCTCCCCCTGACTTGTGTTATTTTGTCTGGTTAAGGCAGGGTGAATGGTCTCTGGTGGGAAGTTACAAAGAAAACCTCATAAGCTTCTCTTGTCCTGGCTCACCTTTAGGCAGGACTATAGTGAAAATAACTACTTGAAACGTTACAGGACAGGTCCTGTTTTTATTTTGGTGATTTAATTTAAAAATTCCTGAAAAGTCTTTTGTGACCGTCAAAAGTCCTGGTCATTTCAAAGCTTAGAGAATCTTGACTGCCACAGTTCTTTAATACAGAATTTTGTCTCTGGAAAGTAAAGCCCTTTTTTGGATGTAGCCAAAGGTGAGACAGTGGATGATCGAGGGATGAAAAAGCCTGTTAGAGGCGGACTGACTGGATGGATATGGCTGGCACTTTAATTTGGTATCTCACTTTGTCTCTTCTGTTTGTCAGAAGCAAAAAGGCTGTGCCCTAGTTTTAAATAGGCCTCCTCAGATACTAAATCTCCAGCAATTGACCAGAACCCATTATTTTCGCTGTCCATGACTTAAGTATATACGCTCTTGCTCTGATATC
This sequence comes from Panthera leo, assembly GCF_018350215.1. Classification (NCBI taxonomy): domain Eukaryota; kingdom Metazoa; phylum Chordata; class Mammalia; order Carnivora; family Felidae; genus Panthera; species Panthera leo. Next base: position 102,573,711 of record NC_056688.1, read on the forward strand.
CTAGATTAAAACTCGCTGAACGAGTGGTTTTCCACCTACTGATCTAAGTAACAACCCTGGCTCATGGCAACAGATTTTAACTCTTCTGTGTCAAGTTTATTTAAAGTCAGATTACATTAGCTTGGGTTTTCTATTACATTTTGCTGGTTTAGGCTGCCTTTTTGTTGCTATCTTAGCTTAGAAATGTTTTCGAATCAGCCAAATAATTTAATTGTCTTAATTAAGGAATGAGGCAGTTCAAAGACTCCTATGAAGACGAGAAGAACATTTACCTTTGCTTGCCAGAGGTTTATTTAAAAAAAAAAAAAAATCACAGGCTTGACCAGGAATTAACCTTGTTGAACTACACTGGTGACTGTGGGTGCTTTTTCACTTGGCGACTCTGTTTCAATGCAAGATTGACTCAGAAGACAGTTGAGACTTAACTGGATTAACTCTTCAGTTGGAGCCTCATCCAGGTGCTTGGTTCTCAACACTGCGGGCAGAGTGTTATGTGTCTGCTGTAGACAGGTATTAGCAAGCTCTGCCTCACTTGTGACCATGCTCCCAGATCTTACTCTGGTGGTTTCCCTGCCTGCTAATGAGATAACATAATGATAAGACCCAAATTCGCTCTGATCTTTGAATGCCTTGGCTTAAACCCTGACTCACACAGAAAGGCACTTACCTCTTAATAGGCAGCCACAGTTCACCCAGTTTGATAAATGTAAATTTTTTTTCAAAAAAAAGAAAAACCCTAACAAATGAGACAATGTCCTAAATCAGACCAATTGCACAAAAGAGATGAAAAGAAAGCTTCCTGGGAGAGGAAGAGAGGTCCGTGAGAAAGCCAACCGGGCTGAGCCTTAACAAAAGCATGGCCCTTCTGTCATATAATGCGTTAATCTCAGTCAAGCACAGCAGGAGCTGGCTTCTGTCCCGGTTGCAGGGGATGCTCCCAAGGCAGTGTCCGAGCCTGGAAGGCAGCTTTTGTCAGGCAGGAAAAGCCATTCTGGTAGAGCCCTGTTAGCGGAGGCTGCTGCTGCTGCTGGCCTGAGAGCTGCCCACGCCTGGGTGGTCTGGGCTGTGTCGGTTCTGGGGAAGACAAGGAAGGAAGGGTAAGAACAACTAGGAAGTAGCCTTGGCCTTGATCAGGGCTGTACAGGAAAAAACCGATGTGCCCTGGGTTTTCAATCCTGGGTCCAAGCTGAGGCAAAGGCCTACTGGGGGCGGGGTGAAGTGGGGAGATTCTGGGGGGCTGCAGCAACAGGCCCCTACCCTACCTTCTTTTTCTTCTTCTCTTTCTTCTTCCTCTTCCGTTCAGGATCCTCCTCTTTTTTCTTTTTCTTCTTCTTGTGATCAGAATCAGATGGCGTTTCTGTAGGAGAGTATGTGCTTATCACCTGCAGAGCTCAAAATTCCTTACTGCTAGGAACTCAAAAGACCACAGGAAAACCTAGTCAAGGGCAACTGCTGTTCTTGTAGCGGCCAGAAAGCATAGGGAGGCACTGCTAAAGCACGGTTCCAGGTTTTTACTTGCCCAGGAGACCTACTTGCAAGGAACACTAATTACCTTTAGATCAGTTTCAGGAGAATTTGGGAGTCCAGGGCTGTGTAAGGAACCTCTCTGGCCTTTTAACTGAGGAAGGTCCAACCAGATCCAGGTTTTCTGGCTTTGAACAGAACTGCTTCTTACCTGGGGGGACAGGATCCTGGGTACGGCTCTGTTTGTGCTTGTGTTTATTCTTCTTCTTGGGAGGCTGAATATGCATCAGACGACACTGCTCTGGCAACTGAAGGAAGCAAAGGAAGGTCCAGGTGAGAAGAGGGAGGAGATCCCCTGCTCCCATCATCTGTTCTGCTCAGTAAGTTATGAAGGAACAGACTTGGACAGAAAAACCACCTCCATGCCTTTCAGGCCTCCCCATGTGCCTTCTTCCTCCCCAGGAGGGGACTCACCGGGCCAGTGTGGAGGCGAAAGCCAGCCAGCATGGTCCCTGTGATAGGATTAAAAGAGCCACCAAGAATAGGGGGCTTCTCAATGAGGGAGCGGAGGCTGCTGTTATCATGGGAACCGGGCAGATCAATCATCCCTGGCAGGTCAGGCAGGAAGTTACTTAGCTTCTCCTTCACCTTCTTCCCACAGAATTTATTATAGGAATGTTCCAGGTTGTAGTGTGTGATCAGATTGGTGCTGCCTGTCAGCTCAGTGCTACCTAGAGGACACAGGGAGAAGAACAACAACAAAAAAATCAGTCCCAAGAGAAATTTTTTTTAATTTATTTGAGAGAAAGCACGCGAGCAGGGGAGGGGCAGAGAGGGAGGGGGAGAGAGAATCTCAAGCAAGTTCTGTGCACGGTCAGCGTGCAGAGCCCGATGTGGGGCTCGAACTCATGAAACCGTGAGATCATGACCTGAGCCGAAATCAAGAGTCGGTCACTTAACCGACTGGGCCACCCAGGCACCCTGAAGAATTTTTTTAAGAACCCCACAGGGAAAGTGAAGGACTGTAAAGAATCTTTTAGGTGAGCATTACAAAGATTTAAATTTATTTTTAAAGTAAAAAACAGCAAAATGAAATAACATACAATAAACACTAAAAAATATACTACTGTAGAATGGTAGGGTAGGTTGGAATGGGAAGGAGAAAAGTCGGCAAAAATCCAAACAGGGCACATGGAAATTGTTCTTCCCCAATGAAGGAGACACTCTCCCCTCCTTGCACTCACCGCAGTAGTAACTTACATGATCCTTACTCCAGGCTAAACACAGTTCCAAGTGCTTTTCACAGCGAGAAATTATACTCTCTGACACCAGCAGGATGTTACCTCAGAGCTCAACTAGAAGCAAGGTAAGGGCCAAATATGACCCAATGGCTTGAATGTCTCTGGTCAAGGACCCCTTTTTTTTTCTTTCTTTCTTTTTTTAATAGCAAGAACCACTAATTACATAGGGAATAAATGGGGTTTTTTTTTAAGCTACTGCTGCCTAACTTGTTACCACCGTCTCTATTCTTCCTAATTAAAGTATAATGCTTTGCCTAGAAAAAAGAAATGTTTGATTAGCAGCTGAGCAAACAGGATTCCCATCCTAGTCATACTCTATGCCTCAGTTTCCTCTTATCTCTGGAGTGGGGTAACAGCTCTCTTAAGCACACTTAATTTTTTTCAAGGTTTAAATGAAAACATTGAAAAGTATATTCTATAGATGCAAGGCACTATCAGTACAAATATTGCACGGCTGACCTTTTTCAAAGAATAGAAACTTATTAGTAATGTAGTAAGGATCTAGAGGCAAGGGTGGAGCTGTCTAGCCTGCCTGCAGTTTCATCTACGGTTATGACGAACACGAAGAATACAAATGACAAGAGTGGCTTGTTCATAATCATTCACTTGGAAAAACTCTGACTCTGAACCGGGAGTCCCCTGAGGGCCGAGACCAGGTCTTTCCTGTTCATACCTGTGTCGCTGGTGCCCAACACAGTACACACTTCAGTGCTCAGTAACTATTAAGTGAGCAAGGTATTTTCCCCTCCATACCCCTAGGCCCTACCTTCTTCCCTTTTTTCTTTTTCATGCCAAACATTTCAGGAGTGGTCTACTGTAACAGCAGGGGACTCAGTGCCACAGTACTGCTCCTCAAAACTAGGCACTGCCTCCTGCCATAAGAGTGCCCTGCTTTCCCCACCCGCCCCGGTCGGCTCTCCTCTTCCAGGTGGTCATGCTCAAGGTTGAGGTGAGAAGGCACTCCTGCTTTTCTGGAACACTTTCCGCGTCCACCCAACTTCCCGTTTTGACTGTCAGTTCCACGAAGGTGATTTATAAATCTCTCCCTCCAGCCCTGACTCCCCTCCTAAAAACTAATCTTGCATTTCCAACTTCCTCTTAGTCAATTTCATGCGGATTCATTTTTTAATTTTGAATTAAAAAAAATTTTTTTAAGATTTGAAAATTTTTAAGTAATCTCTATGCCCCACGTGGGCCTCGAACTCACAACCCCAACATCAAGAATTGGATGCTCTTCTTTTTTAAATTTTTTTTTTTAACATTTATTTATTTTTGAGAGAGAGAGAGAGAGAGAGAGACAGAGCGTGAGTGGGGGAGGGGCAGAGAGAGAGGGAGACACAGAATTTGAAGGAGGATCCAGGCTCTGGGCCGTCAGCACAGAGCCTGACGTGGGGCTTGAACTTGGGAATGGCGAGATCATGACCTAGGTCAAAGTCTGATGCTTAACCAACTGAGCCACCCAGGCACCCCTGGATGCTCTTCTGACTGAGCCAGCAAGGCGCCCCCAGATTCATCTTTTTAAACTCTAAATACTCCCCACCTCACTCATGGCTTCTCTGTTTCAATACATGGCACCCATATTCTCCAGATATTTTTAGAAGCAGTACTACGCAGTTCAAAAATCTCAATGATGTACTATTACCCTAAGGAAAAAGCTCAAATTCCTTTGGCACTCACGATAAAACATATCTTACTGTAAACTTTGGGGTGTGATCAACCACTACTCCCCTGTGCCAAATTCTGATCCATCCAAATGAGTCTCATCATCTCCTGAAAAACACGCTCATTTTGTTTCCTTCTAGGAAATTTGTTTTTATACTGATGTAATTATAAGACCATCTTTTCTAGTTTTCTTCACCAATATGAATTTTCCAGGTCTGGCTCAAGTGACAACTCTTTCTGTCATTTTGGATAGTAAACATTTTTAAAACCATCATGTAGTTTCTGGGTTTTTTTTGTTTTGTTTTTTTTTTAAAGCAAACTCTACCCCCAAAGTGGGGTTTGAACTCACAACCCCAAAATCAGGGGTTGCATGTTCTACCTACTGAGCCAACCAGGGCCCCCCATCGTGTAGTTGTTAGTTGTATGTGAGGCAGGACCACAAAGTAATGAGATTAGCCTTGACAAGTAATATAGACACTATCCTTAAACCACATATTTTAGATCTCTAAGTAAAATAAGCTCTCTAAAAGCAAGGACTAGGGGTGCCTGGGTGGCTCAGTCAGTTAAGCGCCAGACTTCAGCTCAGGTCATGATCTCATGTTTTGTGGGTTTGAGCCCCATGTCGGGCTCTGTACTGACAGCTCAGAGCCTGGAGCCTGCTTCAGATTCTGTGTCTCCCTCTCTTTCTGCCCTTCCCCCACTCATTTTCTCTCTCTCTCTCAAAAATAAATAAACATCAAAAACATTTTTTAAAAAAAGCAAGGACTAGACATATTAGTTCTCTCCCCTTCTCACCACATACCCCACTTCCTATATACCCAGCATTTGCCCAAAACCTATTCAATATCTCTATCAACTGACTGATACAAACAGGTACCATCAGAATAGATAAGGTTGGAGAAACTTCTGGTAGACATCGACCACTAACCAAAGGAAAGTCAATCTCTCTGTGCTTCAATTTTTTTTTTCCAGCTATAAAATGCCTACCTCAAACAGCTTTTTTTTTTTTTAAATGTTTATTTTTGACAGCACGAGCGGGGGAGGTGCAGAGAAGGGGACAGAGGATCCGAAGCAGGCTCTGTGCCGACAGCAGACAGCCTGATGCAGGGCTAGAACTCATGAACTGTGAGATCATGACCTGAGCCAAAACCAAGAGCTGGATGCTCAACTGACTGAGGCACCCAGGGGGCCCTGAAAGGGCTATTCTAAGTATTAAACTCTATTACATACGTATATAACTGCATTGTGAACTTCAAGGCACTGTACCAATATGCATTATTATTTCTCTCAACTCTAGATGTAGCAGTAGGACTTGGGAGGAATTGAAAGGCAACTTGGGAGGGGCACCTGGGTGGCTCAGTCAGTTGAGCATCCGGCTTCGGCTCAGGTCATGATCTCACAGTGAATTCAGGCCCCACATCCGGCTGGCTGCTGTCAACTTCAAGCCCGCTTCGGATCCTCTGACCCCCTCTCTCTCTGTTCCTCCCCCACTCACGCACATACATACTCTCTCTCAAAAATAAACATTAAAAAAAAAGACACTTGGGAGATTGAACACGTCCAAAATGACTCTTGATTTCCACCTTCTCAAACTTGTTCCTTCTTGGTCTCAGCACTACCATCCACCCAATTATTCAAGCCAGAGATTTACAAGTATTCTCAATTCTTCTCTACTTTTATTAAAGACTTATTTATTTATTTATTTTACATTTTCTTCTTATTATTATCATTAGTTTTAGTTTTTAGTTGAGAGAAAAAGAACGAGCGGAGCAGGGGCAGAAAGAGAGGAACACAGAATCCCAAGCAGGCTCTGCACTGTCAGCGTGGAGCCTGAAGGGGCTCGAACCCACAAACCGTGACATCAGGACCCGAGCCGAAACCAAGAGATGGAAGCTTAACCTACTGAGCCACCCAGGTGCCCCTCCTCTCTACTTTTATATTCGATCCTTCGTTCCTATAAGCTCCACCCCTAACATTTACCCTGTATCTATCTGTTCACTTCTCTCCTCCACTGCTACTGCCTAGTCCAAACCGTCCTCTCTTTCCTGGACTACTAAGCAGTAACTTCTGACTGACTTCCCCACTTTCCCCCACCTCCACTTTCCATTCTTAATGTAGCAGCTTGAGTGATTAAAACAATTAGATCATGTCACTTTCCTGTGTGAAAATGGCTCCCCCTGAGGGGCGCCTGGCTGGTTCAGTCAGTAGAGCATGTGACTCTTGATCTCAGGTCATGAGTTTGAGCCCCATGTTGGGTATAGAGAGTACTAAAAAACAAACAAATAAAATGGCTCCCCCTGAACTTCAGATCAAAGTCCTCTGCCTGCCCTTCTCACCTTCATCTCCTGTAACTCTTTCCCTTGAACCTTCACTGGAGTCCAGCTGGTCTTCTGACTCTCAGATATTCCAAGCTTTTCCCCCACAGCAGGGCTTCTGACCTCCTTTCTTGCATCTTGATTTAGCTCTCCCCCTCACACATAGCTGACTCTTTACATTTAAGCTCAGAAATTATCTACTCAGAGAGGGCTTCTTTGATCACTCTAGCTAAAGTAGTTTCGCCTCCTCAATTCTTTACCAGTTTTTTTCCTGTTAGCACTAACCATTATCTGATGTTATCTAGGGTACTCTGTGCCTCCTCCTCTGAAATGTAAACTCCAGAAAAGGCAAAGATCTTGTCAACCCTATTCACAGCTGAACCTTAACGCATTTAGAACAGTGCTTGGTACATAGTAGGTGCTCCAGCAAAGCAAATTTTTGGTTCAATTCTAATCGCTCCTTCGGACAGATAAGGAAATGTGGAGGCCCTGAGTAGGACAGCAACATGCCTCAAACCAACAGCAAGTTTGTGGCAGATTTGGAAAACCTTAGGTCTGCAGGGATGTTAAATGAGGACTGTCAAGTTCCAAACTCAAATTCTGGATAATCTTTAGGCAACCATGAACCAGTATCAGGCACAGAGCCAGATATGGTGTGAAAGGTCACGGAAATTTATTCTCTGCCACCTCCCAATCCCTGCCAAAAACTCACGTCACTCATCCAAAGGGGTGGGAATCCTCAGACCCCTTCCGACTCACTTTGAGCTCCAAGGTCCTGGCACGCGTTGCCTAGGTTACCTAACACCTCCGCCAGCCGGCTGAGAGCCGCGCCCATCATCTCCTCACTATGATCTGATTGGCTGCTTTCGGCCGGGCCTAGTACTCACCTGGCAGCTCCCGCATTAGGTAGAAGGGACCACAACCAGCCGCTGACTTGTCGGCGCCGGGCGGGGCAGTGGCCGAGGTGGGCTGCGGGGCCGTGCCGGGGCCCCCGCCCGGAGGAGGGGGAGGCGGAGGTGGTGGCTTCCCTGGTCCGAAGCCGAGTGCGGTTGGGGGCGGTGGTGGGTCAGCCTGAGCTCCGAACAGCGCCGAGAAATTCTCCATCGTCTCCTCCACCCCGGCCCTGTCCCGGTGTCTGGCGTCGGTAGTTTTCATTGGACAATCCTTTCACGGTGTCCCGCCCCCTTCTCAGGAGCCGCTTTTCATTGGGTGTTCCGCCTACCTTTTTCCTGCAACTACTTCCGTCGCTTTATGAGAACGTTCAGGAAGTGCTATCTAACCTAATTAAATTCTTCTCTGTAGTTCTCCGTTCGGGACAGTCGCATATCCAATAAAATGACTTAAGTGGAAAAAGCGACAGCTAGATCGACCAATAAGGTGTTAAATCCCTTTTAATTGCTTACCTGCAGCAGCGTCCAATGAGAGATCTACTTCCGGGCACAGAGGCGGTGCATCCGAGACTAGGCCCAATGGCAGTCTCAATGGTGAGAGAGGCGGGGCCGGACCTACAGACGCTGAAGAGCGGCGGGCGCCGCAAGGGCCGGGAAGATGGCGGTCCTCGCACCTTTAATTGCTCTGGTGTATTCGGTGCCACGACTTTCACGTTGGCTGGCCCGACCTTACTATCTCCTGTCAGCCCTGCTTTCTGCTGCATTCCTACTCGTGAGGAAGCTACCTCCTCTCTGCAACAGTCTCCCCACGCAACGCGAAGACGGCAACCCGTGTGACTTTGACTGGGTGAGCGGACCCCGCGACCTTGACTGTCCCTGTCCCCAGCGGTTGCATGCGGGAGCCTCGAGGTTCACCTTTTCGAGGATACCTGAGGTTCCCAGCCTGTAGCGGACCTACGGATTGTTAGAATGTAGGGCCTGGACCATCATCGAGCCTAAACCACTTCATGTTTAATTAAGACGGGAAAACAGGATATCCTGCACAGCAGGCTAGCTCTTAGTGTTCTTGAGTCCTGGTTCTGTCTCAGCATTCCTGCTGGCCAACAGCCGTACCCAAACTCTACACATTTACAGTGTTTTACAGGGCTGCCCATTATGTAAAGTCTCTTGAAGAGCCAGTGAAATAAACAAGGCGGGTAGTAGTAGTATTCACGTTTTATTGATGAAGAAGTTGATCTCGGCGTGGTTAGGCGAGTTGCCAAACTAATCACTAGTGAGTCAGCTAGTGAGTGATTGCGACTTGAGACCACTGTTTTGGCCATAGCACCTGCACGCTCTTATCAGCCGTTTCTTAGTCCAATTAATATTTCCACAGTGGGCACTATCTGCTAGGCGCTGCCCTGCGTCCTCGGGATGTAAAAATGAACACAGTTGTTAGGTCTGTTAAAAAGGGATTGTAAAAAAAAAAAAAAAAACAAACAAAATTGTAAAGAACTCTATCTCAAGCCTCTTGCTGTACTTCCTGAGTAGGAGAGGAGAGACCGCTCAGAAAAATGACTTGAAGCTCTGTGCTCTCTCTCTGCTGTACAACAGCAGCTGTGTTCTGAGGGAGGAGGGTCAACCTGGGGTTTTGTCTTTTTCTCAGACCCCCAAATGAGTCTTGACCTTTACCAGAACCCACTCCTTATTTTTGTCCTCCATTCCTTGTTTACTCATTCATGTTTCCTCTGTCCTTAGTGTTCCTAATTAGCTCAAGTGTACCCATGCTACTTTAGAAGATCCTATTTTTATCTAATACAGTAGTCCATCTGTCCCCCTCCCCTGTATATCTGAGGCGAGTGGGGAGTAAATATTCATTGCAAGACCCCCAGTGGTTCCCTGAAACTCTGGATAGCATGGAGCCCTATATATATGATGGATTGTCCTATACATATATATCTTTGGTAAAGTTTAATTTACAATTTAGGTACAGTAAGAGATTAACAACAATAATGATAAAATAGGACATGTATAACAATATAATGTAATAAAAGTTATGTCAATGTGGTCTCTCTCTCTCTTTCCCTCCCCTAAAATATCTTACCATACTATACTCATCCTTCTGATGATGATATCGGATGATAAAGGGAGGTGAGATGAAGTGAGGTGAATGTCATAGTCACTGTAACAGCATTAGGCTACTATTGACCTTCTGTTGATAAGTCAGAAAGAGGATTATGTGTTTCCCAACTGAGGTTGACCGCAGGTAACTAAAACCACAGATAAGGGAGGACCACTGTATTCTATACTGATTTAACCAAAATGGGACTCAAAGATACAAGACATAAGTGGGTAGTAGCAAAGATTTTAATAAGTGTAGGGACCTTTTATAGAACTAATTTCTTTGTATACTCTCCTTTAATAATATGCAAAATACTGGAGTTTTTGTATTTTACTGTTTCTCTAATAGAGTTGTTTTTTTTTTTGTTTTTTTTTGTTTTTTTTTTTTACTTAGAGTTTATAGCCAGTGTTTGTTTTCCTGGAAAACCCATGTTTTACTGATTTACCTTGGTGACTGAGAAGTTAGGGTATTAAAGTAAATAATGTTAGCAATAACAGCTAAATAAAAATAAATAAATAACAAGAGGCACCTGAGTGGCTCGTCAGTTGAGTGTGGACTCCAGCTCAGGTAGTGATCTCATGGGTTGTGAGTTCGAGCCCCACATCCGGCTCGCTGTTGTCAGCCTGTCAGTGCAGAGCCGGCGTCAGATCCTCCCCACCTTGTTCCCCCAAAAATAAATAAAATATTTTCTAAAAAAGTAAACCTCAGATTTTCAGTGACTTAACAAAAGTTTATTTCTGTTTTATTAAATAAAAGGAAAGAATCAATCATTTTGCATTTTCTGTATATATTGTCTCCAGAGTACCCAAATAATTGCTAAGGGAATGTTGACTTCTTAATAGACAAATTTGAGCTAATAAATACAGAAGGACTGATAGAATTTAAAAATCATTTAGCAAGGATGCCTGGCTGGCTCAGTCTGTGGAGCATACGACACCTGATCTCAGGGTTGTGAGTTCAAGCTGTATGTTGGGCATAGAGCTTACTAAAAAAACCAGTCAACCAACCAAAAAACAGGTAGCAACCCCTAATGGAATAATAAACCTAGGCAACGATCATCTGTGGATGCTAAAACCATCTCTAAAGGGATGCCGAAGGTGGTGCTAGATACTCCACCAATGACGTATTTCTTGCAAAAGACATGGATTTCATTGTATGCAAGCCTCTAGGTTTCATTGCCACTTTATAAAAAACACAGTGGATAGAAAATCATCATCAGAAGAACACATACCATCAGTTTGCAAACAGCCAAATCCAGAAAGTGGGAAAGTTGACAGTTCATATGACTATCTTTTTTTTTTTTTTAAATGTTTGTTTATTTTTGAGAGAGCTCTCAAGAGTGGAGGAGGGGCGCAGGGGAGAGGTGGGGGGAGCGGGGCAGAGGCTCCGAAGCAGGCTTCTGCTTGTCCGCAGTGATGGCGGCAAGCCCAGTGAGCAGCTCAAACTCGCAAACCTCGAGATCATGACCTGAGCCCAAGTGGGACGCTCAGCAGATTGGCTGAGCCACGCAGGCGCCTGGATGCGTGTTTTCGATAGATACATAGCCTAGGGTAAAAAGAAAGAATAGATAGCCTTTAGAGATAAAGGAAGGCCAGAGAAGCACATCAGCTAAATGTACTGTGTGGACCTTCCTTGCATGTTCCTTATTTGAACAAGCAACTGTACAGAGACAGTTTGAGATAACTGGGATCATGTGAATAAGGACCAAGTAGTAAATGACAGTAAGGAATTATTAATTGTGTTAGATATGACAATGCTATTTTGGTTTGTTAAAAAGAAAGAAAGAAAGAAAAGCAGGAGAAGTCCTGGGGAGCCTGGCAGGCTTAGTTGGAAAAGCATGCAACTCTTGGTTTTGGGGTTGTGAGTTTAAGCCCCATGTTGGGTGTAGAGATTACTTAAAAAAAAAACCAAAACTTAAAAAAAAAAGGGTTCCTTAAAAAAAAAAAAAAAACAGAAGTCTTTATCTGTAAGAGATACACACTGAAGTATTTATAGATGAAATGATAATAGTTAGAATTTGCTTTAAGTTTCTCCAAAACAAGTGGGTAGCATAGGTGAAATGGAACTGTTTTGGCAAAACATTACTGTTAAATCTGAGTAGTAGGGATTTATTAAAGTATTGTAGGGGTGGAAAATTAGTTTTCTTTACCTTTTTGAGGTCTTAGCTGAGACCCCTGTAATAAAAGACAGATTGAAAATAATTAAGAGGGGGGCCCCTGGATGGCTCAAGCATCTGACTCTTGATCTCAGCTCAGGTCTTGATCTCAGGGTCATGAGTTCAAGCCTCATTTTGGGTTCTGTGCTGGGCATGCAGCCTACTTAAAAAAAAATAAAAGCAGTTAAAAGATAAAGTTTATTCATATGTATACCTCGTGTACATGGAGATACCCAGGGAAAATGAATTAACTCAGAAGTGGATTGGAACTCTGGCTTATAGGGGCGCCTGGGTGGCTCAGTTGAGTGTCTAGCTTCAGCTCAGGTCATGATCTCACAGTTTGTGGGTTCAAGCCCCTCATTGGGCTCTGTGCTGCCAGCTCAGAGCCTGGAGCCTGTTTCGAATTCTGTGTCTCCCTCTCTCTCTGTCTCTCTGTCTCTGTCCCTCTCTCTCTCTTTCTCTCTCTCTTTCAAAAATAAATAAAAACATTAAAAATTTTTCAAAAAAAAAAAAAAAAAGAACTCTGGCTCAACAAAGAGTAATACATTTTTGGAGAAATGACCGGACAAAGGAAAGAACTTTTAGGCTTCAAAGGGCGGCAAACTGTGGGAAGGTAAACTAATGGTAGATAAAGTCCCATTAGTTATGTTAGGTTCCTCTGGTGCTGTCTCCAGGCTGATAGGGTCTAAAATTGTCTCCGTTGATTAACTTTTGTCCTTCCTGGTAGAGAGGGTTGGAGGAACACCTTTAAAAATTTATGTCCTGCTTTTAGACACAGAGAGGGAGGGCAAGGAGCTTTTCTTTTAATTTTTTCCTATCTCTTTTTTTTTTTTTAAATTAAAAAAAATTTTTTTTTTAATGTTTATTTATTTTTGAGAGAGACAGTGTGAGCAGAGAGAGAGACAGACACAGACTCTGAAACAGGCTTCAGGCTCTGAGCTGCCTGATGCGGGGCTCGAACTCATGAACCATGAGATCATGACCTGAGCTGAAGTTGGATGCTTAACCAACTGAGCCACCCAGGCCCCCCATTTTTTAAAAAATGTTTTTAGTGTTTAATTTTGAGAGAGAGGGAGAGACAGAGTGCGAGTGGGGGAGGGGCAGAGAGAGAGAGGGAGACCCAGAATCTGAAGTAGGCTCCAGGCTCTAAGCTGTCAGCACAGAGCCTGATGGCGGGGCTCGAACTAATGAACTGTGAGATGATGACCTGAGCTGAAGTCGGACGCTTAACCTACTGAGCCACCCAGGCGTCCCAAGGAGCTTTTCTTACATCTATTCTTAATTGCTTTTAAGTCCAAAATTATTACGCAGAATAATCGAAAGTAGCATATTTTGGGGTGGCAGATTCTGCTACCTTTTAGTGTCCTCTCTACTTTTGTGTGTATTTGCAACTTTCCATAATAAAAGGTTTAAAACTAGGAACAAGCAGGCAGAACAACTAAAGGGGCAGCCGCTTTGCATTGTTGGTCTGGAACCCCAGTCTCACTCTGTTGCCTTATGGTCATCCTTGCATCATCCAGCCAGCAGACAAGACAGAAGGCTGAATGCAAGGCCACATGCTTTCTTTACTGCCTGGCACAGACATGGCACATCGCTTCCACTCACGCGCCACTCAGGAGTGCTGGTGCACAGTTCTACTTAGGTGCAGGTGGACAGAGAGCATCTCACTGCCAAGTACGCCCAGGAGGAAAGAGAAACTGGTTTGGAGTATACATAGCCAGTCTTTGCCATTGACCCACTCTGTTTTCAGAGAATATTCCTTACAGTCCTATCTTTGTTCTCCTGCTAGACCACAGTCCTTTTTTTTTTTAAGTTCATTTTTCCATATTTGCTAAGTCCCAATTCTAACCCAATTCCATTTGTGAAAACTCTTGCTCCTTTCTGCTCAGGATGATTTAGTAGGGTCTGTTGTATTCCCTGACCCCCACTTTACAGGTCTCTTTCTAAAGTCAGTTACTTTTTGTTGGAGATTGATGCTAAAAATCCAGGACCTAAGAGGTCCCTGAATCCCAGCTGTAAATCACAGTTGATTAGCTCTGTCTGAAATAGTGATTTGGGCACCTGTGTTGTAAACAGAAAGGTCTGGAAGCCCTCTCAGACCATCTAAGCTCTAGTTGCCCTGCCTCCCATGCTTTCTCTCACATGGTCCTTGTTATTCTTCACTGTGGTCTTTACTCTTTGAAATAACCTTGTTTGTTTCTTTGTTGTGATGATTGTCTGTCTCACAGACCTTCCAGTTGAGAAAGTGAGAAAGAACTGGGAGCCCAGGATCCTGAAAAAGGGCTTCTGAAGCTCTGAGGTCTCTGCCAGCTTTCAAATTCGGTCAAAGGTGCTTGGATTATCACTATGATTGTTGAATGGGGAGGAATGATTTAACATAAGCAATTCCCCCCCCCCCCCCCCGCCCAAATGAAATAGCCAAATACTGTATTAATGAAATATTACAGAGAAGGTTTCCCTGGAAAAGTTTTATTCTGCCAGGGTCACGCTGAGTTGGTTATATTTTCTTAACAGTTTTTATATTTTTATTTAATTTTTTTATTAAAAAAATTGTTTTTAATGTTTATTTATTTTTGAGATGGAGAGAGACAGCACAAATAGGGAAGGGGAAGAGAGAGAGGGAGACACAGAATCCAAAGCAGGCTCCAGGCTCTGAGCTGTCAGACCAGAGCCCCGATGCAGGGGTCAGACTCATGAACCGCGAGATCATGACCTGTGAGCCGAGGTAAGCGAAGACGCTTAGTCGACTGAGCCACCCAGGCACCCCCAGTTTTTGTTTTTGTTTTTTTTTTTATTGACTTATTTTTGAAAGAGAGGGGGAGAGAGAGAGAGAGAGAGACAAAGAATCCCAAACAGGCTCTGAGTTGTCAGCACAGAGCCCAGTGCGGGGCTCAAACTCACGAATGGTGAGATCATGACCTGAGCCAAAGTTGGATACCTAACTGACTGAGCCACCCAGGCACCCCTGTCTTACAGTTTTATATGGTACCAGGCTTTATGCAACTCTTTCATACCCATTATCTCATTTAATCCTCACAGTAATAGATATTACTAGATATTTGAACAAATAGATACAGTTCCATCAAGGAAACCAAAGCTCAGAGGTTAAGTGATCTGCTGAAAGACACCAGCCAGTTTGCGGCAGGGGTGGACCCTGACTGGTGGTTTTCCCACTACATCTTAGCTGACTGCAGTTATTTCCTTTTTTTCCCCTTTTCTTTAATGTTTATTTATTTATTTTGAGCGGTGGGGAGAGGCTGAGAGAGAGAATCCCAAGCAGGACCACTGCTTGGAGCAGAGACACCTAAGGCGGGGCTTGAACCCACGAACCGTGACATCGTGACCTGAGCTGAAATCAAGAATCTCTACCAACTGATGTTCAGCCAACTGAGCCTCCCAGGCGCCCCTCCGGTTCTTTTCTGTCTTTGCTGACACCATTCCCAGAGTGGAGCTCTGCTGGGTTTTCTTCCCTTTTTGGCTCCCTTCCCCACCCACATCATCTCTGTTTATGGCATTTCCTGTCACTTTGGTTCTCTTCCAGAGAGAAGTAGAGATCCTGATGTTCCTCAGTGCCATTGTGATGATGAAAAACCGCAGATCTAGTAAGTGTAGCCTGCACCTCAGCTTCTCGAGGTTGGGACTAATGCCCTCCGGTCGTACTTTCATTCTTATTATGCGAGGGGCATGATTTGGTGAAGGAGTCCCACATTCCGCGCCAAGGCTGAATTTGATCTTGAACTTTTATCCTCTCCCCCCTCTCCCAATCCAAAGTACCACAGGAAGAGAGACAAACGGGATATAGGAGTATGCAGCCCAGCCTGACCTGTGACATCTTTGTGTTTCAGTCACTGTGGAGCAACATATAGGCAACATCTTCATGTTCAGTAAAGTGGCCAATGCAATTCTTTTCTTCCGTCTGGATATTCGCATGGGCCTGCTTTACATCACACTTTGCATAGGTAAGGAGATTGGTTGTGGGACCCGAGTTCCGACCCCAAACATACCCTTCTTCTGTATGTTGTACCTCATGAACTACGTGTGTGGCTCAGGTGAGAAGAATCTACGGAAACTTTAGGAAGAGAGAAACATGTCCATGGTCTGTGTGTGTCCACAAAGTGTATTCTTTGGTGCCTGAAATCTTCGAGTCGGTTTGCAAGTAAATCCCCTGCCGAAGGCCTTATATGTTTCCTCTGACATCTTTTTTCTGGTTAGTGTTCCTGATGACGTGCAAGCCCCCCCTGTATATGGGCCCTGAGTACATCAAGTACTTCAATGACAAAACCATTGATGTGAGTGCTCTTTCCTGTTTCTTGGGTCCCTCGTGGGTGACCTTGTATCTGTGCTTTTTCCTCACTAGGAGGAGTAACGGTGCTTCAGAATGGAAGTCAAGGGCCCTGCGGTTCATTACCAGAGCTAGGGAGCGGTGCAGGGAGAGGGAAAGCCAGGGGGAGGAATCAGACCCGGGAGCCCGTGTGGTCCAGCTCACTGTTTCTTCCCTGTGTGTGGCAGGAAGAGCTGGAGCGGGACAGGAGGGTCACCTGGATCGTGGAGTTCTTTGCCAATTGGTCTAATGACTGCCAGTCGTTTGCTCCTATCTATGCTGACCTCTCCCTCAAGTGAGTACCGCAGAGGGTGGGGGAGGAAGGGAACTGAGGTGCCACACTCTCCCCTCTCATTGTTTTTGGCCTTGATTTTTGCACATTGCAACCGAAGCCTTTTTTTTTTTTTTTTTTAAGTTAACTCATTTATTTTGAGAGAGAAAGCATGCACACACGCAAGTAGGGGACAAGCAAGAGATGGGGGGGAGGGAGAGGGAATCCCATGCAGGCTCCGCACGGTGGCATAAAGCCCGATGGGGGGCTCGAACTCACGAACTGAGAGATCATGACCTGAGCAGAGACCAAGAGTCAGTTACTCAACCTACTGAGCGAGCCACCCAGGTGCCCCAGCTAACGGCGTTTCTCCCCCCACCCCAAATATGTGGACTTCTTCCCTTGATCCATTCCCTTCTTTCACTATGTTAAATAATGTATTTTTCTCAGGTACAACTGTACAGGGCTAAATTTTGGGAAGGTGGACGTTGGACGCTACACTGATGTTAGTACACGGTATGTAAAGGCCTGGACAGAGGGTCTGAGCAATAAATCACTTTAAGTGACGTAGACAGATGCATTTACAGAGTACTTTCTGGGCCCTGTAGGTACAAAGTGAGCACGTCACCCCTTACCAAGCAACTCCCTACTCTGATCCTATTCCAAGGTGGCAAGGAGGTCATGCGGCGGCCCCAGATTGACAAAAAAGGACGAGCTGTCTCTTGGACCTTCTCTGAGGTATCTGAAAGAGTGAGCGAACGGTTTGGAGAAGGGTGTGGAACAGTGGTAGGCTTTGGAGCTCCACTCTGATTCCTGGCTCTGCCACATGCCCCCTAGTTTTGAGAGAGGGCACTCGTTACCAGATTTAATTCATGAATTTATTCAGCAAATTTGTTGTGCTTCTCCCATGTGCCAGAATTGCTAGTACTGGGGAACCGTTATTAGTTACGATTCAGTCTCAAAGGCCCTCGTACCCAGTCTGTAGGCCTGTGGATCACAGGGTTGTTTCGTAGAGTACATTACAAGTGTAGCTGTAATTCTTGGTACAGTGATGGTCACATAACAGGTACTTAACTAACTGTACAGGGTTGACTTTTCCAGTACCCAGAAAGGGAGAGTTAGGTTAGAGTTGGTTCTGTCCTCTCCTTCCTTCTCTCCTACACTGTGTTTAAATATTTCTGACTTCCTAGTAAGAACTCTCCTTTCCAACTGGAACCCTAATGTGTGCACCTCTTTTGTGCAGGAGAATGTGATCCGAGAATTCAACCTGAATGAGCTGTATCAAAGGGCCAAGAAGCTATCAAAGGCTGCAGATCACATCCCTGAGGAGCAGCCTGTGGCCCCAACCACCGCGGAAGTGCCAGAGGGGGAAAGCAAGAAGGACAAATAGAATCCCTGCCTTCTCAGTGCTTCCTCACCTTTGAGGCCCTGCCCCTTCTGTAACCACAGGCCCTGCCTGAGGCCTGGGCCTCTTATTTATGTTTCCCCTTTGGCTCTGCCTCAGTCAGGCAGGGTGCTGCTTCTGATTTTAAAGAGGCTTTCAGGGAATTGACAGGCACCCTCCGGGAAGGCCTCCACTGCTGTGGCCAACTTTCACTGGAAGAAGGGAGAGATCTCTGATGATGGAGGAGGAAATGCTTGCCTTCCAAGCTTGGGTCCGAGTATCAGCTGCTGTCCACCACTCACATGTCTCCACCGTGCGGTGTTTTCATCCTTCCTCTTAGTGGACCTGCACAGTCTGCCTAGATTATATTAAGCCTAACAGAAAATGCCTAGGTATGGAGTCTGCACTAGGATTTTTTCCTCAAGGACCCTTACTTCTTTAGGCATTTCTGGCTTGGTCTGTGGCCTTCATTAATAAGGCTAACTTTGTCATTGGTCCCCAGGAGAAACCTTTAACCACTGAGCTTACTCATTGGAGATAGTTTTGAATAATCCCCCTAATTTTTGGAGTTTGGGAGGAAAGGGAATAGGTTTGAGACGTTCCTTTGTATGGTGGGGCTCAGGAGAAAGCCGCCCTTGGGCAGGTATGAGGTTTCACTTAGTCTCCTACCTACTCCCAACACCCAGTTGATGGTTTTCAATAATAAAGACTGGGATTTCCTTTTGATTGCGCCTTTGTGTGTTCCTAGCCTATTAGAAAGGCCTGGCAACTGCAGAGGAAGTGTGTACCTCACCTGCCTGGCATTGGTTCCCAGGATCCGGGAGAGTTGGGGAAGACTAGTTTCCATAATCTTAGAGTCCTGACCTCGCCAAGTTAGTTTGTGGGTTTGGTTTGGGATTGGTGCGCGGGTTCCCAAGGAGGAGGTGGGGCGTGGGGCACGCTCTTTAACCGGACGGATGGTTACAGAAAGGCCTGTGCGAAGCCCGGCTTGTTTTCAGAGCTACCTAGTCGGCGATCCTCCCGAAGTGCGGTGGCTCGGTCGGGTGCTGCCTGTACCTTACCCCGCTCCGCGGGCAGTGGTTGTGCCCAGGGAACTTTTTCCCCTTCCCCACCCCCGACCGTGAGCAGAATGGTTGTGCCCAGGGAGCCCCCCCCCGCCGGCTCCAGCTGGGTGGTTGCGTTGCGCCCGGGGCCCCACCCCCACGGGGCCCCACCCCCACCCCCACCCCCAGGCCGCGGGCTGAGTGGTTGTGCCCAGAGAGCCCGCCTCCAGGCCACGTGTGCGCCCCGGCCACGCTTTCCGCAGCGAGGGAGGGGCTTGGGCCTGGCGGCGGGTTTTCTGGTCTGTGGTTTGGGGCTCGAGCGGCGGCGGCCGGAGTCCTCGCCCCCTCGGTGTCCGAGTCTCCACCCTATTCCCCCCAGGTCGGCCCGGCTCCCGGCTCCATGGCTTCCCGCGGCAGGAAGCGGAAGGCCGAAGCGGAGGTGGTCGCGGCGGCGGGGAAGCGGGAGAAGCCGGCGGGCGACCGGAAGAGAGTGGAGGAGGCGACCGTCGTGATCGAGCATTGGTGAGGGGCCTGGAGAGGCACGGGGAGGCGGGCCAGGGCACACCGAGGCCCCGGCCTCTGAGCTTCCCCGCCTCTCCCTAGCACGAGCTGACGCGTCTACGGGCGCAACGCCGCGGCCCTGAGCCAGGCGCTGCGCCTGGACACCCCGGAGCTTCCGGTGGAAGTGAATCCTGCCAGGCCTCGGAGGGGCAGCTTCGAGGTGACGCTGCTGCGCCCAGACGGCAGCAGTGAGTGGGCGCCCGGGACCGGGGGCAGGCGGGAAGCGCCGGTCTCAGACCGCCGGCACCTCGGGATGTGGGGGGAGAGGCTGGTGCATGACGAAGTGACTTCGCTCTCGGTCTTTTCCCAGGTGTGGAGCTCTGGACTGGGATTAAGAAGGGGCCCCCACGCAAACTCAAGTTCCCTGAGCCTCAAGAGGTGGTGAAGGAGCTGAAGAAGTACCTCTCGTAGGGTGTTTTGAGCAGAAGTCCTCACGCTGAGGTTTGAAGGGGGCGGGAGGGGTGGATTGTGGCTATTTGCGAAGCAGCCCTCCCTCTACCCCATATCACACGAGATCTACCGCTCGTAACTCTTCTTGCTCTCAGGATGTCCCCTTATTACTGGTAGGAAAGCTAGAAGTCGGCAATAAAATTGTTTCTTATCAGTGTGCTTTTGGCTAAACTGCACGTTTCACTGTCCTTGAGCTAAGTCGTAGGATGCTGATGGTAATGTAAATGACCCTATAGAAATGCAATTTGTGCCCTTGGAAGATGCGGTTGTCCTTCTCTTGATCCCGTGGGAGAACCACTGTACTGTCACTCCTGGCCCCAAGGATCTGACTGGTTTTTTTATCCCTAATGCTCCTGCATGTTGTCAGGCACTGACAGCTGACTGATGAGCTGAGTGAAATGCGGCGGTAGGATGCAATCCTTGAACTCTCCTGGGTTTGTGGGCTCCAGGGTGGGGGGCACATCTTTGTCAGGCTTTAGGATTGCCTGGGCCCCTTCTCTAACCCTTTTTTCCCTTCTCATGTTCACAGCCTTCGGTCCCTGGTGACGTTTGGAGCATTTATGACGGGACATGGCCAAACTTCAGTCATGTGCCTGAAGCCCTGGTTTCTTCCCCTCCAGAAATGATGGTTCAGTTGTGAGGCAGCCCTCTAGTAAGGCACTGAAAAGTTCTTGGATTTGGTTTGCCTAATAAAAATTGAAACAAAGTATTTGAGTAATAACTTGATGTTATGGTATTAGATGGACAGAGCTCAGCCTTTTGTGGGATTGGCTCCCTTTCTATTTTTCATATTCTAAGGTCACCAATTATCCTGGAGCTCCTAGGCTGTCTGGCACAGCGTGTGAAATACTTGCAAAAACTATGGGAAAAAAGTAAATTTATTTTTTTTAAAAGCATGTATTTCTTTTTAACTCACTTCTTGGAAGTGATGATGGGAGTTCTATCTTTTTGGCCCCTGCAGAGGTTTGACTAGAACTTCAATAATGGATTGAATAAGCCCCACAGTAGGTAGTGGAAAATGTCCTGTCACTCTTACCCAGTTGTCCCACCCCAGCACTGTTTCGAACCTTCTGAAACGCTTTGTTTCAGAGGGTGTTTTTTTCTGATTTATTATTAAACTAGCAGTGACTAGAGGTCTTATGACTTAGGATACCTGGCGTTGGTTATTTATGACCTAGTAGATTTGGGGACCACACAGTTTATAGTTTGACTTGTTTATCACTAACTGGAAAATAGATTACAAAGAAATAACATGGTTCAGGTTCATAATTCTGTACCCATGGTACTACTTCTGCTTGGCTCCCAAAACCTGGGGAGGAGAGGAAGGGACCGACCAAGACCTGGGAGCACACCTGCCTCTCCTGCTAAGGGGACAGGGCACGTGCTAGCCTCTACCAATACACCTTTTGCTAGTCAACATTTCCCACCCTCCCCCTGCCGCTAACCTGCACTACCTGTTCTACGTTAGTATGTCTACCTCTGTGTCTGACTCCGAGGAAGGGTCGGGCCACACAGAAGGAATACCCGTGGGCACCAGCCTCCCCTCTGACGTCCAGTCCACAACATCAATCTCTTCCTCTTCCGAGCTGGCAGGAAGTGGGTCCAACAATCCGGAGTTGCCAAGTTCCTCCTTGCCTGCCTCTGGAGCAGGGTATAATACCTCATCCATACTTAGGGACACTTCCGGCCTAGCGTCCATCCAGTTTGAACAGGGAGGTGAGAGATCCTCATAGGACCTTTGGGGAACGTCGAGAGAGTCAATGTGGAGAAGCTTCTCTCTCTGACCATCCAGTGGCTGGGAACTGGTAATTTCCAGATCCGGAGTCCAAGGGCTTCCTACTGAAAGTACCCCCTCTTCACTCACCTCAGAGGGCATGACAAGGGGGCTGAGGGACTCATCTGGCTCTTTGTTCTCAGAGGGCATGACAAGGGGGCTAAAGGGCTCTGTTGGCTCTTTGTTCTCCCCAACAGGTTCCTTTTCCAATCCTGTGAGCTCCCTGGGCCAGAGTTCCATGTCTGGCAGACACCATTCCTCCCCTTCGATCCAGTTCTTTCCTGTATCTGCCAGGTGATAATTAGGGGTCCTGCAGCCCTCGGCTCCAGGACTCTCCAGAGACCCTGTGCGGGGCTCAATGTCTGAGCCACACAGCATGAAGTCCAGGATCTCCTCCAGCTCACTGGTGGCAGCGGCACTGGTGATGCGGTACTCCTCAGCCTCGCACGGCTGCCCCAGCAGGGCTGTGTCAAACGCGTAGTGCTCTCTGCAGTCCATATCCAACCCGGGCTCCTTCCCTACCGGCTCTGGACTGGACCCAAACTCAGACTTTGCCACTGGGTGGTCTGGGGAGTGGCTAGCAGAGAGCAGGAGATCTTGTAGCCTGGAGCACACGGGGGAGTCCTGACACAGATCTACTCGGGCAGATAACATTTCCTGCTGGTTCACGGAGGATGGCTGCGTCCCTGCAGGCTCTTCGGAGCATTCAGGTTCTGGGATCTGAGGGCTCTCTTGAGAGTTTTTGAGGGGAGGCTCTTGTACCACCTCCCAGCACGTCCCGTTGACAATCTTCCGAAGTTTCACCCTTCCAACCTGCCCCTCCTCTGCAGAGTCTGAGTTTGGTGCCCTGACTTCAGGGCTCCGCTTCTTGTTCCCACCTGTGTTTCCAAGACCAGATGGGCTTGGGATGCTTTGGAGAGGACTAGCTCTCCCTGGCTTCTCCTTGTCTTCTGGTCCTTTATTTATACTCTTCTGCCGCCAAAGACGCCGGCCAGGGGCTGTCGGTACTGAGCTGGGTCCACTCACAGTGCTGGAAGGCTTGGATGTACAGACATCAGGAGATGGTTTTGAGCGACTCAGCCTGATCTTTCTGGGCAATAGTCGCTCATCCACAGAGGGGTACGTACCAGGCGGGGAAACTGCTGTAGGAGCAAGGGCAGAGTCGCTCTTGTTCTCTTTAGGTCCCTGACTGTGGCTTGATGGTGAAGAGCTTTTTTCTTGTGGAGTTGGGCAAGCTCTGGCCTTCCTCTTGAGCAGAAGATTGCCAGACGAGTTCTCTGTGTTCTGTTGGTTGCTTTTCTCCAGGGGCCCCTCCTCCTTTCCCAAGGACTTCAATCTCACTAGTCCAAGAGGACAAGGAGTCTGGGTCACAGGCAGTGGAGTCCGAGGGCGGCGGGTGGATGCCAGCACCCTGGCAGAGATTGGTGCAGGACTTGGAGGTTGTAAGCACTCCCGGTTCAGTCTTCGGCCCGGGGGGGCCTTCACCAACTTCCCACCCTCTAGCTGAAGGGATTCTAGCTCAGAGACACGGAGCTGACGGGCAGCAGAAAGCACATCCTGGGCTTCTTCTCGAGATACTTCCATCTCTGAGGTATACAAGAAGTCCACCAGCTTCCTGAGTGTCCTGATCTTCAAGCCCCCCAACTCCAGGACCACCTTCCGACCCTGAGCTGGCCTCTCCCGCTGCAGGCGCTCTGTGAAGAAGGGGCTGCAGGCTGACAGGATGCAGCAATGGGCTGGAACTGCCTCACCTGGAAGGAAATCCAAACACTTTTGTTATTTCCTGCAAACTGGCATGTTCATAGGCTAAGCAGAGTCTTTACTACCCAAACGTGCTGCTCCTCTCAACTTCCTTCCGTGGAAGTTCAAATAGGAGAAGTCTGTTCCTTCTGTTTGTCTGAAACCTTCTGACATTACCTAGCTAACTCACTTTTTATCCTTCAAAATCTAGTTTAGACATCACTTCTTCCAGAAAGCCTTTCCCCACCCCACTTCCAGTCTAGGTTAGCTGCTCCTGGGCACAGAGAGGTACTCTAGCTATCAGAGCACTTAGGTCTCAGTGTTAGAACCGTCCATCTCCTTCACTAAAGTGGAACTCTGAGGACAGAGACCATATCTATCTTGTTCGCTAAGATATACCCACCGCTTCACACAAAGGAGGGCATCAAATTTTTGACTCACAAGAATTTAAAATTTTTTACAGAAGCTGCTTGTGGTCTAACAGAATATGAGCTTTGGATGCATATAACCAGGGTTCATCTCTCTCCCGACCTCTTAGGCACTGCCTACCAGGCAGTTGTCTATCGTGAGCCACCTTCTTTATGGGCACTTCCCTGTCAATCTTAGTTGGTATCTCTCATGACTTCAGTTTCCAAAGGCTTGATGCTGACTCCCAGGTCCTACCTCTGCCTAGATACCTTTCCCAAGACACTGAACATGCCATAACCTGCATCAACCTTTCTAGAAGGTGAACTCCATTCCTCAACCCCAAAACCTCCCATTTCTTACTTCAAAATAAGTATGCACTTTACTCCCAAGCCTGAAAACTAGAAGTCTTTGTTCTCCTTTACTCATTGTATCTAATCAAACATATTAAATTTATTTTTATTTATTTTAAATATATCTCTGTATAGAGAGATATACATAGATATATAGATACATACATATATTTTAGTAATCTCTACTCCCAACATGGGGCTTGAATTTACAACCCTGAGATCAAGAGCCACATGCCCTACTGACTGAGCCAGCCGGGCTCCCCCGAACATTAATTTTGTTAAAAAAGCGACTATTTCTTGAGTCCTTCTTGCATGCCATATAATGTACTAAGTGAGGGTTTTACCAGTATTCGTTTATTCGATCTTCACTGAAATCCTGTGAAGCAGTTGTTCTTACAGATGAGTAAACTGTGGCAGAGCTAAGTAATACGCCCACCACAATTACATGGTTAGCAAGTCACAGGGAGAGGATCTGAATCCAGGGAATTTGGCTACAGAGCCTATGCCCTTAACTGCAGCAAGTTTTGTAAATTCTTTCTGATTATAAACCATACATTTCTATTCTCAATGCCTTAGTTTAGGCCACCATTCCTTCTCTTGGATTCCAAAATAGCCCTCTATCTGGGCTCAACAACAATCCAATAATTCTTCTCATGCAGCCCAAGTGTTATTTCTAAAGCTTGGGCCTTTTACATGATCATGACCTTCTTCTGAAAACCGATGAATACATTTCCCAATGTTCTGAAGACAAGACTTGCTTCCTTTGCATAACACTTCAGACCTTACATTGCTAATTCTCTAGCCATATCTCTGATCAATACACTTGCAGTCTGCACTCTAGCCATAGTGAACCACTCGCAAATCCCTGGTCACATCTATGTACATGCTGTTCTCCATGCCTGGGGAAATCTTTCCTCACTTCCTTCTACTTGTTTGTCTTCCAGATCTCAGCTAAGGGGTTATTTTCTCCAAGAAAATCTCCCTAACCCCTGTCCCCGAACCTCAAGTCTGGGAAGGTACCCCTCTCTTGTGCTCCTCCATCATCCTTTACTTACTCCTATACTGCACAGTTACTTGGATGCACTGGTTATCCGAAGGTCTCCCCTTTACATGATTTTCGTACAAAGGGGGACTTTATCTTCATATATACTATATGCCCATGCTAATACACTGTTCTAGTATACAACAGGCAATTGTGTTTTTTATTAGGAGTTAAGGAATGAATCCCAATTCTGTGCTTACTAAGAGAACCAACAGGCAAGTCGCTTAACTCTCTAGGCCTTGATTCGCTCATCTTTAAGATTGGAAACACATAATATTTTACCTCACAAGGCTGTCTTAAGAATCAGATGAGACACTATACTGGATGTACTCTGCAAACTGTAGAGTGCTACACAATGTTGGTTGTCATAATCCTTTTTTATAAATGAAGAAACTGAGCTCCGGAGAGACGAGTGGGACTTACTTGCCCATTTGTCACTTTGTTACTGAGTAACAAAACTAAGACTTAAAAAAAAACAACTAAGACTCTGATTCCTAGTGTTGGGCCTTCTACATGATTCCAGGCTCTACTTCATGCTGCTCGACCATTTTAAGTGTAAAGGGAAGGAATGGAAATTAACTATTTTTAGGTCTAACAACAAACAACAAAACCCACCAATTTGAAGATGAGAAAAGTAAAGCAGCAGCTTGACGAGAAAATGGGAAAATAAGTAATAGTATTATTTAACACTTACATTGTGCTCAATTCATGAAGAACGCCGTTCTGAGCACTGTGTGTATGTTAACTCCATCTTCACAATCATCCTCTTACAATATTATCCATCTTTTACAGAATTTCTAGGCTTACTCAACTTTACAATTAGTTTCACGATTTAAAAGAAAAAGAGCACAGTCTCCTATTCACTCTTGAAAACAGCCAACTGTCCTCGAAACAAACAGCTCTTTACCAAATAATGTACAATACTCAAAGGTGATGATGATACCTTTTCTTGGTTTTGTGCTCTACTCCCTGGCCCTGAACTCATTTTATCTTATTCCATCGTAAGTATCCTACAGTGAGTGGCTTCTCAAGCGGGTCCCCACCAGTCTCTTACCTTCCGCCTGTAGAAGGACATCGCAGAACACACCGCTCTGTTGCTGGTGATGAAGCTGCACAAAAGCCAACCGCAGAAACCGGGGATTCCTATATAGGATTTTGGAACTGGCAGGAGAGCACATGTTGGTCTCTTAACAAACCTACGTTTTCACAGATCGGATTCCTGTGGACGAGATAGTACATTTCAGAGGAATGGCTGCACCTAATTTGCTTTTTGTCTTTGAAATGACAAGGAAATTTTGAAAGTGAGAGAGAATAGCCGTGAGTCGAGTTACCATAAGCCCAGAAATTGTGCCAAGGGTATCTCAAGAAAGAATTTCATAGTGGTTACATGTAGGAGCTCAGAAGCATGTGCACATTTGAATCTTAGTTCTGTTATGTATTAGCCTAGCTGTATAATCTCAGGCAATTGACCTAACTTTTCTGAGCCTCACTTTTCTCATCTATGAAATGGTAATGATAATAGTACTTACCTGGTAGGGCTGTTTTACAGGTTAAATGAGTCAATGCAGGTAAAACTGCTTAGTACTGTGAGTGCCTGGCACATAATAACTATCACTTCCAAAACGGTAGCTGTGGTTGGGGAACCTGGGTGGCTCAGTTGGTTAAGCATCTGACTCTTGATTTCGGTTCATGGTTTGTGAGTTTGAGCTTCGTGTCGGGCTCTGTGCTGACAGTGCAGAGCCTGCTTGAGATTCTGTCTGCCCTGCCCCTGTTCTCTCTCTTTGTCAAAAGAAACAGATAAACTTTAAAAAAAAAAAAAAGAAAAAGTAGCTATTACCATTATGCTTAAACCTTCTTCATTCACGTTACCACCGAGACTCAACACCAATAGTGCTGACAACTCCTATTCTTCCCGAGCACCACACTTCTGAGTTCCATGGGTATAATCCCCAATTTAACACTTTTAAAGAAACTATATAGAACATAAAATTCTCTAGGAGGTTGTACACAACCTTCTTTTCTTTGAGCTCACTCTATCACACTAACCAGCAGAGGGTGCACAGTAAAGAAAAGCAGGTGCTGGACTCCGTGGGAAGGTCTCTCACAGAAAGAAATAAGGACGTTGCCACCCTTGCTTCAGATGTTCTTGACCAAAGCGAGCCTCACGCGGCCTGGAAACTGGCAAAGGATTTGGCCGTTCGGTTTGTCAGTCTGGTTAATCACCTGGCTAACAACGGAGCAAGGATAATTAAGCATCCTTCCCTTCCCGAAACAAGCTGGCTATTCTGACTTCAGGCTCACTCCATGTCCAGCTTTTTGCACTGAAACCCCCACACTCACTGCACAGCTGGCGTTCCTTTCCTGGCATGCAGTTTTCTGTCAGGTGGCACCGACGGCTCTGAACGGTTCCCGTCAAACTATCAGGAAAGAAGGGGACGGAAAGGTGAATTCAGAAAGGGTCGGCTCCATGCCGATTTCAGCCGGAGAGCTGAAAGGGGCGGAGGATGGCAGCTCTTGCAAGGTCCCAAACATAGGCTCTGGGGAAGCTTCCCGAGCCACCAAGCCCCCCGCCTGGCCCCCAGACCCGACCTGGAATAGCTCTGCAGAAGTTGCTCTTGGCGTCCTCTTGGTGCTCGGGTCCTCTGTCCAGCCTGCCTTGCTTCCTCCCAAAGTCGAGCCTTGCGCGGGGAGGGTTAGCAGAGCGGCACAGGTGGGCCCACGGCCCGACGGTTCCGCTCCGCGTCCAGAAGCAAGGAATCGGGGTTGGCGGGAAAAGCAGGGCTTCACAGCAGGCCCTGCAAGGCTGGGCGCCCCTCACGCTCTGGGCGCCCCGGCCCAACTCCTTTGAAGAGAGACCTCTAGGCGCAAAGGTTTCTGGGAATGGAGCGTGAGGCTCCCGGAGGCCCGAATTCAGGGCTCGCCCTCACCACCACCTCCGGCCACACGAGCTTTGCAGCCACTCCCTGGTGCCCTCGTACCGCTGCGGGCCCGGCACCCTCATGCACCGGGAGGTGGTGACAGCCAGGGCCTGAGGCCACGCGGCCAGCGCCACACACCTCGCGCTGTGGCCCTCGCGCACGGCGCGTCGCGGGGCCCGACGTCCTTCCTCCTCCCCCAGCCCGCGGGCTGACGTCTGCCTGAATACGTCATCCCCATTGGCCGAAGGCTCCTCAGGCGGCCAATCACAGGGAGAGGAGCGCTTTGGGCGGGAGGCTACGTCTCGAGGGACTTGAGGGCCGAGCCAAGATGGTCGGGCTGCAAGAGGTAGGTGGGAAGGCCCGCCCGGGAGGGTTTCTTGTGGAGGCCGTCTTGTCCCACGGCACTCGACGAAATCACAGGGAGGACAGGGTCAGGATTCCCCAGTAGGGCAGCCTCCGAGGCGGTTGAAGGACACCTCCGTCTTCCCTTTGAAGACGCTGAAGGGGCCCAGGCCCCGCTGAGGAAGGCGTCTCGGAGGAAAAAGCCTCTGGATGGCTCTCCTCGCACCTTGATCAGATCTTTCTAACCTTGATAGCTCCTTAGGCCAGGGATGTTCGGGAACAAGGCTGTTGGGCTAGTGTCTGGAATCCGGTTTTCACGGATCCCGCTCCACTAGAAACTGGTGGGACCAAGGGGGTTACGGAACTTTGGGTGTGGTGGGGCCTGCAGTGGCCTTCCAGAGATGAATTAGTTAGCGCACCTCTTGACTGGCAGCAGCTGTTTTCAGGGCTGATGTAACAAATGATTTCAAGATTAAACATTCAGAGAGAATGCCAGCCCACGTTATAAATCTAGACAGCGGCTCCCCCCCGTGTGTGTGTGTGTGTTAGGACCTGGGGCCTGGCTTCACTTCCACGCCCCGCGATGTCCAGCTCTAGGTGAAGACAGCTGAATCCAAAGCCATTGGTGACAGAGTGCGGCGAATTAAAACGGAGCAGCCTTCACGGAGGCCACCTGGAGACAGGACACGAAGATGCTTAAGACACGGGGAACCTGCAAAGGATCAGTGTAGAGAGGTGAGTAAAGTACGGTGCGCTCAAATACGGCTGTGAGTTCGAGCCCCGCGTGGGGCTCTGTGCGGACAGCTCGGAGCCTGGAGCCTGCTTGGGATTCCATGTCTCCCTCTCTCCCTCTGCCCCTCCCCTGCTCACTCTCTGTCTTTCTTCGTCTCTGAAAAATAAATAAACGTTAAAAAAATTTTTTTAAAGGTTTTTGTTGTTGTTTTTTTTTTTGTTTGTTTTGTTTTCTTGTTTTTTTATAGGATTTGAGAAGGTTGACAAATATGGGGGGATGGGGTGGATTTCCAAGTCGGGTAATATTTTCCTAGTTTGAGACCTCTGCTCTCAAGACGGAAAAAAGATCAAGGAACAGAAGACATTTTAGGTTGCAGTTATATTTTGAAGAGGAAGCAGTTCGTGAAAGGACATAAAACTTAGCAGAAGGAGGACACACAAGCAAGCAAAAAGAAAAAAAAAGAGAAGGCAGAACAATGCTTGTTTATGATATCTGTTACTGTGGAATCAAGACTTGAGTAGGTGGCTGGAGTACCAGTAGAGGTGATCCTGTGGGCTTGTAAGAAAAATATAAATATTATACCTCCTCATGAATTTATTGTTATTAGGATTAGATTAATTTTCAAGAACTGGAGAGGACTCCCTTCTTGGTTTCTGCTTTTTAAATCCAACACCATTGTAGTTAAATCTAGTGATAGTAGAATTTCTAAAGGGAATGATAAATGGCCATCCTACTCAGGGCTTCAAAAATGACAAACTTTTGATGGTAATATGTAGCCACCAGAGGGTAGAAAGGAGTAAAAATATTTTGTCTTCTTTTGTATGGATAGCTAGGGGGGTTTTTTTGGTTTTTTTTGGAGTTGAATTTTTTTTCATTTCTTCTCCTTGGCATTTATAGTTTCAGTCTATTTTAGAAGTAGAGTCAACACAGCACAGAACTCAGCCCTATATAATAACTTTAATATTTCTTATTTGTTTTTAATATTTCTTTTTTAAACACGGTATTATTTCCTAGCTCTTCCCTAATCTTTCAACGTTTTATGGTATCTTGTTTTTCTTTGTGTGTAAGTGCTGGTGGCTTGGGTGGGGGGAGTTAAACTTTGAGAGCTGTGAAACCGAGCACACTGAATGTAATACTCCATGCGGTAAAAACAAATGAAAGAAAGAAAAAAAAAAAAAAGAAAAAGCTCCGCAATAAAAAACAACCTTGTATCTCTAAACATACCCTCAATCCATTAACTTCTCCCTGTTTTCACTGTTACTACTGTAGTCCGCTTTGTATTACTGCAACTTGACCTTCAAACTAATTTCCTTGCTTTCACCCGTACCCCCTCTTTAATCCATTTGACACATAAACAGCCAGATCTTTTCAAAATCTGAGTTAGATTATGTCATTCTGCTGTTGAAAACCCTCACAGGCTTTCCTCTACCTAGGAATAAAATCAAGGGGCACCTGGGTGGCTCAGTCAGTTAGACATCCGAATATTGATTTTGGTACAGGTCCTGATCTCCTGGCTCATGGGATGGAGTCCCGCGTTGGGCTCTGTACTGACAGTGTGGGGCCTGCTAGGGATTCTCTCCCTCCTTCCCTCTCTGCCCCTCCCCCACTTGTGTGCGTGAGCACTTTCTCTCTTTCTCAAAATAAATAAATAAACATTTTAAACAAAGAATGAAATCAAACTCCTTTCTCTAACCTGTAGACTCTTTCATATTCTTATCACTCCCTCCTCATTTCGACACACTGCTGGATTCAGCATGTTTCAGCCTCACACTTGAGGACTTTGGCATTAGTAGTTACCAATGCTCCTATGTTCTTATGATTAGCTGCTTCTTCAGATTTCAACTTAAATGTCAAACTCTCTGAAGAGTTTGTCCCTGACATCCAGGGTAGAATAAGCCACGAGTCATTATTATCAGTCTTTTTTCTTTTTTTTTAAATTTTAATGTTTATTCATTTTTGAGAGAGAGAGACAGAACATGAGCAGGGGAGAGGCAGAGACACAGGGAGACACAGAATCTGAAGCAGGCTCCAGGCTCTGAGGTGTCATCACAGAGCCCCTTGCAGGTCTTGAACTCCTGGACTGCAAGATCATGATCTGAGCTAAAGTCAGACACTTAACCAACTGAGTCACCCAGGTGCCCCTATCAGTCTGTTTTAAATCTCTGCGTAGTGTTACATCTGACATTTATTAATCTTCTCTCTCCCTCCACTAGCATGTAAGCTTTCTGAGAGCAGGAAACTGGTCTACTCATTATCTTTGACATCCAGAAGGTACCTGGCTCACCGTAGGGACTAAGAATAATCCAAGTGGAACTCATCTTTTTGCTTTCGGTCACCTGACTGTAAAGAGTTTATCCCTCAGTGAGTATTGATCCTTGTGATGCTTTATTTGGAGACAGCTATTTCAGATAAATTTAAATTTTAACTTTTTCATCACTAAATTATCTTTTTTTTTTTTTTAAGTGGGCTCTCTGCGCAACGTGGGCTTGAACTCATGATCCTGAGATCAAGAGCCCCATGCTTTACTGACTGAGCCTGTCTCATGCTTTACTGACTCAGGCATCCCCTGAGTTATCTTTTTTGGTTTGTATATAACTTTATTTCGAATGTTATCTACAAATTCGTTACTATAAAATGACTTGCCCAGGATTACATAACTAGTAAGCCAAGAGACTTCATTCACTCACTCATCCGTTGCTAAATACGAGACATTAGGCTGAGCTCTGGGGTACACCATGAGCTAGAAAGATGCCATTCATGTCTTCATGGAGCTCATCTTCTGGTGAAGGAGACAGGAAAACACACACACTAAAGGAAGGCAAAATACTTGCAAGTTTTTAGTGACGATGTGAAGGAAACAAGACCAATCCATCGCTAGAAAAACATAGAATATTCTAAAATGTGGCTCTGATCTAGAGCCACGAACATTTCTTGTGCTGGTTGTTTTCCTTTGGCAGTCATCTTTGGCTTTTGAACTTGCTATGGAGGACCAGGAATACTAGATGGAAAGAGAAGTAGAAGATGTGATAAGATAGTAAGAGAAGGTTCCTAGATAATGAGGGTTAAAGTTCGTGCATGTCTCTGTTTAATGTATTAATTTCCCAATCTAGTTAGTTTGTTTAAAGCCCATCAAACAAGTGCTGTGATGCCTGTTTGGTCTTCTAGCCATTCTGAGAGAAATCCTTTTTTGGCCACTTTAGACCAGATATGAGGGGGTGGATAATGACTAGATTGCCTGATTAGAAGGGCACATTCATGCTGAGGAGTAGAATTCCAGTTTAAATAGATAAGGAAAGGTCAGATTATGGTTACTAAGGGTGACTTTAATGTATTGAGTGAGTAAACGTGGCACCTTGAAAGCAGATGAGGAACTTGGCTTTTATCCTGACCACAGTGTAGGGTGATGGAAAGAGCATGGGCTTTGGAGTCAGATCAATGAGGGGACCACTTCTTAGCCAGACGAACTCAGGCAAGTTTCTTCAGCTTGCTGAACCTTGATTTCCTCATTTGTGAAATGGTGGTAATACTATCTCCATGGTGGTGTTTTAGAAGTCAGAGATAATGAGTGCAAAGTGCCTTTCACATGATAGATGCTCTGTCATTGTTTGCTATTATCGGGCAATGGTGAGCCACTGTAGGTTTTGGGAGAGGGTAGATACTGGTAATAATAACTCATTCTTAGTGAGTTTATATTGTATACTGTATGTTGCTTTAAGAACTTTATATGTGTTTTGATTCTCACAACAGTACTGTGAGAGATATAGTTATTATCTCCTCTTTATAGTTAAGGAAACAGAGGCTCTGAGAGATTATATAATTTGTTCAAGGTCACGTAGGAATACATTTACTTAAGTATGCTTGCAGGGAAGGAAGGTTTGAAGCCAGGCAGTCTGACTGCAGCACCTATGCTCTTAACTATTACTCTAGATTATGAAAACTTTATGAAGATTCATTTGGCAGCAGTCTATAGGCAGATTTTTCAGTAAGAGTAAAAAAAGGAAATTTTCAATTCATCATTATCATTTTTCTTTAGTAACCACTGAATGACCATAAAATGCTAGTCTTTGTCAAACATGTAAAAAAAAAAAAAAAAATCCAATGTCTGTCCTTCATGGCCTAACAGTGTAAGAGCATATTAAGGATCATTTGCAGCTCAGAAAAAGAATACCTGTATAATCCTTTATGTGGGTTAAATGTAAAAAGAGAATGTATGAACTAGATCATCATAAGCTTGAAGTGCACAAAGAAACTGAATTTTCTTAAAGTGAGACTTTTTCTTACACATGCTGTTATCTCCTCTAAATATATTTCTTACTGAATTCCATTTATTCTCCCCCTCAAACCCACATTTTTTTGATTCGGGGACAAATGGGAAGACAGTGATTTTCTTTAACAGCCCAGTGGGATACAGCCTCCTACCAGTTGAAAGTATAGACACGAAAAACTGTTAACAAGTCCAACATCTATTTTTTTTCTCCTTAGCTATAATGCAGTTAAACGCAAACACCGAAATTGAGAGTTTACCTCAGATATTCCCTACCATCCAATCAATACATAGCGGTCCTGTTTCTAGGATTTTTCTCTCCTTCCCTTCCTGTCTTCTTTTGGGAAAATGCTTTGGGGTTGAAAGCAACAAACCAAATAGCAGCAGGCAAATCAAATCAGCTCTTCTCTTATTTCCCTACCCGGAAAGGAAGGGAGAGGAAGCAAGAACCCCACCATCAAAGAGAACTGGAGCTTAGGCGTGCCATCCCAAGGAGCCCTTGTTCCTTCGGCCCCCCCTGGAGCTCTGCAGTAATTCCTCAGAGATTGTGTAGTCTCCACTTTAAATATAAATATATATATAAAACTTCCCCCTGTCTCTTTCTCTCCTCCTCTCTCCTTTTTTATTTTTTTAATTTCCTATAATAAAGTTTCCTATTGGATAAAATCAGCTCCCTGATTTATGCCTGGCTCCTATTGGAAGTTCTCAGGGGCTGACATCACTTAGGAAAGCGAGGGGGTAGGGCTGCCAGATCAGTTTGTCACCACCCAGGCTCCCTAGCCTTTGGCTGGGTGCAACTTCCATTTTAGGTGTTGGATCTGAGAGAAAAAAAAAGGAGAGAGAGAGAGAGAGAGAGAGAGAGGGAGAAAGAAGAGCAGGAAAGATCCTGATCCTGAAAGGAGGAAGAAGTGGCGAAAAATCAAGTACCCTGCTGGATTTGTCTTTCTCAGCACATTGACGAAGCCTTGGGTTTCTTTCTTAAAGGACTGGTTTTTAGAAGTCCACATTTGAGGTGTGTGCCTTTTTAAAAAATGTGTGTACAGACGGGTGAAGGAGGATAAGCCAAGTCGAATTTTTGTCTTACGGTAACCAGAGGGAAGTTAAAAACGAGAGCTTCTGCTGTGCTGACGGGTGACTTTTAAGCAATTGTTATTTTTTCTTTCTACTTACTTTGGGGGAATTTTGGTATTTTATTAGATTAAAAAGTAAAATATTCAAGACCCAGAAACAAACTTGTAAGCTCTCTCTAACATAGGGAGACGAATAGATCCAGAGGGGTGAGAGCAAATTTACATTTACATGTAAATTTACATTTTTGTATGTTGTTTGATTTTATGTTTTCTTCTGGTGTTCAGCTAACAAACTTCTATTTTCAGAGCCCAAACCAAAAGTTCGGTTTTTTGGCATGTTGCGTGTGGGTTGGGAAAGGAATTTGTCCGGGTTGGAAGCTAGTTATACAGATGGTTCTTCGTATGTTTCAAAACTTTTCTCCCCCTTTATCATTAGATTTGTGGAAGTGGAAAGTTGTAGGGAGCTTTGCAGCTTAAATGGTGGTGTTTTTTCCCCCAGAGAGTTTGAACGGCCCAGCTCAGTTCCAGCCCTGCTGTTCCTGGGTGGATCCCTCTTTCACTTTTCCAGGTGCGGTGGGTGGGAGCCTCATTCTCCTGCGAGACGTAGCCTCCTTACTTTGCTTTATAAAAGAAAACAAATGGGTCCATGTTAACCAAATTGCCATTTCTTTCTCCCTAAGACTACATTTGATGACAAAGATTTGTAGAGGTGTTACATGTTCAGTTTGCAAGTACCATAACGTTTGGTGTATGTGCTTAAAGGGATAAGGAAATTCTAATGCTTTTTAACTTCACCTGAATAAAGTGGCAACACACCTGGAAATATTTGTGCCTTCTGAAAGGGCCTTGGATCAAATAAGGTGAGGTTAAGAGAAAACATTTAACGCAGACTTTAGTGTTGAGAATGCATTTGAGAAAGTACAACAGGAATAATTATTTTTTAACTCAACTGAAAGTCGTTTTTTGGAGGTCAGTTTTTGGTTTGGTTAATTTGCCATGAAATAAAAAATATGTACGAGCCGAAGGCCCGTGACTGCTTTCATATACTTAATCTTAAGATTTGTCTTTTCTTTTTGCAAATCCATTCTTCCAAAAATACTGTTTCTAGATAATTACATAGCCAACTCATCAGGAGCTGAAAACTGAGTATTCTCTTCTTTCTCTCTTTGAAAATGCGCATCGGTCTGAAAATTAGAGCTGGAATAGATACTGCCCTGATTGTAACAAGATAGGCCTTAATAGATAAGCTGCCCTTTAGCTTTAAACTGGTATGTATCTTTAATAGTCCCCTGATTTCGTGCCCCCCTCCCATTCTTTTTGGACTACAACACTTCCTTGAATTTCTTTTCCAGAATGAGAGTATTTCTTGAAGGATGATTTCATCCTGGTGAGGTTGTGGCTTCCGAAGAAACAACTTTGTTCCTTCTTTTAATCTAATCTATGCGAGGGCTACAGTCAAATTTTGATGTCTGGATCTCATAATTATAGCAAGTGCAGCAACAAAGAAAAAAGATAATGTGTACAGTCTGTTCGACTATACTTCTTGCTTGAGAGAAAATTTGGAAAATATTAAACGTTTTCTCTGCCTTGACTCCAGCCTAGGGGAGGTTTCTTGGTGGATCTTTGGAGGGTTGGTCATGTTGCTGCCAGAGTGTCGGTTTCCCACTCAACCTTTAGGGGGAGGGATGAGGGAATCTGAAGAAGGAGTACAAAGGCAGTTTGAAAATAGGTTCTGGATGACTGAGTGGTGGTGATTTGGGTCCAGCTTTAAATACTGGGCTTTGTGTAGCTGCAGTGAGCATCCTAGTAACTAGCGTCCAGGAATATTTATTTCCACGACTGAGGCTTTGTTTTGACTGGTGTGTACTATAGAGCCTTTTGGTTGATAAGATGGAAGATTTGTCTCTTACCTCACCCCTACTAGTTCTTTCAGGAAATATAAGGGGTGCAAATAAGTAAATCTTTAATTTTTTGTTTTGCTCCTCATTGTGGTTTTGGGATAAAAAATGCCGAGTAAGTATGAGTTGTGCAGATTTTTCTTTTTTTGTTTGACTCCTATATACTGTTGGTTTCTTTGTTATACGACTAAGGTATGGTCTGTGTGTTCCAGGTGGGTGTCTCTTTTGGGTGGTTAGAGTTCTACTGCCTTTCTTAGGGTTCCAAATTATGGAGAGTCGCAGGGGCTAGGATATGTTCTCTCAGTATAAAAATTGGGACTATTGTAGATTTTTTTTAAAAAAAAGCTCGGAGTAATTGCAATTCAGCCTTAGGTTTATGAGGTAGTTGCTCTCTAGGGATGGGTGAGACAGGACGGATGCAAATAAATTAAGCATAGATCACTATTCAATTGGAATAACAAAATGATTAGCTCTGTATAATTTATTGCTTTCTATTTTAGTACCCAGTGGTCCCCTGTTACTTCCAGCCCTTTCTCCCCGCCCCCTTGTTTTTTTTTTTTTTTACTGCATGCTAAGCATTTTGCATAAACTATTTACTTAATTTCCCACCACTGTTTTTGTTGTTGTTTTTTAAGGACTGTGAGCCTCAGGGAAGCTGAGGTTTGCTGAAAAATCTCACTGCCAGTAAGTGGCCAAGGCCAGGATTAAACCCTCCTCTGACTAACTACAAAGTCCATGGACTTAGCCACTAATATACTACCATTCTCCAGAGAGAATAGAAACAAGAGCCAGAACTAAAATGAGCCCTTGCTAGAGGCAGGAGTGTTTAATTTTGCAGAGTGCCAGTCCCCCACTTAGAATTCCAACCCCCTGCATGTTGGAATAATATATGTAAAAAATCCATTTTCCATAAGCCCCACAGGGACCTGAATATGCTAGAATGGATATTACCTCAGTCTTTAAAACTGGGATCTTCCCATATGCCTATTATTGCTATCCTGACTTCTTGAACTTACCGGAAATGCCTCCAACTTTGATTATCAGTGAAATTTCTTCTTCTAGAGAATTTGCAGGCATATGGTTTGGAATGATATTGGCAACTTGCAGGGAGAGGCTTGTAACGGTAGCTCAAATAATGTTTATCACACTGTGTTAAAGTTGTCTACTTCTTTTTGTCTTTCCTTCTAGACTGTGAGACTGTCTTCTATGTCCTCTTAGCACCTGCTTTAGTGTCAAGTATATATCTCAGTGTCAGTAAGCCTTGGTTAAATAAGGCATTTGATGGGAATCACTGAGGGATTTTGTGGGGAAGACTGAAAGGAAGTCGAGGTGGGGAGCAGAACAACCTCGATTAACAAAATCACAGTGTAATTTAGAAGCTTCTGCTGTAGTCAGTAGTTTCAACCTTTTACACATTTCCTACCTCCCATTTTTAAATGAAGTTTCTGGAAATAATCAAAGATTTAACATTTTAATCAAAAAAATAAAACACCTCTTTTCTGGATGAGCTGTCAGGTTCCAGACAGGGTAGTGTAAAAAGTAGTGTAAAGGGTAGTGTAAAAAGTAAGGATCATAACATTTCATAATCTAGGTGGCTATTAACTTCAACCACTGAAACCTTAAATATAGCCACTATCTAGGGGAGAGGAACTTCTTACCTGGAACTTACTAGGGCAGCAGCAGGAAAGTATTGCTTTCCGACATGTTAGAATTGAGTGTTTTTTATACTAGTTAATGAAAACATAAAAAGCTTGGGATGATAGTTTTGAACATCAGTGTTCCAAAGAAAGTATGTTCGGATATCATTGTACTTTTTTGTCAGTGCTTCTGCTATGAAACTTCAGATTTTGTTCAAGTGTATTGGGAAGTATGAGTTTAAGAGAACCCAAATTAATTTTCATGGGTAATGTAGAACAATAGTAACAGGAAACTGCCTAAAGGAATGATTCCTAGGTTATCAGTATGTGATTTCATGTTCTCTTCCATTGCACAAGGATTAAAATGCCATGAAAAGCTAAAATAGGAATTGCTCTGCCGAAAATGCAGCTGACTGCAAGGTTTCCAATAGAGAGCATCAATACGGCCTGGCAGGGACATAGTAAGGAGAGAACTGATATTCTGGTTAGAACTAACGAGGGGGAAATAAGGGTATGGATTGATTTGTATTTGGTTATATTATATAATATATTTTGGGGAGTAACTGTCCGCACTCCATTCTATTTGGAATTGAGTGTCATTGGTTATTAAATATTAAGCACTGAGAATGGAGCCCACAGTTACTGTTATGGTTCAGGGACAGTGTTCTCCATTTTTAGGGCCACTTCCTCTGCAGTGAGTCCTTCAGTCTGACTGGAGTGGCGTGGGCAATTTAGATCAGACATTTAGTGGGGACATTATAAGGATCCAGAGTTTTTTCTTAAAGCCTTCTTTGCTGGCCAGCAGGTAATTTGGTCATCACTTTGGCAAACTATGTCCCATTACATGATAAAAGCAACCTTGAACTTTTAATTTTTTTTAAGTTTATTTATTTTTGAGAGAGAGACAGAACAATTGGGGGAGGGGCAGAGAGAGGAAGAGAGAGAATCCTAAGCAGGATCTGTCTGCACTGTCAGCACAGAGCCTGATGCCGGGCTCGAACTCACGAACCGTGAGATTATGACCCAAGCTGAAACCAAGAGCCGGAAGTTTAACCGACTGAGCCACCCAGGCATCCCTCAACTTTTAATTTTGAAAAAATGTTGAACTTAGAGGAAAGTTGCAAGAATGGCACAAGAACTCCAGTATACCCTTTAGTCACCCAGACACCCACAGTTAACCTTTTGCCACGAATGTTTTATTTTTCTGTATTTTTTGATCGATATGCTGACTGGACAGGGAATTTCCAGTCTGAGAGTTCCACAGATATGGAGAGTCAAGGCAGTGTAGCATAGTGGTTAAGAGCATGGATCCCTGAGCTGGACTACCCGAGTTCAACTCTTGCTCTGCCATTTCAACTCTTGCAATAGTGGGTAGATTGTTTGGTCACTCTATGCCTTTGGCTCTGTCAGTAAAATGAAAACAATAACATAATCCATCTCATAGAATTGTTGTGATGCCTAAATGATTTAATATATCTAAAATTCATCGAATGGTGCTCAGCTCATGGTAATGCCTTGTAAGTTTTTGCTATTAGAATGGATGCTTTAAATGAATTCAAACATCATTTGTCTGTTGGACTAGATACCCTTTAAGGTACTCTATGGTATGGATGTTTGTATTATGGAATAAATGGGCTTCCTGGATGAGTAAGCTAACTCTTTTTTTTAAAGATATTTTAAGTAATCTCTACCCCCAAGGTAGCGCTTGAACTTACAACCCTGATATCTTGCATGCTCTACCGACTGAGCCAGCCAGGCACCCCAAGCTAACTTTTTTTAACAGGAAAAATGGTGTCTAATAATAGACAAGTTTGGGGAGTTATATGGGCAAGGTTGTCCAAAATTTAGGGATGGATAACTTTTAATAAAGTAAAGTGAGGCATTAGTGGGGGAAGAGAAACAGGTGGCAAAGCTTGAATATCTTACGGTAATTTCTTCAGAGACTTGGAAACATTAGGGGAAAAGAAGGTTTCTCCCATCTTTTCTATCTACAAGAGATAAAATTCTAGCATTCAAGGGTAAACTTTCTTTAATTTTTCAGAGACTGGACTGGAAAAGCTTTGGTTGGTTTATTATTTTTGACTTTGGACCAGATTGTTTACCTTGAAGTTTTGGCCAACCAGGATTTTGTAGGACAATATTCAGCTATGAATGGTTGTATAGAAAACTCCATAGAAATAAAGGCAGGCTTTTACTATCTTTTTTCTTCAAATAAATTCCCCTTTTATGTTCAGGAAAATTCATTCTCTATTTTCAACCCCTATTTATGGACATTTGTAAAACTGGGGTGTGTAGAAATTGTGAGTTCATTAATGCATCCTGTGAGAAGTGTGCTTAAGAAAGAGGTCTGCTTTTGTATGCGGAAAAGCCAAACTGTGGCCTGTGGGAAATGTATATTTGTCAGAGGCAGGCTTGCCTGGAAATTTCTAGGTTTCTTCTGGCTGAAGGTTTTCCTTCCCCTCATACTAACTGACCCATGAAACTAATGTTCTGAATAGTATTTTAACTAATTTCTGTTGGCACTTCATAGCTTCCCATCATAGCTCCCCACCCAACTCTTTGCATTTCTTTAAACCCACATTTCCCTCCACTGATTGCTCTACACTTTCTCCTTTTTATTTGCTTTCCTGACCTCTGGTGTTCCCTGTCTTTTCTCCTGAGGTTGGTAGTCTTTTTGGTCATTGCTTTGCCTCACTAACACTTAATATGGAAGAAGTTTCTGATTCTTATCATAGAATAAACTACACTCATGCTAAAGGTACAAGTATTAGGATACTGCTTCTGGTTTCTTTCAGTTAGGTGTAGATTAGGGTAAATTGTGATTCAAGAAGATCTCTTATAATGATGCAGATTAGTTTTGGGGCGCCTGGGTGGCTCAGTCAGTTAAGCATCTGACATTGGCTCAGGTCATGATCTCGCAGTTCACGGCACAGGTTCAAGCCCCACGCCGGGCTCTGTGCTGACAGCTCACAGCCTGGAGCCTGCCTCAGATTCTGTCTCCCTCTCTCTCTGCCCCTCCCCTGCTCGTGCTCTATCTCTCTCTGTCTCTCTCAAAAATACATAAACCTTAAACAGGTTAGTTTTTATCTTTTTGATTTTCAGATTCCATCCACATTTACCAATTAATTACTCTCTTTCATTCTATTGGCAGTAGAGCGAAAAAAATACATACTTTTCTAAGAGTAAATTAATAGTTTTGTGTGTAGCTTCCCATGTCGTTCTGCATTGGAATGCAGTAGCACATTGAGAGATTGCTTTGCGGAGTGAAAAGATTTTTGTTTTAGGGAGCTTATATTTTAAGAAACCAAAATATATTCTGATGGTTGAGGACATAAGACCTTGTTATAGAAACTAGGTCAACTTTTCAATACTTTTATCAAAGCACCTACAGTTTCCATGTCTTTGCAAGTGAAGTGAATCTCATTGAAACAAAGTAGCTTGTGTATATTCAGCACACTTTTAAAATAGAGTAGTCTGTTTTAAAGGAAAAATTGGTGCCAATCTGATTTGTTTCCACGGTTTCTTTGCTGGAGTAAGGGAGGTTCTGTAACCTCTCTGTTCTGCTCTCCATTGACTACGTTGTAAACCAGGGCAGAGTTGGCCATTTGAATGTCTATCCTGCTGAAGGTCAGCCAAATCTGCAGGTTAGGCTACAGGAGACCCCAGTTGATGGGCCTAAGATCACAATTAGGACATAGTTACATTAAATGGAAATCAAAGATGTCATTAAGTGTGTTTCCTGAATTAAGCAGCATCACAGGTCTTTGAAAAAGAGAGCTCCCAACAGTAAGCATGAATCTTTTTACTCTTTCCTATTTTTCTTTTTAAAAATTGCCTTCTTAGGCAATTCTATTTTAAGAAAACATGACAGCATTCTTTCTTTGTCCCATCCTATCTTACTACCTTACATGAGCTCTTACATGAGCATGTAAAAAATATCTATTTTGTACCCATTCATAAGACTCAGAAGACAATAGATAGCCCAACATATTAATTGAAAGAGTAAAATGTTGGGGTGCCTGGCTGGCTCAGTTGGTGGGCTGCATGACTCGATCTCAGGGTTATAGGTTTGAGCCTTATGTTGGGTGTGAAGATTACCTTAAAAAATCTAAAAAAAAATATTTAAAAAAAAATGAGTCAATTGCTTTGCACATGTATATGTCACCCTCTTGGTATAGAACTTTATTGCTAAAAACTTTTTTGGCAGCAGAAGGGCAGGATTTCTTTACTCCAAATATTTAGTTGTAACAATACAAGAGTATCTTTTTAAATCTCCTAACAAGATATGAATAAACCTCTGTGTGCCTAAGTGTATACTCTTAAAAAATATAGAAAGAAAAATGAACAAAGTTGGTTTATTTTTCTAAAATTTAACTTTTTGTTTTCATTGGAAGAGTGAAACATCTTCATTCATTTAAAAGAAATTTGAGGGGAGCCTGGGTGGCTCAGTCGGTTAAGTATCCAACTTCGACTCAGGTCATGATGTCACAGTTTGTGAGTTCAAGCTCCACATTGGGCTCTGTTGTCAGCATGGAGCCTGCTTCAGATTCTCTGTCTCCCTGTCTCTCTGTCCCTCCTCTGCTCATGTGCTCTCAAAAATAAACATTAAAAAAATTTTTTTTTAAATAAAAGAAATTTGAGAACCTGCTGTATGCCATGCACTGGAATATAACAGTACATCAGACCTCACAGAGTTTACTTTCTAGTTGGAAGAGACGGATAATAAATAAGCAAGTAAATGTATAGTATGCTAGAGTGTGTTCATACTATTGAGGAAAAAATAAAGCAGAATACAGAGTGGTGAATAAGAAGTACAAGGGTAAAGTAAGGTTTTTAAATGTATACTGAGAGTGGTCAGGGAAGTCTTCACTTAATAAGGTATGTTTGAGAGAGACCTAAAACATATTAGGGTGAAGTCATGTAGATATGAGTAGAATGTGTAAAGGTCCTGAGGTTGGTTGTTACCAGTGAGCAAGAAAGATGAGAGGAATAGTAGATCTGTTCAGAGAGGTTCAATGGGTATGTGTTGTGGGGAAGAGGGGACAATTTAATTTAGGACCTTGTCGTGCACTGTACAATACAAAAAAAGTCTTCTTCAGACCACAGGGACAACAAATGGTAACAATTTTTTGTGTGTTCTTTGTAAAGAGTTGAGGCAATACCTGACCCAACTTCTATCTTTGTCCCATTGCAGAAGTTCCATGTGAGTATAGTCAGCACATAATTTGCAGAGTAGCAGATTTTGCATAGATTGATGACCCTTGTCTTGGAGAATATAATAGTAGGGCAGCTACTTAGAATAAGCTTGTATGCGTTTGGGAAGTGAGACAAAAATTTCCTCCCTAGAGATGTATTTCTCCACCTTCTTATCTACATAGTCGATTTTCTATGAACAGGAGAAGTGACAGCCTTACATCTGGTACAGTTTCTTTTTGAGTACATTTGTGCTTTGGTTTATGACCAAATATGCCTGCCCCACTTATCTGTTGCTTTTCTCTTTGTTCATTTGATCAAAAAGCCCCTGCTTCCCCAAAGCCCTGATCATTGGGATTTAATGGCTTCAGGGATCTTGTTGTAGGTCACCATTTTCATATTTCTGTTTTGCTCATGGGAGGAGATATTCATCCCTGATAACTGTTTTCCCTTTTTCCATATGTATGTTTAAGCATTAAGGGTTATTAAAGCATATACTGAGCTGGTTGGCCTGGTTGACTTTGGTGGGATTGAGGAATAAGCACCAACTATTTAGTGATCGATGTTCTGTGGCAACCACACATGGGAAAGTAAAAGGATATTTGATTACCAAGAGTACTTGTGTCTTGAATCACCATTCTAACTTTCCCTCTCACGATAATCTTGTTTAGCTAGTCTGTCCTTCAGTGAAAGAATCTCTGTCTCCCTCTCTCTCAGTTTGGAGTTTAGCTCTGCAACTTGACCTGGTTACCCTCTGTCCTTCTTTTTAATTATACCTAGTTGTCATCCTGTTACTTAATATCATCCTTGGGAGATGACCTCAATCAGGAAACATTTATTTCCCTTCCATCCCCTTCTCTGGTCAAGTAACTGTATCCTCTTGCATAGGAAATACTCTAGGCAATCACAGATCCCCCAAATTTTGAAGTCGCTTTAAATAACTGCTTGATATGTATTACTTCAGCATTCAAAGA
Source organism: Panthera leo (assembly GCF_018350215.1). Taxonomy (NCBI): domain Eukaryota; kingdom Metazoa; phylum Chordata; class Mammalia; order Carnivora; family Felidae; genus Panthera; species Panthera leo. The sequence continues at coordinate 102,617,972 of NC_056688.1, forward strand.
TGTTTGTAGTTGTCTTGAAAGTATGCTTTTTAGTGGCATTCTTTTTTCCTAAATCTTTAGTGACACATGCTTCCTGTGGAAATATTTCTCTTTATGGTTCTTCTAAAAACATTTTGCTACTCACTTGCTCTTACTCAAACCAGAAGTTAAAGTCACTTGCTTGAATAAATGTCATAGATAACATTTGAATCCAGAGTTTCTGATTATTTCTGTTCTATTGTCAACTGGGCTAGAATTATCTGGGGTCATGAATGCTAGATATGCGACTTTAGACTTCTTTTGGGATATATGGAACCAATCTTTGAAAATGTTGGCACAGTTCTTTGTTTCTTGGAGGAAAATTAAACCAAATCAGTTTTTAAAAGTTCATTTATTTATTTGGAGTGAGAGAGAAGGGGGCGGAGAGAGAATCCCAAGCAGGCTCCATGCTGTCAGTGCTGAGCCCAATGTGTACTCCATCTCACTAACAGTGAGATCCTGACCTGAGCTGAAGTCAAGAGTCAGAAGCGCAACTGACTGAGCCACCCAGGCGCCTCTAAACTAAGTTGTTTTAAAAATAATCAGGGTTGTCCAGTCTACAATGTAAACAGGGATATCCTCCAATGTAGGAGCTCAGGATTCTAAAAAATGAGATAATTCTTTCTAGGTTCTGAGTCTAGAATATAGGATTTAGGACGGTGTCATTCTAGTCATTCTTATATTTAAACCCAGGCTTTCAAAGAGTCACTAATCCGGCTTGGAATAATGATCTGAGCTGTCTGGTGAACAGCAGAGCAGGCCCAAATCCTATATTTAATAACCAGTGCCCTTTCTGCTGGAGGAGTGTGGTGGCCAGAGGGTTGTCAGTGATAGGCTAGTACAGTGGTCCCAGCAGCTATCAATCACTTTGAGAGCTTTTTAAAAGCATAAATTCCTAGGCATTCTCTCTAGAAATTGAAGTATAAGGGGTGAGGAGGTAGATTTGGGCGATAATATTTTTTTTTGTATTTTGAATTTAAAAACTTTTCATTTTTAAAAATGTTTATTATTTATTTTAGAGAGAGAGAGAGAGAGAGAGAGACAGAGCACGAGCAGGGGAGGGACAGAGAGGGAGACACAGAATCCAAAGCAGCTACAGGCTCCCAGCTGTCAGCACAGAGCCCGATGCATCGAAGTCAGACCCTTAACCGACTAAGTCACCCAGGCACTCCAATTTTTTTTTTAAGTTTATTCATTTAAGTAATCTCTACACCCTACATGGGGCTCGAACTCCTAACCCTGAGTTCAAGTCGCACGCTCCTCTCACTGAGCCAGCTACGTGCCCCAGAAATTATATTTAAAATAACTTTTTTAAATGTTTATTTCTTTTCGAGAGAGATAGTATGAGCAGGGGAGGGGCAGAGAGAGGGAACAGAGGATCCAAAGTGTGCTCCGTGCTGACAGCAGGGAGCCCTACGTGGGGCTTGAACTCATGAACTGTGAGACCTGAGCTGAAGTCCCAACACTTAACTGACCAAGCCACACAGGTACTAACCTCCAGCCCCCCCCCCCCCCCCCCCCCCCCCCCCCCGCCAAGATTGTATTTTTCTAAAAAAAGCTTCCCAGGTGATTCTGATCACTCAGGTTTGAGGACCATAAAACCTGAACGTTTTGAGTTAAGCTGCATATCTATGTGATTTCTCACATGGGTGGTTATTTAATTAGAATGAGAAGTAGACAAGAATAGTTTGTGGTAGTGGACTTGGTGAGAAGGTGGCTAATTTGAAGTTTTCTACGTCTGTATCTATCCTGTATTGTTTTGTAATTACAGATGCCACCGCCTGATTTGGGGGTTATGCCAGCACTCAGCATGGTATGGAGGACTTGCCTGTTGTGAGGGAAGGGAAACTTTTGGACCATATCTCCATTTTCCCCTCTCCATTTTGAAATTGTGGAACAAATTCAGGAGAGGATGTTCTCGTTGAAACTCAGCTGGACAATTTGTTTAAATCTCCACAGGAAGGGCCATTGTTACTTCCTGTCTGAAAAGGAAGTGCTGGCTTCCTTCCCTTCCTCCTTGGCTAACTCAGGCCAACTTCAAATATGGGTGGGGGAGGGGCTGATCACGTTAATAGTCTTGACCGGCTACCCATGCCTCGGGAAATCATTGTTCAGCTGTGGAAACCTAATGTTCATTCCCTTCTTTCCTAATTTGAAATGTGGAGACGGGTGCAGTGTGGGCTCTTGTCTCCTTGCCCTTGTGTGAGAGGCCTGAGCTGGGTTTGGCGGTTGCAGTCCAGGAAGCCTCCCAATCTCCCAGGCATTACTTTACATTCAACCTTCTACCTCCCCTGTATTCCCTGACATTTGAAAGTAGATCAAGGAGTTGTAGGGAAGAAACTGAAATCCATTTGACACTGAGGAGTAGGTTGCAGAAAGGAGAACATAATTGGGCAGAAGGGAGTGGGTGACAAAGGTTTCTTATTTTTAAATTGAGCCAAGAAAACATTCCTTCTAAGTGGGGCCAGTTGGCACTCTTCCTGCTATTTTAGTCCAGGCTTCTCCTTCCTACTGGCTAGTCAATTGTATTAAGTGTTTGATGTGAGTTTGAACTGTGGTCTCTGGGGTTGGGGGGAGGGAGAGTGGTGGAAACAGCTGGTGCCTTCATCAAGCTATCTCAATTACGCTTCTTTTCAGAGTGTTTGGGGGTGGGAGGGGTGGAGGAATTGGATGTATGTTAGCAGAGCCCCAGCAACTCCCATGTAGTGGGATTGGATTGTCAGGCACTCTTAATACCATGTGGGATGTTGGCTAGTTGGAATGTAACTAAACCTTTCTCAGTCACATTCTTTTCTCTGCCTCCCCTCCCTCTAATTCTTTCAGCTTTGGGCCTGATTTGGAAAGGGGTATGTGGGAAGTTAGATAGCAAAACAGATTCATGCTTTTCTAACCATTGAGTATTCAGCTAAGTCTTGGGCCCCTCCATTGACTTTCTTCTTACCCATTCATTATTCCATTGGTTGGGTTTTTGAAATATGTCTGCAAACAGCCAGAGATACAATTAGAACCAGGACCTTTGGTGAAGTCATGATGAATTGTAATCGGTTGGCTATATTGGTCTCCTTCCCTCCCTCACACCCTGGGGTGACTGTATTTCTGAGTCAGCACGGCTTTTCTGTTTCACCTGCTCAATTTGAGGCAGACAACCTGCCTAGCATCCTTTTGGAGCATTAGCAGGAGTACTGATAATGGGTGTATCCAGTTCTCTGTCTGGGATGAGTCTTTGACAACCCTGTTTTTTTTTTTTTTTTTTTATAGGTATCCCAGAAAACTCCCCCACTAGATTATTTTTTTATCTCTTTTTTGTATAACTACCTCACACGATATTGCTTAACTGAGTGATGTATTTGGCCTGGGCTGTGATGAGGGAGAATGGGACAAGAATACATTAACAGTTGTTACTACTTTTTCAGTTATTCTTGAGAGAAAAAGGGAGTTCGTCTGATTCAGTGCTAGGTGAGAGATCTTAAACTTTTTTTGTGTATGCTTCAGTGATAGAATAGAGTTTGCAGTGAGTAGGCTCTACTGTTGAAGTTCTGTTCTAAAACACAGTGTTAAGTGCCCACTTTGCTACCCAGCTCTAGAATGGCTGACTCTTGTGTATATTCCTCCCCACCTGGTTATGTCAGATTCAGATATTGGCTACTTCCTTCTAAGTTGTGTTGTTTCAGACTTAGGCTCCTTTTGTATCATATACTAATCGAAATCAGTGTTCAGCCCAGAGTACTTCTAGCAGATCCAAGAAGAAGGATAAAGGAGTTTGTAGGAAAGCAAAGGAGGAGAAAAGCTGAGAAATGATAACATATTACTAGTTCATTGACTGGAATGTCACCTGGTTGAAGGACTCTGGGCTAAGCCTGTGCTGTGCTTTATTCAAAGGGAATTGAGCCCTGTGGGCAAAGGGTGTTACTTTGGATTTCAAGACTCTCTGGCTAATAGATTAGCTTGACTTCTATCTGCATCTTTGCTTCTGGGGTTTTGGGCTAACCTCCATGGGGTTTGTACAAGATAATAGAAGAATGTATCATTTATCCCATTCTTGGAATTAGCTGAGGACCCTTATTAGAAAGGGAGACTTTTTTTTTTTTTTTTTTCTTTTTCTGAAGAGGTTCCAAATCTACAGGCCCTGACCCACTCCGGGGGAGCAGTGAACAGGAAAAGGTTGCGGTCTTGACCGCTTTGCCACCAGAACTACTGTGCAATACTTGGCTACATCTCATTCCCTGGGGAAGCGGAGAACTTTGCTCCCAGCACCTGCTGGTGCTTATCCTGCCCCTTTGTAGGGTGGAGTCTTCTGCCTTTGTTTGTTCTCTGTGAGGCCTCTAGGAATCAACTTTATGCTTGTGGGGAAAAGGGCTTGAAAGACTTTGAAAAATGGGTGATAGAGAAGGTGACAGAAGATGTGTTTTAAAGTAGTTCTCCAGGTGGGAATGTTCTATTGACTGAATCCAGAGCAGCAATCCGATTGCCATAGTGAAGTTCTCTTTGGGATGTATCACATGTAGCTGAACTGAATATAACAGCAACAGTAGCTCTAACATCCCCAATGCAGTGCCTCCAAAGTGAAGAAGCCTTGCCAAGTAGGAATCTTAAGAATCCCCTCACCCCTTTCAAACCCTTAGATCCATGCACAGTATCTTTCTGCGGATTCTCAAAGGCCTGAGCTTTGTCCTATGTAGTGTTGGCTTGAGGCAGGGAGGAGGGTTGTTTTCCCGAACATGATAAGGAACTGAGCAGGGCAAAGTGGGAGCTCTGACTGGTGATTGGTAGACAGGATGCCCTGGAATGCGGTTGGCCTGCAGCCCAGAATCCAGCACTTTGTATTTGTTTGTTTCTGGGAGACTGTGGTCTGGTGCTACTGTGACAGGAAGTGAGAAAGCTGGGAGTGGGGAGCGGAGAGGGGCGATGCCTTTGTGGTTCTCCTGTGAAATCTCTTTGTCCCTGGAGAGCAGCTCTGCTCCAGGGCTCTACTGAGAAGAGAGCAGCCTTTGTGTGTCTAATGGGTCTCAGGGCATCTAAGCTACTCTGAGGGATGAGGGAGTGTGAATTCGGACCGTGGCCTTCTCAGCACTCGAATTCTGTAAATGGCCTCCACGTCCTAGCATTGGGGAATCTCACTGAGTTTTATGTGTGTTACTGTTATTTATAGATTTCTAGGATTTAATTAAGAAAGGAATTCTAGAAAGAGATGTTTGTTTATATGATGTTTATTCACTCTGTATGTTGCAGGTACTTTGGTCTGAAAGGGACAGAGAGAAGTGGGTGTTGCTGGGGCCCAACACTTTAGGTTTCATCTCTCCAGTTGGCACCCTACTACATACAGAGCCAGAGAAACCCACCCATTCTTTGATTTCACTATTGAGAGGTACTGGCAATTCACTGTTGGCACATAACTAAGGAATGGTTGGTAGTTTCCTAGGATATGTTCCCCCCCTCTGTCTAGACTGAAATAGCACCTGTAGCACTCTCTGTTCTCCTCCTCCCGCCTTTCCCCCTTGTTTTGTGTTTTCCCTGCCCTCCATTCCAGCTGTGAAACAGGCATCTCTTCTCACTTTGTGGATTGGGTGGCTGAGTCCTCAACTTCTTGCCAAGCTGGCTAGTCCCTGAGCACACATACAAATCGGCCTTTGATTGCTCAGGAGGACAGCTGCCCCAGAGGCAGATTGCTAACATACCGCTAGAACAATCCTTCCCCTCTGTTCTGATGCTGGCCAGCACAATCTTCCCCGATTCTAGTTCCTTCTGTTTCCCACCCCACTCTGATCTCTGCTTTTGGTTTAGTGAGATGCCACATTAAAAATGAGAGTAGGGATATTTGTGATTAGGTTTTCTTTCTTGAGATCTGGATGATTTGAGAATGTGGCATGTAGCCAGATTTCTAGAGCAGGCTCTGCAGAGGAAAAGTAGGTGATTATGTAAAAAGTTGTATTACTTTTTGCCCCTAGCATTTTCCCTTCTGAGTTCTCGTTCCTTTATAAAATGGGATATAAATCTGAAGTAGACTGTACGCTATTCTTCCTCAGAATCAAGTACGTCTTACTCATTAAAGTGAAGGTAAGACCCAAAAGTCTATCTGCTTCCATGCCATCCTCCCCACGCCATTACTTTTGGTCAGCTTCTCTGTTGGAATTAGAATGACTTTTAACCGCAAGACCCTTTGGAAGTTCAGACTTCTTTTACTCCATTGGGAAGAAGGAACACGAACTTGGAGCAGAACAGATGAGTTTCCACCACTCACTGGCTCTATGACCTTGGGCAAGATACTGAGTTCTTCTGATGTAGAGTTTACTCATTTATAAAAAGGGTCCAGTGTCACCCCAGAGGCCATTGAGAAGATTATTGTGATAACTTATGGGGGACATCAGTAATTAATTCATAACTTTTCTTCCCCTGTAAGGTCAGATTTTCTTCTTTAAAGTAGGGAAAAACCTTTCCTTCAGCTGTCTGTCCTATAGATGAAACAGGACCTTCACACTTCCTCTCATTTCCTCATAGACTCTGTTGCTTGTCTCAAAAGGGAGATATATTCTAAACCTGGGGGAAGGGGTGTCTTAGCTCTTTTCAGTGCTTTGAGGAAGCGGGACTGCAAACGTGACTCAATTGCATGCTTTCAGCTTGTCCAAGCCCCATCAGAGGACAGGCAAAGAAATGGTGAGAATACCATAGATAGAAAGTGAGGGGGTTTGGTGAGAAGGTGCCTCCTTAAAAAAGGAATGTGAGCTCAGACGGTTGGGTGACCTCTAGAAAACCCTAAGGTTAAGCTTTTTTCCCATTTTTTTTTTTCTCCCCTAGCCTAGGCTAGGGAAGGGTATAAGGTGTCCTTGTTAATTTTAGGATTTCTGTTTTATGACACAGGAGTTACACAATACCTTTCCATTTTGATTAGACTTTTTCTCATTTCCCATTGTGTGTACTTGACCTCCCTCTTTTTTTCTCCCTTCTCCTGTAGGAAGGAGAAAGGCATTTGGCCTCTCCCCTTCAGTCTGACACCTCCTTCTGGTTTTTTGCCCCTCCCTCTTATCTTTGTTTCCTTATCGGCCTCTCCCTAAAGCTCTGCTTTCTCCTTATAAGGCTAGGTGAGGCTCCTTTGGCAGGGTTGCATCAGGGATCCAGGTAAGTAACTCCCGTGTCTCAGACCTTCAGGATTGAGAGAAAATTCAGCGTTGGCTGGCCCAGTGGAGGGCCTTGGAGAGGCACGTGGGTAATGGGGGAGGAGAAAGAGGCGGCCTGGCCTGAGAGATCAGAAGGACTTGTTAGACCAGTCCTGTGTGTGTGTCATACGTGCCCCAGAGAGAAGCAGGTTTTGTCTCTTTCCATAGCCTTTCAGTCCTGGGCCCCTCACTAACTGAGAGCCACACCCTTCCTTTTTTTCAAAGCCAGTCTAGCATTCATCCATTTAGTATGTTATGGTTTGGGGGGTTCCCAGAATACTTGGTAGGGGAAAAGAACAAGGAGAATATTCCATCTGGTTTCTGAATTTAGGGTCAAGATGATGGAGGCGATATATTTTTTTTTTTTTTCTTTTAAAGTCACAGTAAAAGCTAAAACCTGATGAGTAACTTTGGGTCAGGATTATAAGACTGAAGTGAGTTTAACGTGTCCTGTTGACCTGTAGAGATTGCCAGCTCAACCTCCTTTTAACAAAGAGTATTTAAAGAAAAAACAACTTCAAACTATTGTGTATTTATTTTCCTTCTTTTCTGAACTCCAATCAGAAGTATCACTCGTTTCTAAGAGGACAGTGATTTGTCAGAGACTCCCTTATATCAGAGAGATTCATGGTGGACACAGTGAGACCCAGGCTTTCTCTGGGAAAGTGAAAGTTCCCAGTCTGCCTTTTGGGTGCTCTTAAGTGGAGAAGCTGGGCCCCACATCAGGCAGATCCATGGGGAGGCTCAGAAACCGCTAACACCTGAGACAAGGCCATTTCCGGAATATTGGATTTGTAACTCTGAGAAGTGGTCAGTTGAGATCGTGAAGTGAGCGGGGTCTTCTTTAGGTCTTAATGCAAATCATGTCCAGGGACTTGGCTTAGGGTGGGAGTGAGTCTTCCCAACAAAAGGAGGTATACTGGAATTGTTCTCACTGAGTTTGGGATGGTGGAACATCAGGTGGTGGGTGGGGTACTTAGATCTTGGACTCTGGTACAAGCGCTCTTTGTGAGAAGAAGCCAGAGGAAAACTACTGACAAAATATATTCCTTTAATTTAAAAATAAAATGGCAACCTTCTGTGTGTATGTTTGAACAGGAGTAATTGCTTTGAATTTTGGAGCAAGTGCTATTTAAGGCAAACAAATGCCTTTTAGGGGTCTAGAAGACCTACTTTTGTTGGCTTGAGTGTTATGTAGTACAGCTCTGTGGCGTTACAGGTGCTATGTTCTATTGATTGGTATTCTTCAGTATGAGGCTCAGTGTGCTTTAAAAAATTTTTTTGTAATGTTTTTATTTATTTTTGAGAGAGAGAGAAAGATAGAGCATGAGTGGGGGAGGGGCAGAGATAGAGGGAGACACAGAATCCAAAACAGGCTTCAGGCTCTGAGCTGTCAGCACAGAGCCCTACATGGGGCTCGAACCCATGAACCACGAGATCATGACCCCAGCTGAAGTCAGACATTCAACCGTCTGAGCCACCCAGGCGCCCCTCAGTGTGCTTTTTAGAACCACCATTTGAAATTCCTAGGATGACCTAGAAGAGGAGTTTTGCTTATTCTTGCTTTTGGAAGGAAGGCAGAACTTTGTGACATTGGTTTTAATTTCATGATGAATAAAAAGGAAGGAAGGAGGAGAACTGGCTTTGGGATTGGCTACAGAAAATTTCTTTCCTAAGAACCCCAAAGACTATTTTGTGGGGCTTAGTACATACTTTTTCCTCTTTCCATAAGGGCTAGCTTGCCTAATTCTGGTCATATCTTTATTGGATATGTTTATCAGGATAGCATGGATGTCAGAGTCACCCAGCCTATAGGTTTACATATATGAGCCCATTAAAGTTAAGCCTTGACAGGTAATAAAAATGCAGATTGCTTGGGTTATAACTTCCCCTGCGAGCTAGTTCTCACAGCTAGTTTTTGGCAGACATAGGACTTGAACCCCAGGTCTTTTGACCCTAATCTGGAGTTTTATTTTGTTTTTCCCTTTGAGAGTGTGAAGAGTTCCTCTAGTTTACTGGTCTGCTATAAAGCAGAGAGGGGAGCATGTGGAAACGTGTGTTTTATTCAAAAGACCTATTAACACCACCAAACTCTAGTCCTTCGTGGTAGCTATTTGTAGCAGTGTTTGTATTAGTAACCATATTAATAGCTTTCTGTGTGTCAAGTCATTTTTCTAGGCATTTTATGTGGATTGTCTTATGTACTTCTTACAACTACCCTTACATGTATTTTATTTCCCCATTTTACAGAAAAGGAACCTGAGGGTTAGAGATTAAGTGGTACTTTGCCCAAAGTTCTATAGCTAAGAAACAGTGGAGTTGGGATTTGAACCTAGTCTGATTCTAAAGTCTGTATTTTTAACTTCTAAAAATCATAATTCCAAAGTACATTTCTTTGGCTGGGTTACAGTAGAATGGATCATTTCAGGGGACCATGCTATTGCTGATATTTTTTTGCCCAGCTACCTGGTTGGCCTTGTCTGTTTGGTCCTGCTGGGTATTTGATCCAATTTAACTTCTGGTTTTGGATTCTTACAGAAGAGACTGAATTTGTATCATTGTTGAGGCTTTGCTGTAGACACAAGTCTGTAGGACCTATGGCTTGTTAGAAGTAAAACCAATTGTAGTCATGGGGCGCCTGGGTGGCTCAGTCGGTTGGGCGTCCGACTTCAGCTCAGGTCATGATCTTGCGGTCCGTGGGTTTGAGCCCCGCGTCAGGCTCTGGGCTGATGGCTTGGAGCCTGGAGCCTACTTCGGATGCTATGACTCCCTCTCTCTCTGCCCCTCCCCCGTTCATGCTCTGTCTCTGTCTCAAAAATAAATAAAACGTTAAAAAAAATTAAAAAAAACAACAACAACAAAAAAACCCCAATTGTAGTCTTAAGGGAAAGTACAGTCTTAAGGAAATAGCAGGGCTCACTTTATGTGTGGCCTTCTCCTGCTCCTTCTCACTTTGATAATTTTTGATTCTTTTTGTAGTGAGATCCAGTGTTAACTCATTTGAAAATATTAAGAAAGGTGTTGGCCTGGACTCCCGTGACTTTCTTGACTCTAATTGCCAAAGTCGGTTAATGGTTTGCAGATTCTGGTCTAAACCATAATTTTTGTGTGTGTATGGCATGGAGAAGACTTTGCTTAAGTCTGAGTTGTGAAGCAGTGTTCTATAGCTTGCCAGCAGCTTCATTCTCTCCCCCTACTTCTGCTTGCTTTTTCCTCCCATTTGGTCCTGTTCTTCCACTTATATCTTATATGCAGACATATAAATAAGCCTTTAAGGAAAAATGGAAGCTTCCCCTTCCCCCTTTTCCTGTGATGTTTGGGCAGAAAGCTCAAGGACTGTGGGGAAGAAGGACTGGACTGTCCATCTTCTACTGGGCTTGTATTTTTTGGGCTTGACAGCATGTAGTAGAAAGAGAACACAGGCTTTAGAATGGAATAGATGTGAGTTGATATTCGGAACTTGCTATTAACCTAGACCTTGGGTAATTTCTTCACCTAGAGCCTGTTTTCTCATTTGCAGTAGAACTTACTTCCTTAGGGTTATAAGTATTGCCAAGATAATAAATGTAAAACATTCAGTAATTGTTAGTTCTTTTCACCTTCCCTTTCTCCTTGGTAATAAACTACCAACGCGTGAAATAAGGGGTCAAGAACTTATTATAGCAGATCTATAATACTCTATGCCCTATGTCCCAGAAACACTGGTCTAGGTGGGACCTCCCTAGTAAATAGAGTTGGAGCGGGGGAACCAGCTCATCCACTCCTTAGAACCCAGTTATGCTCTTGATCCAGTGAGTCTCATCTACTAGTTCACAGAATAGTTTTGGGCTGAGGCATTACCATTAAGTAATATAATTGGGAGATAGAAACTAACTCCTGAAACAACTTAATACCTCACATTTGTATGATGTACATTATCTCACCTGTTTCTCTTAGCAACCCTCAGTTAAACTGGGGTGGTGATGTTGGCATCTTACAGATGAGAACACGGCAGTGACTTTCTGCCATTGTTGGCTAGTGGCAGAGCCAGGACTGGGACCAGTCTTCTGAGTCCTATCCCACACAGCCTCTGCTTCTGCTCTCTTTCAGGCAGAAAATCTCCCCATGCTGTTAGGCCCAGGAATCTGACCCTGTCTTTCTGCTTAACTGTGCTGTCCTCTTCTCCAAATTAGAGCCAGGTGGTTGGCCTTTAAAGCCATGAATGTGGGGAAGGATCGTGCTTCCTGGCCTAGAGCCCTGGGTAGTTTTCCTACAACCTTCCTTAACCCCTTCTTTTAAACTAAAGCTGTAGGGGTAAAAAGGGGCCGTTTATGGGTGACGTAAAAGTGGGTGACAAACAGTTTCTCTGCAGCAGGGAGTGTTTTCACTGTATGCCCCATAATAGTGGTGGTTTGGGCTTTTATTAGTAAAGGAGATTACAGGGCAGAGGCTGCCAGAGTGGTAACTGCAGTCTGAGCCCTGTTGAAGCCTAGAACTGGAAGAATCTCTCTTGGGCTTAGAGTCCTCTTGGTATGGAAGGTTCATAGGTCATCGTACATGATGGATAAGGGCAATGGTTAAAATGAAGCAATAGAGAAGAAAAGGGAGCAGCTTTTTTTTTTTTTTTTTTTTTTAAATGAGGTTACTTTTCATTAAAGACCCTTGAGTGGCCTGTTGGGATATAGGGTGGGAATAGAAGAACTTGGCAGTGGACCGGAAGGAAGAACAGGAGTTGATAAGTGTGACTGTGGGAGCGCAGAGCCAGGGTAGAAGGAATTTAGACAGGGTTGCCACATTCTTGGATTTAGGTACTGGATCCGCTGGAAGGAGCTTAGTGGTGGAGGACTAATTAGGGAGTTTATTGGGCACCTGTCTATCTGCTCCTCTGGGTGCTCTTGCTTACAGAATGCTGCGTATACTTTAAAGCACACGGGCCCAAGGGCCCAAGCATTTGTGTTTGGTGGGGCTCTGGGGAGCGTGGGAAAGGGAACTGAAGCAAAAGGCTCAGCCTAGGCTAGTCCCCACATGTCTTCCCCACTACGACTGTTGCATTGGTTTCTCAATGTCTTTGTGGGCATGCTGGGACTGGGCTTTGAGGTTTCTGCCTTAGAGGTGGGGAGGAGGGGGAAGGGCATTCCAACGACATTTTCCCCCCCAATTTGGTTGCTGGGAATAGGGGGTAAATGAATTTTTATCCATATTATAACCTACCCCTGGTTTTGTACAGAAGTAGTCTATGACAGTAGAATCCAGGTTTTAGTGAAAACTACATCCAACGTCCAAATACCTGAAGACAGAAGGGCATTTGTCACATTAAGCAATTCCAAGTCGTATTTTATACATCACTCACTCCCTTCTATTCCCAGATTGTCCTTCTCCCAATACCTGCCCCTGTTCCTCTTATTTTTTAATATTTTGTGTATATATTATTTTCCTCTCATTCCCATTTTTCCTTCAAATATTTCTGCAGCTGTCTCCTTCCTGCTTCCTCCTTGCTGTGGTGGCTGGGATGCTTCTCCCATGATTTTTTGAATCTAGACTGGGCTGTTCTCTGTATTAAGCCAATCAGTTACGACCTTCTCTTAACAGGTGTGTATGGAATTATGTTTCTTAAGAATAAAATTTTTAAGTGTCTTTTTTCTTTAGGGGGTTGATGAGAGGGTGGTGAAGGAGGGGAAGAGAGTTTATTTTAAAACCTGCCTCTTGACATGGTATATTGTGAGCTGGCCATAAAATCTCCTATAGCCAATTTGTAAGTGAGAAACCTTGTTCAGTCCAACAGTATGACTACAGTGCCCCTCCATTTACTGGCCAACTTGCAGTTAATGTAACAGGATAGGGGGAACTCTTCATTTTTGTATAACTATCATTTATTGTATAACTAGCACACCAACCCTCTAGATACTTGGATATTACCCTGAGTTGGAGTAAGTAAAGATGAAAAATACAGTTGGTTTATTTAGAGCTTTCTGTAGAATAACAGGGATGTAGGAAGTTCCAGCAATTGACTGTCTGGAAATTAGAATATGAACTACTTCAAGGGACAGTTTCAGAGTTTGAGCCTCATGCTCATTTTCCAACTACCCCAGAGAGGCAAAGGTCGCTGCACGGGTACGTTCACATATGGAATTTTTGTGGGTTTTTTTGCTCCCTTGTCTCCTTTAGCTAAGGCACACGGTTTGCCTTCCAGTATCGTAGTACAGTTTTGAAACATAGAAAGGCCCCTTCATGAATGTATTAAATATGGGGGCCTTCACTTTGTTTCCTGCATTTGATAGCAAGTTTTTAATATTTCCATTTTTAATTGGCCTTCTAATTTAGCATTTTCATTTAGTGTATTTTGCCACCACTGCAGCAATTTCAGTGTTCAGATTTGGGGAGGTTGAGGAAGATCTGTGGACCTGTACTGCCCCCTTACCTCTAACAGTGGCTTGCTCTTGCAGGACAGCGAGTGCTGGTCTGTAATGTGGAGTTACAATTTTCATTGAGTTGATGCCAGCAAATTTTCCCAGGGAAAAATAATCTAGTTTTAATCTCCTGTCATGACTGCAGCCCTTGGCCGTATTCTCCCTCTCGTGCCAACAGTATAGACTTGGATCTAGTTGCACCTTTCCATTCAGTAATTATTTCTGGTGAGGTGTTTACCAAAGGGTAACGGGCAAAGGATCCTGCTTGAGCGGACACTGGTGATGGGCTCCCAGGCTTGATGGTGGCTGGCTTTCTGCATCGCAGTAAAACCACAAGAGGGCATCTTTGGCTCTGGGATTAATGATTCATCTGTCTTCTCTGACCTGTGACCTTTTCTCTCCTCTCTCTTACCTTCTCCCGGTAGTGTGAAGTGAGGGGGCCTTCTCCCTCCTTGCTCCTCCCTCTGTGATCCACACCTTCCTTTTTACCCTGTTCTGCGGCGGCTCCGCCCTTTACCTTCATGGACGACTCAGAGGTGGAGTCGACCGCCAGCATCTTGGCCTCTGTGAAGGAGCAAGAGGCCCAGTTTGAGAAGCTGACCCGGGCGCTGGAGGAGGAGCGGCGCCACGTCTCGGCGCAACTGGAACGCGTCCGGGTCTCACCACAAGATGCCAACCCACTCATGGCCAACGGCACCCTCACCCGCCGGCATCAGGTAACCCATCAGACCTGCAGGTAGGACTCTCCATCAGACCTGCAGGTAGGACTTTGGCATGGTCATAGAGAGGCTATGATCCTACCTGGGAAACTACTTTTCCTCATGGTGCTGGGCTGTCCAGTGCCCATGCTTCATGGTGAACCTATCCAGGGGTGTTAAATACTGATAGAAGACACAGGGGATATTGCTGTTCTGCTGAGTTGAGTGGACTTATCTCGAGAAGCATCCGTCTGACTTCTGTTTTGCTGGAGTGGGGTTTCTGGGTTGGGATTCTACATCATGTAGTTTGGAGCTGTAATCAAGTTACTTCTGTTTTCTCTGATTTTTTTCCCCCAACTTGGTATCAAAAATTCAAGAAAGTAAGTGTCTGCTTAGTGGTTGGTGCAGTTGGGCATCTTGTATTCTCGGCTCCAGTTCAGTCTCCCTCAGGGAACAGTCTGCTCAGAAGGTGTGGCAGTGTCCATAAATTGTGTATTCCCGCTCCGTATTGTCCTTCCGTGCTTGTTTTGTTGGCTTTGCAAATCATGTCTTGGAGGGAAGGGATCATTGGTTAGAGCTGGAGAAGGAGCATCGTGCTGCTATTTAACCCAGATAACCACAGGAGCCAGTGGTCTCTGGGTTGGCTGACTTTGTGATGCGACTTGGGGGAGTTGGGGTTAGAAATGAGAAGTATCTTGTGTTTCCTCTGGTTTCTCTGGTCTGACTTTGCTGTGATATAATCTGTCTGAGGTTATGCGTGCGTGCGTGCATGCGTGCGTGCATGCGTGCGTGCGTGTGTGTGTGCGTGTGTGTGTGTGTGTGTGTAGAGTAGGCATTGCCCAGTAGACTCCATCTTAAGAGATCTCCTGTGGGAACTAACAACAGTGCTTATGCTGCAGCTTATGCTCCAGTTGCCTTTTTCATTGATTATTTATTTTTTAAGACAGAGAAGGTCCCTCGTGCTGAGGAGCATATTGAGTGAGAGGACAGAAGTCCATTTAGGGGATGATCAGGAACTTGGAGGCAGTGTGTTTGCAAGATTCCTAGGATTTTTATAGGAACCAGAATTGAGGGTCAGGAATGAGAGGTATATATGTTAAGGGGAGAGCAGGACTGCTCAGGCTTGGAGGTGGTGGGGAATTCCAGGATTTAGTACAAGATTTCTCTGTCTCTTTTTTATTTTTAACTTCTGTTCAGCAGTGAAGCCACACCCTTCCTTCTTCCTGAAAATAATGTTTAACTTCCTCTCCCTGCAGCATTACACTCCCTAGGTAATGGGAGAAGGGTGGGGGAAGTCTCCCAAGGTGGCTGGATCTCACAGTTTTCTATCGGAAGAGGAGCAGTCAAATGTATTTTTACATAGTATAACGTTGTCAGATTATTTCCTGCTGCTTAAGACAGAGCAACTTGTGTTCTGTGGCTCTAAACATTGGTGAAGATGATATTGAGACAACTGTCTGCTTGAGGGGAATTGGGGTACTCATTTTCTTCCTATTGGAAAGAGAGACTCCTATCTCTTGCGTCTCTCTGATATGGAAGTTTCCAGTGGTAGTAAAGCATGAAGATGGACGGAGCAATAAAGAAGGCCTTTGGAGGGGCGCCTGGGTGGCTCAGTCGGTTGAGCGTCTGACTTCAGCTCAGGTCACGATCTCGCGGTCCGTGGGTTCGAGCCCCGCGTCGGGCTCTGTGCTGACCCCTCAGAGCCTGGAGCCTGTTTCGGATTCTGTGTCTCCCTCTCTCTCTGACCCTCCCCCATTCATGCTCTGTCTCTCTCTGTCTCAAAAATAAATAAACATTAAAATTTTTTTTTTTTAAAAAAGAAGGCCTTTGGAAACTCCCCAACCTAGCCTTATATTTTTAAGGGCTTACCTGAGTCTCTGCTATTTACTCAGTCAATAGTTTTTGAGTGCCTGTTATGTGCCAAGCATTGGTCAGGGCACTGGAAATACATCATTGAACAAAACTGACCAAAAAATGAAAAATAAAAATACAACAAACATCTGCCCTCATAGAGCTTACCTTCTTATACTCCAAAGACCCAGTCTGCTAGTACCAGGCCCAATTCCAGTTTTGAGGAAAGTGCTAAAACTAAGGGGTGATGTTGTTCTTTTATAAGTACTTGACAGAAGGACTCCAGGCCACAAATATCATTTTGAAAGCCCTTTTCCTGTTTGGAAAAAAAGATAATTTGTATTTGATAGAGCAAAGGAAGGCCACAAAATGAATTATCTCCTTGTGGGCTGTGTTTCAGAACGGCCGGTTTGTGGGCGATGCTGACCTTGAGCGACAGAAATTTTCAGATCTGAAACTCAACGGACCCCAGGTAACTTCTTTGGTTCACAGTCTCAGCTTTTTCATTTGTATCTTCTTCCTTCCCCAGCCTATAAGAGCTTATGGGTGTCTTGTAAAGTACATTGTAAGTACCCCCCCCCCCCCCCCCCACCATTAATTAGGAAAATAAAAAAGTGGAGCTTCAATGTATAGATGATTGTATTTTGGAATGAATCTTAATGGCTGTTGATCTGGTATTTGATCCCTCAATTACTGCATCCCTTTTCTGGAATGGGCGTGCTTCTATTTCTACCTGAAATCTGGTTGGTCTTGAGCCTTAGGCAGTTTCTGAAGGGTACAGAGCCAGTCAGAAGATGGCTCTTTTGGGGATTTTTCTGGTTCATCTTAAAAGTTCTTTATTGGTTGAACTTCTTTTTTGAAGGGTCACTCATATGTAGATGTAGCCGCGGTTAACACAGATCATATTCACTTTGACGACCAGAACTGGGAAGTTAAATCTGCTGTCTGCTGTCTCTGTCACTTGGGTGTTGATGTGGCTATAGTTAACTCAGTTTTTATATATATATACATACATATATATATGTATGTATATATATATATGTATGTATATATATATGTATATATATATATACATATATATGTGTATATATATGTATACATATATATATATATATATGTATGTATATATATATATATATATGTATATATATATATATACATATATATGTGTATATATATGTATACATATATATATATATATGTAATATTTGAATGTTTATTTTTGAGAGGAGAGACAGCATCAGCAGGGGAGGTGCAGAGAGAGAGGGAGACATAGAATCTGAAGCAGACTCCAGACCCTGAGCTGTCAGCACAGAGTCTGACACGGGGCTTGAACCACAAGCCACAGGATCATGACCTGAGCCAAAGTCGGACACTCAACCGACTGAGCCACCCAGATACCCCTCAGTTCATATTTGTTAGATGACTAGAACTGGGAAATTATAGCTTCTGCTCTTTTGTAGAAGTTCAAAACGTGGGGAAAGCTACCCCTCTGAAAATCCTGGGGCCCATGGAAGATGCATGAGAAGTCTTTGTCTCTAGGGAGACTGCTTGTCATTGGGTTGGACTGTTGATCTTTATGGCTGTTCCTTGCTTTTCCTCTTTTCCATACAGGATCACAGTCACCTTGTGTATAGTACCATTCCCAGGATGCAGGAGCCAGGGCAGATTGTGGAGACCTACACGGAGGAGGACCCGGAGGGAGCCATGTCTGTTGTCTCCGTGGAGACCTCTGATGATGGAACTACTCGGCGCACAGAGACCACAGTAAGCTAAGACTTATACGAGGTCGGGGATGATGGAGGAGGTCTTCTTGTGGGCTTCACTGGGAGGGATTAAGAACTTAATTAGGGTGGGGGCACTGGGGTGGCTCAGTGAGTTAGGCACCTGACTTTAGCTCAGGTCATGATCTCACAGTTCATGAGTTCAAGCCCGATGTCGGGCTCTGTGCTGACAGCTCGGAGCCTGGAGCCTGCTTTGGATTCTGTCTCCCTCTATCTCTGAACCTCCCCTCCTTGTGCTCTCTTTCTCTCTAAAAAAAAAATAAACATATAAAAAAATTTAACAATTTAAAAATTAAAAAAAAAAAAACTTAAGGTGGATGAAAGGTGTTGAATGTATGTAGTGGAGGCATAAAGAAAGTGGTCTCTGGCCAGACAGGGAATATAGAAGAGATCTGGGAAAATCTAATGGAATGGGGAAGAAAGAAAGACCTTATAAGGTCTATAGTAGCTTCCTTTATAGGCACAGTTACTGTCAGTGCAGCTGTCCTGCCTGGGGACTTCCTCTAAGATGGAGAGGAGGGTAGATGGTAAAGCGTAAGGCATTTCTAGATAAAGTGGCCTGGCAGTAGGGGTTTATTTCATTTCTTAGAGCAGTCTAGAATTTAAGCTTCTATTGTTCACTCTTTTCTCTTTCCTTACTTGAAGGTCAAGAAAGTGGTGAAGACTGTGACAACACGGACAGTACAGCCAGTCCCTATGGGACCAGATGGGCTGCCTGTGGATGCCTCGTCAGTTTCTAACAACTATATCCAGACTCTGGGTCGTGACTTCCGCAAGAATGGCAATGGGGGACCTGGTCCCTATGTGGGGCAAGCAGGCACTGCTACTCTTCCCAGGAACTTCCACTACCCTCCTGATGGATATAGCCGCCACTATGAAGATGGTTATCCAAGTAGCAGTGACAACTATGGCAGTCTGTCCCGGGTGACCCGCATTGAGGAGCGGTATCGGCCCAGCATGGAAGGTTATCGGGCACCTAGTAGACAGGATGTCTATGGGCCCCAGCCCCAGGTTCGGGTAGGTGGGAGCAGTGTGGATCTGCATCGTTTTCATCCAGAGCCTTATGGGCTAGAGGACGACCAACGTAGCATGGGCTATGATGACCTGGATTACGGCATGATGTCTGATTATGGCACTGCCCGTCGGACGGGGACGCCCTCTGACCCTCGCCGACGACTCAGGTAGGGAAGAAAAGGGGAAGGTAAGGGTCTTTTCAAAATAGTGGAAAGGGACAGCTCTTCTTTTTTTTTTTTTTAAATTTATTTTGTTCATTTTATTTGTTTTAGAGAGCAAGTGGGGGAGGGGGTAGTGGGAGAGAGAGAATCTCAAGCAGGCTCCACGCTCAGCAGAGTCCATCGCCAGACTTGATCCCACAGTCCTGGGTTCATGACCTGAACTGAAATCAAGAGTCAGATGGATGAGCCACCCAGGCTCCCCTCTTCTTTCTCCAAGTGTTTTTGAATAAGAGACGCTTGTGTCTTCCCTTCTGTGATTTTACTAAATATTGACTTGCTTTTTTGTCTCTTTTTCATTATAGAAGTCATATATCTAATTATAGAAAATGACTTGTGATGGTTATTGGTCTACATCCTGAAGAATGGCCTTTGCTTCTATGCCAAGAGTTTCTGCTGTTTCTGCCTAACCCCCAGTTAGAGATAGGCAGCATCACAAAGGAGCTTGGTGCCTGGGGCTGTGGGACACTCCCTTGCTCTTGTGAATTTCTTCAGCATCTGATTTGGTATTCAGAATTGAGGGTTTTAGGCTTTCTAGGGCAGAATAGACAGTGAAGGGAGAACCCTCCCCGTGGTGATTTTAATCTCAAGTTAAAAACAAACCTTGACCTCACAAAAGCCCAAACTGACACTGTGTTTTGGTTCTTACATTTGATTATAAAATGAAATGGGGGTGGCATCCTTTGAGGGTGGTACATTAGTGACATTCTGAAAGGTCACTAAGCAGCTGCCTCTTCTGACTTTACTACTCATCCCGGAGGATTCTTTGGTGATCTGAAAAAGGGCATGATTGATTGATGTTTGGGCTGGTAGATGGTTTGCCTTGAGAGAATGCTTTGGAATGGGGGTTGGCAAACCTTTTCTGTGAAGGACTAGATAGAACCATTTTAGGCTTTGCGGGCCATGTATAATTTTTGTTGTGTGTTGTTGTTCTTTTTACAAACTTTTAAAAATATAGAAGCCCATTTTTAGCTCTGGGGCTGTGCAAAAACAAGTTTGGCCCATAGGCTGCCAACTCTGCTTTAGATTAAATCAGAGACATAGTGTTTACTAGGCAAGGAAAAATAAGAAGTAAAGGGGAAGATGTATAGATGTCTTGATGGTAAGGCTATCCTAGCAGCTGTTGCTGAATTTCTCTATGGGATCATAACCTTCTAAAGCAAATGCCTTTGTGCTCATTTTCCTCATATTAGGTAGCTTTGGTTAATAATGAACTGGGCTGGGCCCAGGGGTAGAGGCCCCATTATCTAAGCCTGAGTCACTCACCTTTTAGGTATTGTATCATTTGGACAGCTAGTCCAACTCCCATGTGACTCACCTTTCATTGGGGGGAGAGGGCAGTGGGGTGGGCATCAGACCTCAGCTGGTGCAACATGGAGCACTGGTAGATAACAGCTATCACCAAAGAGTCTGCCCAGGGTGTTGGCCCTTCTGCTTGTTAACAAATCTGCCTTTCTGACTTCCTCATTAGTAGAGTGATTGGACCTAGGCAGGTGTGGGTGGCCAGGTCATTCTCTGCTGTCCCTTGCTGTGGCAATTGACATAGAGAGCGTCTGGGGCCTGGTTCTTGGGTCTGTTCCAGGGTGGCACTGGACTTGGAAACCTGCTTGACTAGCAAGAACATTTGCTGCTTCCTGCTCTAGGCCTCGGAGAGTAATACAAGGTCAAACGGAAACAGTAAGGCAGAATGATTAGTGGAAAAAGCACTGAACCAGAAGACTTCTAGTTGTGCCTTTGCCACTAGCTATATAGCCTCAAGCAAGTCATTTAATCTTTCTGGGTACAGCTTTGTTATTTGTAAAACAAGGGAAAGAATGTCATGATCCACTGCTTGTAAAAGAAGGAAATACAACTGAGTGACCAACATCTTGGTTATAGCAATTGTTTTTGTGATTGGTTATATTAAAATAATAATCAAAGTAAAATATGCTCACTAAAAACTAGAAAACCCAGAAAGGCACACCATCCATTGATAAAGACCTATGGTTAACATTTGGTGTGTTTCCTTTCCTTTGGTGCGAGTTCTTTTTTCCTATGCAGGTAAACATACCCTGACTTTCTTTTTTTCTTCTGCTAAACTGGAATCTTACTTAAAATACTGTTCAGTAGCTTATTTTTAAAACTCAGCTCTATAACCTGTTCATTTTGTTTCAATGATATTAAAAAATAGTGATTTTTACTAAATGCTTCGTCCATCTGAGTTGCTGTTGAGTGGCTGATGTTGACAGCTTTGAGGCAGGCCCTTGGTTCCTGGCTAACCTTGAGGGTTGGGCTGACAGTGGGAGGGGTTTTGTGGAACAAACAACAGACTCATTTGGAGAGTTCCACACAATAGATTCTCCTCTCTCCTATGGGAGCCAAAGAGTGAGATGAGCTCACAGATAATGGGTCTCTTCCTTCCTGGTGGTTATGAATAAATAATAGTGTGACAGATTCACCCTCTAGTGGTTGCTGGTAGTACTGAAATAGGAAGAATTCTGGTTAGACTTCTCTAAACCTTCAGTTGCTTTGTTTTTGTACTTTTCTTGGTGACTGGGTATCCCAAATGCTGTGGTGTTCTGTAGCCTCTGTTTTGACAGAATCTGAGGTATTTAGAAATTAGAGGCTAGAAATCCTATCTCAAACATATTTGTTGAATAGCAGAGATGACGTTGGGGTGGACTGTGAAAATTAATGTTCAGGCTCATACCAAAGCGACGTCCTCATGTGATGTACCAAGAAGGCATGTACTGTTTTTACTCTTATCGCCTCCTCTCTTATAATTTCCAAAATAAGATAAGGAGAGGCTTAAATAAGAAGTGTGTTTAAGGGTCTAATCCCAGCAGCTGTTTCCTGTGTGTAAATGCCTCATTTCCTGTTTAGCTAAAGGCTTGTAAGAACTGTTCTCAGACATTGTTTGCTGACTTCTTTGGTTTAACCCTGTCATCTGAGTGTTTATTTCAGTCTCTATCCAGAGAGGTTAGCTGTCAGGTATCATTTAAGTGCTAAGCAGTCAGGATTTGGTTCTTTTTTTGTGATTAACGTCTCTGAATATTTGTTACTCTCTTCCAAGCTAGTAAACTTGATAGGAAAAAAAGGTAGTTTTAATCTAAATGCAGATGCCTTTAAAATTGTTACCTTCTCTCCTTAAGAAAAATTGATCACCGCATCATTTATGCAAAGGAGAGGTAAGATCTAGTGTACTGGAGCTGAAGTTACTCTTGCCTTGGAGGTGAGGGGTAATGGGAGCTCACCGGGAAACCAGACTCAACAACTTGATGTATTCGTCTTTCCTCTTGGTTTTTCCAACACTGCAGGAGCTATGAAGACATGATTGGTGAGGAGGTGCCATCGGACCAGTACTATTGGGCTCCTCTGGCCCAGCATGAACGGGGAAGTTTAGCAAGCTTGGATAGCCTGCGCAAGGGAGGGCCACCACCTCCCAACTGGAGACAGCCAGAGCTGCCAGAGGTGATAGCCATGTTAGGGTTCCGCCTGGATGCTGTCAAGTCTAATGCAGCTGCGTACCTGCAACACTTGTGCTATCGCAATGACAAGGTGAAGACCGACGTTCGGAAGCTCAAGGGAATCCCAGTACTGGTGGGGCTGTTAGACCACCCCAAAAAGGAAGTGCATCTTGGAGCCTGTGGAGCTCTCAAGAATATCTCTTTTGGGCGTGACCAGGATAACAAGATCGCCATAAAAAACTGTGATGGTGTTCCTGCCCTTGTGCGATTGCTCCGAAAGGCTCGTGATATGGACCTCACTGAAGTCATTACTGGTGAGTTACAAGCACAAGAGGACTGCTCGGTTGGGGTTACTCTTACCCCTAGAGATGTTGAGAGCTAGAAGGATTTCCAGTCCTTTTATTTTTGAGTCAAGGTCGTGAACTGGTGGTCTTTGGGTCAAATCCATCTCACAGATTTGTTTGGATCACACAGGGTTTTCAAAATTTTAAAGAATTGGTTGCTGATGTTTAAAATTCAGAAGATTTCACTTAAAATTCCAGATTCTTGGCTTCTGGTAAAAACGTGCAAGGATTGGTAACAGTGGGTTTATTTTGCTCCCTGACAGTTGGTCTGAGCTGATTGGTACGTGTGCGCTCCGGTTTGCAATAATCCTGAACGTATTCTATTGCCTTTAGCCAACTACTGCCATGTAGGAAGTTGTCTCCCAAACACTGAAGCTGGGTGTCTGCCGTTTTTCTACTCTCTTGTAATTTCTTTTAAGTATCTGCTTCTGACATACCTGCCTGGCGTGTGTAGACAATCGAGCTTGTGGCCCTTGCTTTAGAAGAGTTGTTTTTCATGTTGTGGGTCGTGATTCATTAGTGCATGTTAAATACAGTTTTGTGAATCCCAATCAGTATTTCAAGAGAAAGAGAGAACAAAAAATAGGGTAGATTATTAGTTCTTAGGACTGATCTTGCCCATCAGGGGACATTTGCAATGTCTGGAGACAGACAACTTGGCTTGTGGGGAGTGCTACTGGCATCTAATGAGTAAAAGCCAGAGATGCTAAACATCTAACAGTGGACAGGTCAGCTTCCCACAACAAAGAATTATCTGGCCTAAAAGGTCAGTGGCGCTGAAGTTGAGAAACTCTGGTAGAGATAGCCCAGAGAGCATTGCTTATAGTAAGTATTACTTTATGAAATTTTATTTCATGACATGTATGTATGTATGTGTATGTTGAGCCATAATGTATATTTCTTACCGTGAGTCACAAACAAAAGCTTCAATATCAGTATAATGTATCTGGTTATACCAGATTATAAAGTATTGGGGAAGATTGAGAAATGATGGAGTAGGGGATTCTCTTCGGCTTTCTTCAAACATCCTGTGTTGGGTGTTGGAGAGGTTATCTGATGAGTTGTCTCTGCCAGGAACCCTGTGGAATCTCTCATCCCATGACTCAATCAAAATGGAGATTGTGGACCATGCACTGCATGCCCTGACAGATGAGGTGATCATCCCACACTCTGGTTGGGAGCGGGAACCAAATGAAGATTGCAAACCGCGCCATATCGAGTGGGAGTCGGTGCTTACCAACACAGCTGGCTGTCTTAGGTAACGTAAGGGCTTCAAGAGTATGAAGATTGAAGTTTTGAGGACTAACATTTTTTTTTTTTTTCTTTTTAAATTCTTCAGGCTGTCACTCAGCCTCCATTCCTGTGACTGGAGGAATGACTCTGACTCCAGCCTGTCTTCTACCTTTGTCACTACTCCTTTGTATGCCACATACGTTCGCTACGCTGGTTTACTTGTTCCCTGCACATCCTCACTTCTGTGCCTCTTTGACTTTGTTCATTTAATTTGTAAATGTTTGTTCAATATCTACCACACGTAAAGCAGTTGTCAAGTCCTGAGCTTGGAGCTTTTGTGTGTATCTGTGTCCCTGTCCTCAATGATATGTATTTCAAGTAAGGCTGCAATGAGTGAACAAAAGGAGTACAAAATGTACTAGAAGGGTAGGGGGAGGAACTGTTCTTCCTTCAGTCCACATCACCCCTGTCTCTTTTATCTTTTTTTTCCTACAGATTTTTTTTTTTTTTTTTTTTTTTTTTTAAGTAATCTCCACACCCATTGTGGGGCTTGAACTTAAAACCCCAGGATCAAGAGTCGCACGCTCTACCGGCTGAGCCAGCCAGGCGCCCCTCCTTATTTATCTTTTGAGGCTAAACTCAAAAATGCCTTTATTTCATGAAAATTTTCTTGATATCTTCTTTCTCTCTTTGGAGTATACCCCTGTGTTCTCTGCCCCATTCTTCATTCGTCCTTCCATGAAAGAAGTATCTATTCTATCTTAAAGCACTGTTAACAGTATAAATGTCCTGAAAGTAGGGATTGTGTTAACTTTTCTCTAACCGCACTGCCTTGCTTATAACAAGTACTCACTATTTGTTATAGTGAAAAGAAAAGATACAGAGGAGGCTTGTAAATGTTGAAGATATCAAGGGAGGATTTCTAGATTTGAGTCATCTTGAAGCCTCTCCCTTTCCCCTCAGGAATGTCAGCTCAGAGAGGAGTGAGGCTCGCCGGAAACTTCGGGAGTGTGATGGTTTAGTGGATGCCCTCATTTTCATTGTGCAGGCTGAGATTGGGCAGAAGGATTCAGACAGCAAGGTAAGTTGCCGGCTGAGTGAATTCCATTCACAGCAACCATGAGGCACCGGGAGTGCAGACCTACCATCTCAGGCTTTCAGATGACCTGAGGTATCTGTACCAGCTCCTGTTCCCTAAAGCAGATGTTCACCATGGTTTTCTTTAGAATTTCCTTCACCTGTATAATCTATTTTAAAGCTGTTTAGCTATATTTCCAAGGTTCTATATTTTCCTAAGTAGGAAAAAGGGTGACCCTCGGTTTTGTGTCACACACCAAATGGTGGCAGAAACCTTCCAGTAGCCTGAGGCTGCAAGGATTTTGAGAGGCTTGGTGCACTTAAGAGGCTTTGTGAGAGATGACGGATTGGGCTATGCTTTTGGGGATCAGTATTTTAATACTTGGATCATGGAAACCTGTACTTGCTGGGAAATCACTATAGGCATTCTCCTCGCTCACCGAGCCCTTTATCTTGTGTCCCCAAGCTTGTGGAGAACTGCGTTTGCCTTCTTCGGAATTTGTCATACCAAGTTCACCGGGAGATCCCACAGGCAGAGCGTTACCAAGAGGCACCTCCCAACGTTGCCAACAATACTGGGCCACATGCTGCCAGTTGCTTTGGGGCCAAGAAGGGCAAAGGTGAGTTTTGGTTCTTTGTTCCTTGCTCTTTAATGTAGGATGGGAAAGGGAAGGAACTCTTTTAGCTTTAGGCACAAAATACTTGCTGAGCGGTACATGAGTCTGCCTAGTCAAGGATATCTCCTCGCTCTGCAGCCGCTTCCCCAGTGTCGTGTTCTCCATTCATGGCGGTGATCATGGTGGTGGTGGTGGTCATTGGTATCAGTTTGGGGGCAGTGAAGGACGAGAACTCAACTAATCTGGGGCCTTCTCCCCCATTCCTCCTTTGTGTTTCCTGTGTTTTTCTTTTCCTCCTTGCTTCCCTGCTTATTTGCCCACGATCCTGTTGACATCTCTCTCCTGCATTTTTCTTCCTTCATTTCTCTCTGCTTTCCACCTTGGGTGACGCACTGGAAGATGAGTGGTTCTCCAGAGGTGAGTGGAATCTTTTAAGGCGCTTATGGACTTCTAATTTGCATGCTTTGATTTTAGCTTCCCTAGTATTTCCTAACCCTTCCCTGTGGATGCATGTAGGAAAATTCAGTTGAGGAGGACCATTGAAACAAGTTCAGCTCTTTGGAGCTAATGGCTCATGGCATGCTATTTCTGGATAGCAGACCCAGGTATCAGAACTCAGGACAACAGCAACAACGGTGCTTATCCTTATCTTACCTGTCTGCTGCCTGTTTTCTGTCCTTGTTTCTGCACAGCCCCCTGCTGGGACAGCTTGTGGGGGGGGGACCTTGTTTTTTGTTTTTTTCCCCCCTCTTGATGTATCTCTGATCCAAAGATTTTGACTGAAGAATAAAAAGTACACTATGTGGACTCTTTCCTTTCTTAAACTTTTTCCCCTCCCCTCCTTTTTTTAATTTCCAAAGGGAAAAAACCCACAGAGGATCCAGCAAACGATACAGTGGATTTCCCTAAAAGAACTAGTCCTGCCCGGGGTAAGTTATCTTTTTCTTTTTAGTCTCCAGGGATCTCGGTCTCATATATATATACATAGTTCACAGACAAGTGTTTGGTAGCCTAACAGTAGACTCTGCAGTATGATCACTGTTTTCTGTCCTCCTACTCTGGGCATGGAATGATGGTGGAGCACTGGGAAACTGGTATTGTAGCAGTAACTTAGGAAAGATGGCTTGTTGTGGCAACTTTTCAGATTATTGGAGGATGGGTAGGGTCCTGAACCCATCTAGGCCAGAAACGGAGGTGCTCTAAGTAACCACTACTGTCCTTAGGACTGTAATTGTTCTAAGAAGCCTCTTTCTCACAGTTTGGGTGTTTATGTTTACCAGTACAGTGAGTTTAAAATTCACAGTTCTTCATGGATGTAAAAATTTTAGATGTTGTTAAATCTAGGATAGGCTTTGTACTTAGTCATAGTAAAGGTAGACCGAATGATTCAGTTAAGTTAGAAATAATTCACTTGAGATGAGGAATCTTTAACCCTGAGCGGTGTCAGTGGGCACCTGAATGCCCTGAGTGCCAAGGCCAAAGTAGACTGTGGAAGAGAAGAGACAAAGAGGAAAGAGAGAAAGGAGTTGCATACGAGTTGAGGTCTGTTCTGCTCTTCCCATGGATGAATTATTCTTAAGAAGGCATGGAATCAAGCCTCTGAGTTTGCTCTTGGGTGAGTGGGAGAGTATAGGGGGTCTAATGGTATAGGAGCATAAATCCATCAATCCAGAGTACTGAGGCTGAACTTCAACCAGCCAGAGCCTGGTGTTTAGGTCATGACTAGCATCCCCTGCTTTCCTGCCCTTTCTTGTGCAGGCTATGAGCTTTTATTTCAGCCAGAGGTGGTTCGGATATACATCTCACTTCTCAAGGAGAGCAAGACTCCTGCCATCCTAGAAGCCTCAGCTGGAGCTATCCAGAACTTGTGTGCTGGGCGCTGGACGGTGAGTACCTTTCAGAAAATAGACTTAGAGATGGGAGAACTTACCTAACTAGTTTGCCACCGTTTGTAATCTGTTCCACCTCTTCTTGTGTGTTACTTCCAGTATGGTCGATACATCCGCTCTGCTCTGCGTCAAGAGAAGGCTCTTTCTGCCATTGCTGACCTCCTGACCAGTGAACACGAGCGTGTAGTGAAAGCTGCGTCCGGAGCGCTGAGAAATCTGGCGGTAGATGCTCGCAACAAAGAACTGATTGGTAAGGAGTTGGATGCACACGGTTAATCTCAGTATCAGTACCAAGCCTTTAGTCTGGCAGATGCTAAATAGTTATTATTGCAGTGACTGAGAGGAGGGATCCTGGCTAGTCCTCCATAGTTTGTGGTTCTGAGGGTTCTAGTTTAATGGTTCTTAGAAAGACAAGAACTGGTAACTCTTCAAAACTAGAATAAAAACAGCTATTCTTCATTAAGCACTTGCTTTGTTAGTGGGCGTTGTAACATATTTGATATAAAGTATTCACATAGTTTCAATGTGACTAAAGGGGAGAATAAATAAAGGAGTAAGAAGGACCATATGTTCATGGCTCTTCTGATACGATAACCCCATAGCAAAATGAAGTTGATTCATGTGGACAGTGAATTGCACTTAATATGATTGACGCAAGTAAGTACAGTTTTAGGTTCCATATACTGGACTTGCTTTGTTCTCCCTGCACACAGTCCTTCTGTCTTAACGCTGTAGGTAAACATGCTATTCCGAACTTGGTAAAGAACCTGCCAGGAGGGCAGCAGAGCTCTTCCCAGAATTTCTCTGAGGACACTGTGGTCTCTCTTTTGAACACCATCAATGAGGTTATTGCTGAGAACTTGGAGGCTGCCAAAAAGCTTCGAGAGACACAGGGTATTGAGAAGCTGGTGTTGATCAACAAATCAGGGTGAGTTTAACACTGAAAATGACAACTGGAAGAGTTTGTGTGTGAGAGGGGAGTTACTAGGAAGGAGCGTTCCATGTTTGCTTTCTTATTTACATATAAAGTGTGAAGAGATAATGCTGTCTTAATGTTTTGTCTTAATGTTGAGCTATAAATTGATAACAGACCTGTTGCATCAAACATTTTTTTGTGTCACTGTTTGGGACACAGTACAGTACTTGGTGAATACTTGATCTTGCCCATTTTGGCATTTCTTCTTATGTTACATTATATTGGAGAGTACAGGCTCTCAGCTTCCTCCTTGGTCTTAACACCCAAATTCCATATCGTATTACTTTCCTCAAAAGGAACCGTTCAGAAAAAGAAGTCCGAGCAGCAGCACTTGTATTACAGACAATCTGGGGATATAAGGAGCTGCGGAAGCCACTGGAAAAAGAAGGATGGAAGAAATCAGACTTTCAGGTAGAGTAACTCTTGGGCCTGAGACTTGACCCTTTTTTCCCTTGGTTTCACGTAACACTTTTGTCTTTGGTTCCTTCCTCCTCACTATTGCCTTAAGTCCTGCTTTATCCCAAGTCTTTCTGAGTAAGGAGATCATTCAGTTTACTCCTTCCCCAAAAAAGAACGATGCTATGCTTCATTTGGTGCCAGAACAGCTGTGGTTCTCCTCGGTGCCACAGCATGCTGTCCATATTGGTGGGGACGAGGGAAGATGGCCTGTTTGACTTTTCCCCAGATGTGCCATAGCCCCTTGAAGGAATTTACTGGAAACTAGGTCACCTTCTGATAGTGCGAGTGTTTGGTACCTCTGTAATCTCCTGTTCAGGAACATAAACAGAAGCCACAAAACCCTCATTTGTTTCACTATGTAGATATTTAACCCATATGAGGTACCTTTTGGGAAGAGCTATATTTGGGAATAGGAACCTAAAGATCTGTGCCCATTGGGAAATAAAATATGGGTGAGTTCAGTATTCTGTGACATTGTTGCATTTTATGTTTGCTTCCAGGTAAATCTAAACAATGCTTCTCGAAGCCAGAGCAGTCATTCATATGACGACAGCACTCTCCCTCTCATTGACCGGAACCCAAAATCAGGTACAGTGTCTGGGGGGTGTACCCCTCTGCTTTTACTCCACCACGGCTATTCTTCAGTGGGCTTACTTCCCGTGGAATAGAATATGTATTTGTTACTGCATGAGCTAGTCTTTTGGTAGACGGTAATAATACTTTACCTCAGGATTGTACCACAGAGGCTGGTAGGCCTGAGCATTAGAAGAGAAAACAGGCAGTAGCCTGGAAGTGATCCTGTCTTTGCTTGCGGACTTACAACTGTTTTCTCTGTTTGAGAGATAATTGACATATATCATTGTGTAAATTTAAGGTGTACAACATAGTGCTTTGATGTATGTATATATTGCATAATGATTATTTTTTGGTTTTTAAATTTCCACATAATACCATGTAATATGTGGACTGTTGAAAAAATTAGAAAATTCAGGTAACTAGAAAAATAACAACAAAAATCACTTATTTCTGTTACCCAGAGATCACTGCTGCTATTTGTGGTTTTATCTTTTAAACACTTTTGCCGTGTGAGCAAATAAATTTTGCGCCCCAAAGATGAATTAGCGTATTTTATGAAACATTTTCTTTTTCATGAAAGTGTGTGCTGTAACCCTTATTATCTTGCTGACACTTGGCTTTTGCCTCCATCAGGGTTCTCTCTCTCTCTCTTTTTTTAAGGTTTTTATTTTGAGAGAGACAGAGTGTGAGCAGGAGAGGGGCAGAGAGAGAGGGAGACAGAATCCGAAGCAGGCTCCAGGCTCTGAGCTGTCAGCACAGAGCCCGACACGGGGCTCGAACTCACAAACTCTGAGATCACGACCTGAGCCAAAGTCGGACGCTTAACTGACTGAAGCACCCAGGTGTTCCAACATCGGGGTTCTTGTGATGTGGTGTGAGGATCCCCGTGTCTGTTGACATCTGTGCTGATTATGCAGAAGCAGTGGGAGTGTTTGCAGCAGCAGCTCTGGCACCAACCCCACACCACTAGCCGTCCTAGGCTTCGTGGCCATGCGCTCACAATGTAAAAAAGAGCCAGTTTCACTTGTTAGTGTACTTGATGGAGCTGTAAGAATTACTAATTTTATTGTTTGTGACCTTGAGCACACGTCTTTTTGAAATCTCCCGTGCTGATGAAATAGGAAGTACTTGGCGAGCCCTGTGCTGCATCCAGAGTGTGGTAGTGGACCTGGGGGAAAGCACAGGTGCTCTAGTTGGAGTTTCTGAGTGGACCAGCCACTCTTTTTACGGAATGCCATTTTTACTTGGGAAAAAATGGCAAGCTGTGGTTTTAGACTTGAGTATTTGCTAGACATTTTCTCAAAAATGAATGCAATGAGCTTGTCACTTTCAGGAAAAATAACTGACAGTACTTGTTGCCTGAATTTTCAAGTGAGAAACTTGTACCTGCCATTATGAGCCTGATAACACACCCATACTTAAAAGACTATTTATTTATTTATTTATGGCTTATTTTATTTATGGGGTGGGGACATGCAGAGAGAGAGAGAGGGAGAGAGAGAATCCCAATCAGGCTATCTATCTATCTATTTATTTATTTATTTATTTATTTATTTATTTATTTATTTATGGTTTATTTTATTTATGGGGTGGGGACATGCAAAGAGAGAGAGAGGGAGAGAGAGAATCCCAATCAGGCTCTATACTGCCAACACAGAGCCCGACATGGGGCTTGAACTCATGAAACTGAGATCATGACCTGAGCAAAAATCAAGAGTCGGATGCTTAATCAACTTTAATCAACTGAGTCACATGGGCACCCCAAAAGACATTTTAATCAAAACCAGTGGTGATAGTAATGAATGCGATTTTTTTTTTTTTTGATGTTGTATAATGAAATGTGTTAACATGTAGAAGATCTGCATTACTCTATGAACCAGTATTTTCCAAATGACTAGTGTGTGGTGTTTCAGAATCATGAATGGGTAACTGACCCATTCAAAGTGCAAGACAGACAAATTCATTTTAATTTAACAAAGTATGAAGAAGAGGTCATTCATTTGGATTCAGATTCTACATTACTGCCAACTTTAGAGAAACTCTACTTGCTCTTTAGAGAAATTCTACTTGTTGTGTATTAGTGTACTATCAAAGACTGTACACAATTACCTGAAAAAATTGTTGAAAATTCTTTTTCCAACTTTTTGTCTGTGGGAGGCTGGATTTTCTTCATATACTTCAACTAAAATAACATCATGACAGATTGAACACAGAAGTAGATAGGAAAATCCAGCTGTCTTCTATTAAGCCAAACTTTAAAGACATGTGCAAAAATGTAAAAAAAAAAAACAAAAAAAACAAAAAACCAAAAACAAAAACCCACAAACCTGCTTTTAAAAAACATTAAAATGTTAACATGGAATAAGTTTTTTTAACTTAAATGTTTATTTTGAGAGAGAGAGAGAGAGAGAGAGAGAGAGCGAGCACAGGGGAGAGGCAGAGGGAGAGGGAGAATCCCAAGCAGGCTCCGCACTGTCAGCATAGAGCCTGAGGTGGGGCTTGATCTCATGAATCATGACCTGGGCTGAAATCAGGACTTAGAAGCTTAACCGACTGAGCCACCCAGGCACCCTTATTTTTACTGTCAAAAAATATATATATTTAATTATTTATTTATTTATTTTTGAGAGAGGCAGACCAAGTGGGGTAGGGGCAGAGAGAGAGGGAGAGAGAAAATCCCAAGCAGGCTCTACACTGTCAGTGCAGAACCCAACATGGGGCTCGAACAGTGAGATCATGACCTGAGCTGAAATCAAGAGTCAGGTGCTGAACCACCTGAGCCACCCAGATGCCACCCTATTTTTTCTTTTAAGTGAAATACTTAAAATTTCTCAGTACAGGAAAATAGTAATATATATATAACTGACACCAGTGAATACTTTTTGGATCTTCATAATTTTTAAGACTGTGTAAAGGGGTCTGGAGACCAAATAATTTAACAAGTACTTGTTAAGAGTGAATGGTTGTTAAGAGTGAACGTTAGGGTTCCATTGGAAAGGGATCTCTTAAGTCCCATGAGGGCTTTGTCTAGTGCCTGGCACATAGTGGGTGCTCAGTAAAAATTTGATGGGAGGGAGGGAGGACCAACCAGAGAGCAATTTTTATGATGAGTATAGATTTTGAAGAGTTGGTTTTTGACCTGGATAACTTTCTGACTCCGTATAGATAAGAAACCTGATCGGGAAGAAATTCAGATGAGCAGTATGGGATCAAACACAAAATCATTAGGTAGGTGATTAATTCCTGCCTAAGGACACGGAGTTATATTTCATTGGGATGAGAACTGTCTGGCTCTGCAGTTTCTTTTCTAGCACCTTCATCATCCTGGGAGAGCATTCATTGGCTGGACATTTCTATTTGGAAGGATGTGAGGAGATTTAGTGAAACTTGATATATCTACTTTCTTCCACATTCCCACATATTCAAAGGTTCAAAAAAACCCCCAAATCTTCATTCACCCTTATCCCCACCCCCACTTACTGCAGAATAATGTTTGGGTCCTTAAACTGTTACCGAGTTTCACAGGCTGACCCCAGGCTCCCTCTCCATCTTCTTTCCATGTACTCTGTTTCAGCCCACCTGGTCTAATTTGCTATTTTGTCTCTTTACTCTACTTTTTAAATTTTTCTCAGAGCATACTTCCTACTGGAATGCCCTTCTTCCCCTTTGCTTTGCTAAATTTTCTTTATCCCCAGAGGCTTAACCAAGTCCTGTCTCCTTTGTTAGGTGCTTCCTGACTGTTGCAGCACCCCTACGCTCTCTTCTTAATTCCAGTACCATTTATAGACAGATCTCTTCTGTTTTGCTTTATTATCATATGTCATACTCTGTGTGTTTCATTTGTCTTCCCAACTAGATTCAAATTATTTTTAAGTCAGGGACCTTAAGTCAAGGACTAGAACTTAATGACTTTCTGGAGCATTTGACAAAGTTTACTTCCCAACAGGGGTGCCTAATTCACACTTATCTGTTTAATATGTATGGTACACCAGAAGGAATATCGTATTTCTTGTACTTTTTTCATTAGATAACAACTATTCCACACTGAATGAGAGAGGGGACCACAACAGAACACTGGATCGATCCGGGGATCTAGGTGAAATGGAGCCATTGAAGGGAACACCCCTGATGGTAAATTCTCTTTTATATACTCTTGTCCTTCTAAGGCTAGTTCTGTTTTGAAACCTTCATGTTTTGTGAAATGGGAAGAAAGTACCTAGTGAAAGACAGTATCCTTTTCTGATAGGGATTTTCAGGAAAAGTAGGAGTTTTGACTCCTGTTGAGATTTCTTGGGTCATAATTCTGCAACGGTCAGGTTAGGAGAAGGAAGACCATAAATGTATTGCTGATGTGACTAATGCCAATAGATCTATTCTCATACATTACTCTCTTCCTGTCCCTGCCCTTTCTTGAATATCTTGCCCTTTTCTTACTATTATCTTGTTTTGTTTGAGTTGACCAGTTTCGGGATTTTCCTTAGGTTTGGCACATACTCACGAGGTTTCTATTTCCTTACTCTCATACTAACAAATTGCATGTGTTCACAGCAGGACGAGGGGCAGGAATCTCTGGAGGAAGAGTTGGATGATGAGGGGGACCAAGTGTCTAACCCCTCCATGGTATGTCCTCCAGCCACCCCCAAGATCGTCCTTGAGGAAGGAGGTCCCTATGTGCCAGCAGTTTGCCAATCAAGCTGATCCAGTCGGGCCAGAGACCCTAGTCTCAGCCGCTTGGCGCTTGGGGGTGCTGCTTCTGTGATGATTGCCTCTTAAGAGGCTGGGACGTGCCTCCAGTGATCTGATTCTCCATTCCGTGCTGCTTTCCTCCCTCCGGATTTGCTCAACTGTCTTTTGGTTCTCCTCATTCCCAACCCTATTGACATTTCTTTCTCTTTTTTCCCTACAGCAGAAGATTTAGCACCACTGTCTGCGCTACATCTGGGCTTATAATATATGTACTTTTATTTTTTGGTGGTGAAATGGACTGATGATTTTTCCCTTTCTTCGCTGGACTGTTGTGCCAACTGCCAGGCTGCCTCCTGCCCTTATAGCCCTAAGTGGCCACCTTCTTCCTACCAACTCCTACCTTCTTCCAGTGAAGCTTAATTGTCCCTCCTCCCCCGTCCAGATCCCCTCCAGTTGCTCCCAAGAAGCCTGACTCAGTTATATGCATATCTTGAGAAACTGCTGCAAATTAGCTCTTTTTGCCAGTTCTCCCTGGAACTCTTGGCCTTGTGTGGAGGGAGGGAGAGAGTGGGAATCCTCACTGGAAGCTGTGGGAAGAATTGGAAGTTACATGCTGTCTATGCAGTGTCTAGCACTCTGATAAACTGATGATTCTTAATCAAGATTTTTTTTTTCTTGGTGGGGAAGGGACTTTTATTTTTTTTGGAGAATCGGAAGTGTGAGCTCTTCCCGTATTCCTGATGACTATTTTTGAATCAAAGAAGGCTGGCAACATTGGCACATTCCACCTGGCAAGGGCCCTTGAGTAAGTGAAGGTCTCCTAGAACTGAGATTAAGAAACCTTGATCTCATCTCCAGGCCAGGGACCACTGTGGACCTACAGACTCCATCTCTTCTCCAAGCCTCATGCCAACCCTCAGCTGCTGCCACTGCCCTTTACTAAGGCTGTCCTTAATCTTCCTCTCCCATCCTGTGAAATGTCTGCTGACTTGGCCTGGCCATTTGCAAGAGGCTGTAGAAAGAGGAGAATGTGTCAAGGAAGACTTTTTGGGTGAGAAGGATCAGAAAGATGTCTTCTGGGGAGGAGAAGAACCTCTAGCAGGAGCTAGTAGGAATGTACATGAATCAGTTAGTCTGAAACTGGCAGGAAGCTTTGAAGCTGGCTTCCCCCCTGCCCTTCTTTCTCCTTTTCTTACCCTTCTAGCTCTGTCCTCCCCTGCCTCTTCCCTGGATTGGTTGGCTGACAAAAGGACTTGATGTACATACTCCTGCCCCCTTTACCCTTAAAAGGTGGGGGATCGCCCCTGGATTTGCCTCTTCTTTGTGCCTTTGGCCTGGGGTGCATCTCCTCCTTCCCTTCCATGTGCCTTTCTTTGCCTCTGCAGTCTCATTTTCATGATTTTGCAAATTATATTTTGTTGCTTTCTTACCCACTATTGGCCCTAACTAGCAGAAAGGAGGGATGACCTAGAGAACCTTAGATTCTCCACTGGGAATTGGTAGAACCTCTGATTTCAGCCATTCAGCTTTGCTCAATAGTATGTGGTTGGGGTTTTGCAAACATCCTGTTCTGATGAATCTCAAAATGTGGGAGGAGTGAGTGGTGCGACTCTTACTCCTTAGTTGCCCAGAATTTATCGTCATCTCCCAAGGGACCGGAGGGAAGTCGCATCTGTGCCCTCCCTGCCCCACCCCACCCCCAGCATCTCCTCCTTTCTGTTTAGTGTTTATTAGTGGGTTGGGCTAGAGGAATCAGCTGCTATGCTGGTTGATTTTTTTTAACCCTTTTCCTTATTTGCCTTTTACTCCTCCCCTTAATCTAAAAGCTCTGTTCAATGCAACTGGAAATCTTTATCCTTCTCTCTCCCCCTTCCCTTATATATTGAGGCTATGGGGTAGGAGACAAGTGCACAACCCACCACCCCCCTTCCCTTTCCCCTATGCATTAAAATCCCTTATTTACCACCCCCCCCCCCCCCATTTCTTCCCACTCCTTTTCTGGCAAAAAGGAGCCTTTTCCTCTCTGTGACCCTAAGAACATACTGCACAGGGGAAATTGCCCCCATCTGGACCTGGCTCCACTCTTGGTTTCTTTTGTCCTCTTCTGCTCTTTTCCTGGTGCTCTTTTTCTCGGTGGGGTGTGGGTAATAGAACAGCCATGGGCTTTTGGGGACCTTTAACTATTTTTTTTCTTTTTTGTTTATAAAAACACTAAACATTCAATTCCAGAGAACCAAAAATCCCACCTCCCCACCGAACAGTACTAAGGGGCGTGTCTTCTGCTCCATACCTTTTCTGTTTTCCTTTCTCTCTTGTTAATGCTTTTAAAAACAAATGAGTTTTTTATATAAATAAAGTTTTTAAAGTGTGTATGTGGGGGGTCTGTGTCATTTCTTCACTTTAAGCTGTATCTCTTCCTTCCTTTTCATTTCGGTTATTTCCTTATGTGTATCAGTGTCCTTCTTCTCTCCAGAGCAGCCAGAAGGGGGTTTACCAGGAGCGGATTACTTTGAGCTCAGTCCTAAGTCTTACCAAGCAACATTGTTGGTAATTACATATGAAACATTTTCCCCCTCAAGATTCTTAAAAATTAAATGTGGGGCACGGGAAGCTTATTGCTAACTTAGAGATAGGAAACTGAAGTATAGGAATTAATGACTTTCTTAGTCACTGGATTTGTTTTGCAACATTTGGCAAAACTAACGTTGAACAAAAGCCCATTGCGATACGTGGCCCTCTTGAACATTTAACTTTATGGGTAGAAGATTAGAAGCTAACAACTCCAATTGCCTTCCTCCAATATGCCCTCATATTTCATAAATATGAAAATGTAGAATTAAAAGGCTCATGTGTATAAGTACTGAATACTGGGCCAGAATGTTGCTTTTCAGGCTATCAGTAATCCTTTAGTAAGAAGACAAGGGACAGACCTATAGCTGCTTTTGTGTCCTACCAAGTAATATGTGGGTGAGTCACAAACACTTGCTGGGTTGACAGGGATTGTCTTTACTGCAGAGGCCAAGGATTAAGACCTATGGAAAGAGACTTATTTTTCTGGGGGCCTATTTCCTGTTATATAATTAAAAAAAAGTGAGAATTTATGTAAAATGCTTTGCTGTATGCCCAATCTTTAGATTAAAAATCTATAGCTTCTGATGATGGTCATGTCTCAATTTTGTTGAACTAGGTCTTGAGTATGAAAACTTTGTTGGGCCAGTGAGACCAGGAAATCTAAGCATTGTAGCTGATCCCTTTTAAAGCTTAGTTTGTGTCTGACAGTTGTAGTTTTAGACCAGCAGGATGAATCACGGAGCCAAAAAGCTATCTGAGTTTGCTTTCCAAAATGGTTTGGTAGTTTCACTTGAGATGCTTTTCTGTCTCTATAGAAAAACCTTGCTACTGGTGAATAGCCTTTATTTCCATTATATTCTTTATTATCCACTGACATTGAGCTAGAAACAAATCTTACACTTCCCTCTCCCTGGCGTGGTTCATTTGTTTTGTCTCATAAAGTAAATATTTACTGAACATCTTCTATGTGCTAGGTGTTGTGGATGTTAGGTTTAAAGGATGAAACAGATGGACGCTTTCTCTTTACAATCCTTGAGAGTCCTAAGATCTGTCGTTTTGTTTTGTTTTTTTAGAGTAAGCTCTACCCCCAATTGTGGGGCTTGAACTCATGACCCTGAGATAAGAGTCACATGCCTTACCAACTGAGCCAGCTAGGTGCCCTCATCTGTGGTCTTTTAAAAACATTTCTCCCCTGTGCCCCTACCTAAAGTAAGGTGTTCAACAAAATGATCTGTAAAGCCCCTGTATCTTAAGCAGCCTGCACTGATGAAGCAATGCTTTTGAAACCTCTTGGTGTCTCTGACACCAAATTTAGGAAGCCTGTGGATTTTGCCAAGATTTGCCCATGTCCTCCTCGATCCTTTAGAGCCTGAGTTGTTTTCTGGAAGTGGTAATAGTGGATGCTCCCCCACTCTTCTGTCTTAGCGAGGCTGTTTTTGTGAACGTGTTTGTGAAAAGGCCATAAGGAGTATACTTTCTGACAGCTCAAAGCTATGACTTCACTTGGCCACTTGTTCTTCCTTGCTGAACTAATGTGCTTTGTTACAAACTGGAAGCCTCTCCCCCAGGAAGAACTGAGGACCGACTGGCCTTTCTAGATCCTTATGTTTCAATTTTGTCTGTTTCTATCTGAAGTATAGGATAATAAAGGTTCATCTTGGTATTTTCATGGATAGACATAATAGACCAACTAGACCTGGCCTTATAGACTTGAAAAAGTGCACCAGAATTACCTGAGAAGCTTGTTAAAAATGCAGTTCCCTATGTTCCATTCCCCAAAACTGATTCGATAGAAGTGACTCAGGAATCTGAAATCTTGATAAGTCACCTAGGTTATATTTTGATGCCTTTGGTCAGTTAATTGTAACTTGAGACCGTGATCTAGTGACTTGCTTAAGGTTTTGGCCTGAAACTTGAATCCCAGATGACTGGCTTCAACTCCATTGGCACTATTGCTAGTTTCGTGGTGGGTGTAATGATAATCACAGTAAGGGAGAATTCATAGAGGAAGGAATGAATTGCTTACTGTTGAATTTGAGAGAATAGTGATAGGCCAGTGTATAGGCAGAAGAAACTTAAAAAAAAATTTTTTTTAAATATTTTTGAGAGAGAGACAGAGTGAGCTGGGGAGGGAGAGAGAGAGAGACGGAGACACAGAATCTGAAGCAGGCTTCAGGCTCTGAGCTGTCAGCACAGAGCCCGATGCAGGTCTTGAACTCACAAACCGTGATATCATGACCTGAGGCCAAGGTTGGACACTTAGACTGAGCCACCCAGGCACCCAAGAAACTTCTCTTCAAATCAAGTCCTATAGATAAGGTCCAGCCTGCTGAGGGCTGAAGCTAGTCCTTGATACGGGGCCCCGTAACGCAGAGAGAATTTCTGGAGTTGCTGACTTTAATGTGTGACTTCTGGCTACAAGGGTACCTTGACTGGGGAGATAGCGACCCCATTGACCAAAGCCAGGTGGGTGTGTTTAGAAGCTTAAATACTCCTGAGAGACAGCCTACCTCAAGAAAACACAAAAAAAGTTAAGAAAAGACATTGTAGGAGGGAATTTCTTTTTCTCATACCCTGTGACCTCCTGACTTTCATGTTGTCTGACAGTGTCCCTTAAAGCATTACTTCTTCAGCTAATCCAGAATTTAGGGGCAAACATGGATGCAGAGAAAGCTGGAGGAAGTGAGGTAGGGAAAGCATGAAAATCATCATTTTGGTCTGTCTGCATTATCATAACCTGACTGTTTTTCTCCTCTTTATGGTGGTATGAAATAACCAGGACCAGCTTTCACAAGTGGATTGAGTCAAGAGACTTATGCTTGTTTGTATAATTGTAAGAGCCATAAGCATTATTGTAAGCAAGGTGTTTTATTTTTAGCTGAGGAAAAAGTGCTACATTTCTCTCCATATACATTTCTATTGTTGAAAAGGACAGGTTCTCCCACTTCCAGTGTAGGTGCAGAAGGGAATACTATCTTGCTGTCTTTCCTCAGATATCTCTAGTGCTAATGGGGGCACAGTCTGAATGGCCTAAGGTGATTGTGCCTGAGGAAAAGAAAATGTGGGTTATGTGGTGAAGTTGTGCTAGGCACTTACTCTGCTCTTGTCTTCACTTCAGGCCTTTTTTCCTCTGCGTTTAAGGCAAGGTTAGCACTGGTCTTTTGCAAACTTTGGGCTCTGAGTCTTTTTACAACCTGCTCTTCTCAGAATCAAGAGTGGGCGGAGTATAGTGTGTATAGTTGGGACTAGTTAAGGCTTCTATTGTTGGCATTCTGGTGGATTAGATAATCTGAAATGTCATTTCAGCAGAAATAAGATGCTGGGTAAATGTATTTATAAATAATACTTATGAACACATTGATGAACAAGCATAAAAGTAAGGAATCTACAGATCTTCAAAATGAAGTGAAAACCGGAATCCTAAGAAGTAAGCAAATGCTAAAGCTAGCTTTTACCCAGAGTTTTTACCAAACTCAGCAGACTTGAAGCATCTATTTTAGTGACTATACAGGGTATGGGAAACAGGAAATAAGGAATTTTGCAGGTGACTCCAGGTAAAGCTGGAGTACCCCCAGTGTCAAGGTGAACAAGAAACTGTATAGAAGGGGCAGCAAGGAACATCTTTGTCCCCATCATGGTGCTTGATGGAAGGAAAAATAAGTCCAGTATCTTCTCTGAGGAGTTGTAACCACAAGATGGCCCTCTGTGGGTTTTTAGTCTAACAAATTTTTGCACTACCTATGTGGTCCCCCAAAATTGTACCATTAAAGTGGTATCTAGTTGCTCATGCCTCCAGGTGATTTCCAGAAGCAAATGAAGTCCCTGAAATGCTTCAGTCCCCGTTGAGAAACTCCTCAGGCAAATGAGCAGTCCTGCTCAAAAATTATGATACACAAATAAGGCACCATGAGTGAAGAGGGGGACAAAAAAGACATGGAAGCAGATCCTTAAATACTAAAGATGTTGGCATTGACCCACAGATTGTAATGAAATAATGTTTTGATCATAAAATAAGTTTGACAATAAAACATCCAGATTTGAAAAAAAAACATTTTCAATTAGGAAAAATACAAATTTGCAATAAAAACTCAGATTAAATAGGTTGGAAAAGTTGAAGGGTACTACTGAAATGGAATATAGTTCTCAACAAATTATTCAGAATGAATTCCACAGAAGAAGGGAAGAAGGAAGAATGGAAAATAGCGAAGATGGTGAGATTCGGACAAGAGAAGATTTGATGCACGTTATCTGAAGCTCCAGGAGGAAATAATACGAAGCAAGAGACACTATCCAAAGAGAGGATGGCTGATAAGTTTTCAGATTTGGTGAAAGTCACCAGACCTTGGATTTAGGGATCCCAATGAATTCCAAGCAAGTTGAAAAGGAACTCATTTCTAGAGACAACGTGAAATGCAGGAAACTGAAAATCTTGAACAGCTAGATAGAAAACCCCAAACTACATGCAGAAAACAGCTGGATGGCTAACTTCTCAGCATCAGCAATGAAAGCCAGAACACTGGAATCTTACCATTCATCTTGGTGAAAAGAAAAGAACTGTTATATGGAAATTGGCACTTAGTGCACATTAAAAATTTTTTAAGTTTATTAATTCTGAGAGAGGAGATAGAGAATCCCAAGCAGGCTCCACTCTGTTTACATGGAGCCCAATGCAGGGCTCCAGCCCATGAGCCATGAGATCATTACCAGAGCTGAAGTCAGCTGCTTAGCCAACTGAGCCACCCAGGCACCTCTAGTGCACCTTATTAGGACTAACTAAGACCGTTTTTGGACAAAGGCCGAGTTTACCACTCAGGAGAGGTAAAAATCTATAGGATGTTCTTGAGGCAGAAGGAAAATGATCTCAAATGGCAAGTCAGATTCAAGAAAGAACACTGAACAAAGATTTGTACATATTGGTAAAAGTAAGAAAACATTAACTTAGAGCAGTATGTAATTTCTGAGAGGGAGATATGGACAAATCAAAATACTAGATGACAATAGCACATCAGTTGGGGGTGATTACAGCATTAGTTTCATGTTCTTACATTCAAGAGGAAAGATACTAACTTAAGACTTGTGTGAAGCTATGCATATTAGCTAAATAACTAAAGAATAGACGGTGCATATAAGTCCAAACCGTTTCTAGGAGGTGAAGAGCCTACCTGTATTTCACAGCACTGGGGCATACTATGTGGCCAACAAAGTAGATGTGTGCAGGGAAAGAGCAGTGAGTGAAATGTAAGAAGGGGAAAAGAACAGATTCAAGCAATTTCCATTAAAGGGAAGTTAAATTTAAGTGAAAATTGCTGGCTGGTACGTGAGTTGGGCTGACTTAGAAGGTCAAGACACTATTTTCATATTTTGTTGACTTAGTCGCTGATCCCCTGTGTACAAAGTCTTATTTGCCTGAATCCTCACCACATCCTAATAGGGCTTAACTCAGAGTGGGGCTGGGCTGTCTCTTTGACATGAGGGAGATGTTCCTTTTGCGGAGCACTACTGATTCTAGCCTAGAAGAGATCAAGGGGGAGCACTGGGCACTTCCAGCTCATCTATGGGTCTCCAGTCCTTTCCTGGGTTCTAAGAGGGGCTGAGGGCTCAGGGATGTTGGTTCAAATTTTTGATTGTTGATACATCTTTGATACATCTCTGTGACACACATTTGTAATATACATTTTTTTTTTAATGTTCATTTTATTTTTGAGAAATAGCACAAGCAGGGGAGGGGCAGAGATAGAAGGGTACAGAGGATCCAAAGCAGGCTCCATGCCGACAGCAGAGGGACTCAATGCGGGGCTCAAACTTGTGAACTGTGAGATGGTGATCTGAGCCCAAGTCAGGTGCTTAACTGACTGAGCCACCCAGGCGCCCTGTAATATACATTTCTTTCTCTTTTACGAGCCACTTAAAGCATGTGCATCTGCAATGGGTTGCATCGATTTTATGTGAGACCAAGATGTGCTAATGTCTTACTCAAGTGCCTCTTTCTTTAATCCGTTATTTATTTTCTCTTTGTTGGTGTTAATGCCTCTGAAACCTAGCTCATAGGTTTTTGAGACGATTCAGAATGATAATACACATAAAAGAACTTAGCACTAAACTGGGGCTCTGGAAGCAGACCGCTTGAGTTCAAGTCCTTATTCTGCTACTTAGCTGTGAGACCTTGGGCAAATTTCTTTT
Source organism: Panthera leo (assembly GCF_018350215.1). NCBI lineage: Eukaryota > Metazoa > Chordata > Mammalia > Carnivora > Felidae > Panthera > Panthera leo. Next base: position 102,661,146 of record NC_056688.1, read on the forward strand.
AAAAAAATTTTTTTTTGTTTACATTTATTTATTTTTGAGAAACAGAGTGAGACAAAGCGTGAGCGGGGGAGGGGCAGAGAGAGAAGGAGACACAGAATCTGAAGCAGGCTCCAGGCTCTGAGCAAGCGGTCAGCACAGCCTGTTGCGGGGCTCGAACCCACGAACTGTGAGATCATGACCTGAGCCAAAGTCGGACGCTCAACCGACTGAGCCACCCAGGCGCCCCAACCTTGGGCAAATTTCTTAAGCTTTTTGGTGGCTTTCATCATCTGTAACATGGGAGTAATAATACCTACCAGTAGGGTCATTAGGCAGGTTAAATGAGACAATGTAACTGCACTTAGAACAGTGTGGGCACATAGAATATTACTGTATTATTGTATCAATCACCAGGCACCTCTCATCTACATGTGTATATATAATCTATGTTTAGTTATATGAGTACTCTGCTCAGTTATTGTACCCAACTACTTCGGGGATGATTTCAAGGGCAAAATCCAAAATAACAAGCAATCGGTGCACATGTTCAGCCTCTGGTTTAGGAAAAGCTAGGAATGGTCGCTCGGTGGGTACTCATGCCTCTTCAGTCCAGGCCCCATTCTAGATGTGAGGACCTTTAGGAAGGAGCCTTGCAGAATTAACATTAAGTGCTTAGATACTACTTCGTCACAGGCCCAGGTGGACGTGTCCCTTAAGGCTGGTAGTGCTTGTGACGCATAGACTTCTCTGAACCAGAGATACCACAGTTTTTCTGCATGTCTGTAGCCTTGAGAGATCAAAGACATACTCTTCATGCAGAACCTGTGAGATATTTGAAGGGACTCAGTGGAAAGAATGAGAAAAAAGCTACACATATGGGAATGATGGCTTACACAAGTGACAGGGATTAAGAAGGGCACTTGTCAGCGATGAGCAGAGGGTGAATGTATATGGAAGTGTTGAAATCGCTATATTGTACAACTGAAACTAATATAACACTGTATGGTAACTAACTGGAATTAAAATAAGAACTTAAAATTCAAGCAGTGTAGAAATTCAACAGAAAAGAATGAATGCAGTAGCGAGATGGAAATGAGTGCTCTTATATCTAGGTGTCTTGGTATATTTTTACTGTTAACTTTTCAAGGCAAAGATTTTATGAAATTAAAATGAATAAAAGACTTAAAATCTACATGTATTTGCTGTATACTAGGTCGTTGATGGAGATGTGGCAGTGACCACACACCCTTGTCCTCAAGGCACTTGTAAACTACCCTGAGGGCAAAGAGTTTTAAGCAGTGAAGTGACCAGGTCACTAGCTGTAGAGATAGAATGGAGGGGAAGAGACCAGATGACCAGTTAGAAGGAGCTGCAAGATTCTAGGCAAGAGATGGTAGGCTTAGACTACACCATAGTGCAGAGACAAAATTTTATCAATTTCATGTATGTTGAGTAATGATGGTAATAATAGTTAATGTTTAGTGCTTACTGTTTCTGGGACATGAAGCACTTTGAATATATTGACATGTAATCTTCATATCAACCCTACACAGAGGGGAATGACATGAGCATGTATAGTAATAGCAAATATTTGGGGACTAACCTTTGTTCTAAAAAAGGTTTTTTTAATCATAGTATTATCCCTGCAGAGTGACATAATATATGTGACTCATATAATATGACATAATCATATTATTATGCATTCTTCTTTTTTTTTTTTTAATGTTTATTTTTGAGAGTCAGAGTGCAAGCAGGGGAGGGGCAGAGAGTGAGGGAGACACAGAATCCGAAGCAGGCTCCAGTGTGCTGACAGCTCAGGGCCTGAGGCAGGGCTCGAACTCACAGACCATGAGATCATGACCTGAGCTGAAGTTGGACGCTTAACTGACAGAGCCACCCAGGCACCCCGCATTATTCTTTTTTTAATTTCTAAATTTATTTTAGAGCAAGCTGAACAGAGGGACAGAGAGAGAGAGAGAGAGAGAGAGAGAGAGAGAGAGAGAATCCTAAGGAGGCTCTACGTCTGGCATGGAGCTTGATCTCATGACCATCGAGATCATGACCTGAGCCAAAATCAAGAGTCAGACACTTAACCAACTGAGTCACCCAGGCGCCCCCACATGCATTATTCTTGTTTAATACTTACAGCTCTTGTTTGTCCCAGCTTACAGAGGAAGGAATAAAATCTTAGAGCAGTTAGGTAATTGTCTTTAGTTACACTCAGTAGCATAAGTCAGACTTTGACCAGATTTGTTGGAATCTAAATCCCATGGTTTTTGTTTGTTTGTTTGTTGGTCTATTAAAAAAATTTTTAATTTTTTTTTATTTTTAAGAGGGAAAGCGTGAGTGAGGGAGGGGCAGAGAGAGGGGACAGAGGATCCAAAGCGGGGTCTGACCTGACAGCAGGCTCCAGGCTCTGGGCTGTCAGCACAGAGCCCGATGTGGGGCTGGGCGTCAGGAACCGCGAGATCATGAACTGAGCTGAAATTGGACGTTCAACCAACTGAACCACCCAGGTGCTCCAGGCTATTTTTTTTAAATTGAGGTATTGTTGACATATAACATTAGTTTCAGGTGTACAACATAATGATTCAATATTTGTATACACTGTGAAATAATCATCACAATAAGTCTAGTTAATATCCATCACCATGCATAGGTAACAATTTTTAACCCTTGTAATGAGGACTTTTAAGATCTATCTTCTTAGCAACTTTCAAATATGCAATACAAAATTATTAACTATTAGCGTATAGGTTAACCTGTAGGTCATATTTCAAGCTGTGGGAGCATTTAAGCTATGGGCCAAGGAGCGTTAACGTGAGAAGAGCAGAGGGTTTAGATTCCAACTCCAGTGGCACAATGATGTTTAAGAAGGGAAGGGAGATCCTGAAAAACACTAAAAGAAGGACTGGAGAGTCTTTCCTAGAATGTTTGATATCACTAGGGTCTTGAAACTAGAGAACTGCTTGGCTTAGGAACACTTTTCTCTTTTAAAAGAAGCCTGCATGGCTCCCCATTGTGAAGAGAAGTAATTAGCAGCAAACAGTTGGGTTTGCTTTGATCTGTTTCATCTTTGGATGATATGTTTGCTTTTCTTCTGATCTTCCTCTAGTGTTTGTTTAGCTCTTGGTCCAAGGTTTGAGGTCTAGGGTCTTAGAACCATGGATTCAATCTTTTAACTCTTCCCTCTGGTGTAAAACTAAGGTTCTGTATCCTGAAGAACCACTTTATCGATTGGAGAAAATGGGCAATAACTCAGATTCTTCCCACTCTCACCCTTGCCTGACCATCGTGTCTCATCTCCCTGCTCCTCTCTTGCTTGCTCTTTGACCCCTCTCTTTCTTTGCTTTCCTCTTCATCTCTCTTCCACTACATGTCTAGTTGCTGCTACTCAAGACCTGTACTACCTGGTAGCCTATCAAGAATCACAAATCTCTGGTTCCATGTCTTGCTCCTCAGAATTTTGTCCCTTTAAGAGAAGTGAGCATAGCCAATAGAGAAGAGAGGGAAGATGGCTTCCATCCTGTGACTCCTAGAAGGAAGCCACTTCAAGGGAGGTTGCCTTTGTAGTGAATCTTCCCTGCAGAGCAGAGATACCCAGCTCACTTGGGATAGGGATCCTGGAGGACTGGCAGGACTGACCTGGGAACACAAAGCCTCTCCTTTATTCTTTCCCTTACCTGTGACTCACTGTGATTCCAACAGACTTCCTGCCACATCACCCCATGCTTTCAAGGGTCAAGTGGGAACAGTGCAGGCTGGAGACTTGTCCTTTTAGGGCAGTTCTCCACCTGTGAGATAGCACAAGTAAAACACCAAGCACAGAGCATAAAAATAGGTGCCAAATACGTGAGTACCCACCTGTGATAGAAGAGATGATGAATGGGTGCCCTCTGCTGGCACAGTCCATCACCACCAGGCACCTCCCCCTCTGCAAAAGGGTGTGCACATTCAGCAGCATATACCTTAACCCCATCCTGCCACATACATTGATTTTTTTTAAATCTTGGTTTCAATGATAAAAGCTTATTGCTTTTTTTTTTTTTTTTCAAAATCTAACAGCATATTGTTTAACTAAAACTCTTCACTCCCTTTTATGTCACTCTGCAGGGATAACTACTGACATTTTGTTGCATATTCTTCCAAATGTCTTTCTATGTGTACTCATACAACATATACTCCCGGGATTAATGGAATTACTCTATGCGGGCTATACATATTGCTCTGCGATTTGTGTTTTCCTCTAAAAATATGTCATGGACATCTTTCTACTACATCTACGTCCTTCTTGTTTTCCTCATGATTGGCTAGTTTACAATTGTAAGTCTGACATTCTGTTATTTAGACCCTGGCACACTCCAGCTTCTGGGCGAACATGGAACCCAACAGCCCAATTCCTTAGGAGACTAGGTGCCCATGATCCTATGGTTGGGTTGAGCAGACCTCCCTTCTGTCATCCCTCTCTCTGACAGATGGTTGATGGTTAAACCTATCAACCTCCTCACCCCACTTCCCCAGAGGATTTGGAAATAAGCTTCCTGCTGCTCTGTGCCCCCGGGCACAGATGCTAAGCATCACACCCTCTCCATCCCTCAGAACACAAGGAGCTGGGGCAGGAGGGAGGGGTGGCTTTTTTACTTAGGTTTCATTTGAAAATAGGAGTTGCTGTGCCTGCCATCTCCAGGCATGATTTGAGTGCAAAAACAAGTGGGATGCAGCTGACTTTGAGTCCTGGCCAGCCACTTGAAGGCTGCAACCTGCTTCTGACTTGCTACTGATAGAATTCCTAGGACCTTGGTCCAACTTGATTCTTAGTATTGTCTTCGCTGTACTTTCGGGAGGACAGGCTTCAAGCTCTCCTCTCTTGGTCTGGTTAATGACTGTGAACATTTGGTAACTCAGCTCTGACTTCATCTTCTTGTAGAGTGTCTTAAATTCTGGTAACTCTCATTCCAGTGTTACCTCATTGCCAGTTAGTTGCTTTGCAACTTGCAGTTCTGTATAATGTCACTTAAATAATACTTTTCTTTTTAAAAAAATTTTAATGTTTTTATTCATTTTTGAGACAGAGAGAGACAGAGCATGAGCAGGGGAGGGGCAGAGAGAGAGGGAGACACAGAATCTGAAGGAGGCTCCAGGCTCCAAGCTGTCAGCACAGAGCCTGACGCGGGGCTCGAGCTCACGGACGGTGAGATCATCACCTGAGCCAAAGTCGGACGCTCAACTGACTGAGCCACCCAGGCACCCCTAAATAATACTTTTCTAAACTGAAATCTTGACTCCATTCCTATTTCATTCATCCTGCAAATATTTGTTCAATAACCACTTTATAACCAAAGGCCATTTCTGTCTTTGAGGAGTTTTGGTCCCAGGGATGGAGGCATTAAATTCGAATTAATGAGATAAGCATTACTATAATGATGACTTTCTAGCATTGTAAGAGGGGTAAACTGCTGGGAGGGTGGGCAAGGCTTCACTGAGGTGATAATTTAGGTTGTTTTCAAAGGATAACTAGGATTCTACCAATTGATGCAAAATCATGCAGGTCAGATGGAATAATGTGCAGAAGTACAGAGGTATAAAAGTAACATGGTTCACTGGGTATCTAGTAGGTGAGGGGAAATTTCTCTTTATAGAAACATTTCATTTAAAAATGAGAGTGATCAAAGTAAAATATCATCGCTTTGCAGTCGTTGATAACTAGATCTTAGGCATCAACAGCTGGTAATATCAAGAAAAGAGCCAATCAGACACCATCTACAAAGTGGTTTTGGAAAAAAAAAAAAATCCTGGGGTGCCTGGGTGGCTCAGCTGGTTAAGTGTCCCACTCTTGATTCCAGCTCAGGTCATGATCTCGCAGTAGTGAGAGCCATGCTGGGCTCTCACTGCATCGGGCTCCGTGCTGGGCATGAAGCCTGCTTAAGATTTTCTCTTCCTCTCCTTTTGCCCCTCTTCCCTGCTCCCATTCTCTCTCTCTCTCTCTCTGTCCCCCTCAAAAAAGTACTGAATGTGATCAAATCTCTAGATCCAATTATTATTTTATAAGAAATACAGAAGAAATGTTAAAATATACCATGGGGATGCAATTAGCAAAATGGGGGGATTGCAGGAAATGTAGGTGACCCAATTTCTTTAATAAAGAAGAAAAAGGATGAAAGGATATTACAGATGAAAAGAAAGGCATCAGTTAATCTCAATACACAAGTCTTATTTGGATCCTGATATAAACATGATATTTTATGAGATACTTAGAAATCTGAACACAGGATACTTGATATTGCTAAGGAATTATTTTTATTTTATTTTATTTAAGAAAAATTTTTAATGTTTATATCTGAGAGAGAGAGAGAGAGAGAGAGAGAGAGAGAGAGATAGCGCAAGCTGGGGAGGGGCAGAGAAGAAAGGGAGACACAGAATCTGAAGCAGGCTCCAGGCTCCGAGCTGTCAGCACAGAGCCTGATGCGGGGCTTGAACTCACCAGCTGTGAGATCATGACCTAAGCCCAAGTCAGATGCTTAGCCAACTGAGCCACCCAGGTGCCCCGAGATTATTGTTTTTCAGATGTGACAGTGGTATTGTCAATTTCTTGTCAACTTGAGCAATATGATGAAATTTTAGTGGATGAAATCTTAGGAGTTTGCTACAAGTAGTATGGGACAAGCGTGAAGGGGGAAGTATAAATGAAATAAGACGGGCTGTGAGCTGATAGCCACTGAAGCTGGGTTATGGGCATATGGAGGCTTATTATAATATTTGATTTTTATGTTTATTTGTAACTCCCCATAATAAAAAAGTTTTTTGGTTTTCTGTTTTTTTGTTTTGTTTTGTTTTTAATGGGGATGACCAATTTGGGAGCTAATTGTTCGGAGCAGCCTAGGCCCAGGGACACATAGACAGGAGCAAGAAATGGGACTAGGAAGGGGGTGGCGATGGCCGCAGTGGTGATTGGGTTATGAAGTTCTTTTCCTGTCACAAGCAGGCAAATGGATTTGAAACCACTGTGGGGACCTAGGGTTCTGTGGCGGTACCTCCTGAGCAGCCACAGGGATGGGGAGAGTGGGGCTGGACAGAAGATACGCCAGTTCACCTACACATTTTAACAGCTTTGCTTCTAGCTGCTTTGTTAAAATTGGGCTTCTGGGTAACATTTAAAAACAAGATTCTGAGGCTTTAAAATTTTTCTCTAACCGTTGGGGGAACGATTGGATATTTGAAAGGTTATTGCTCGAGCTGTAGTGCAGAAGATCAGAGGTGGGGAAATTAGCTACGGGACTATTGTGATATCACAAGTGAATGAGAAATTTGTTTCGAGAGGAATTTAGCTAATGAAGATTTGGTCCAGGAGGTGAAAACATTCTGTGAAAGTATTTTGTAGTCATCAGAAGGACAACAAAGAGGGTCAGGAAGTACGCTGACTCTTCTGACAACAAAGTCTCTCTGAGCGCCTCCTGGACGACGGGCTGCAGCCCAGCTCCCTGTGCTACCCCGTTCTCAGAGGTTCTGGCCTGGTCCTCCTGTGCGCCATGACTGATAGCGTGGGCAGGTAGGGAATGACACCACCTGTTTGGGCTCATGGTGACCACTTCTGTCATCGAGGCCTTTGTCTCAACTACAACTGCTTCAGCTGTGTCCCCACCACATCTGCTTGACCACTACTCTAACTTCGTATTGCCATTTTAACTCCAGACTGGAAGACCCAACAACGAACTCACTTTTCTTCCCTTATCTCCACAACCTTGGGGCCTGCCTTCCTAGGAAAATCCACTAAACTTCCCGGCTAATTATTCTCCTCTGGAGCTAATGTCTCCCTGATCTCTGTGCCTTTAAGTCACACACCCATGCGCTGAGTTGCTGGTGGCTAATAGGCTATTAATGTTCCAGACTTATAGGTGAACACGCCTTAGGTACATCCCTCAGCGTCCTCCAGCCATCGGCTTTCACCCCAGTCCATCCTAATTCTGCCTGGTTTCTGGGGCAGATTCTCAAGGAGTTCTGGGAGCCACAGGCACCCCAAGTATGCTAAAATTGAGAAATGTCTATTTCATCTTCTCTGCTCAACCACTGAACTGCGGCTACAGGGATTCAAATTCTGCAGTCTGGGTCCTCATCCAAAGAAAACAACTGCACTTGACCCTTGAACAGCGCTGGGGTTAAGCGCGCCGATCCCCCTCCCCCACCCTGGGGCAGTCACAAATCCACATGTAGCTTTTGACTCCCCAAAACTCAACTACTAATAGCCTACTGTTGACTCAAAACCATACTGCTAACATAAACAGTCAATTAACACATATTTTGTACGTTACGTATTATGTCCTGTATTCCTGTATTATGTCCTGTATTCTTATAAAGTAAGCTGGAGAAAATAAAATGTTCTTGAGAAAATCATAAGGAAGAGAAAATACATTTATAGTACTATACTGTATTTATTGAAAAAATTCTCAGCTAAGTGGATCCGCATAGTTCAAACCCATGTTGTTCAAAGGTCAACTGTACTTTTTCTCCAAGGCCATAGTGAATGAAGCCCCTTCTTGGAGAAACTCTAGAATCTGACACTGGGACTGGATCTCTCGTGTCCTAGAGAGCCACATTTCCCTATTTCCTTTTGTCCATCTTTCATCAATTCTTTCTGTACTCGTCTTTCCCAATCCAGAATGCAAGCTTCCTGTTCCGGAGATGCAGATTCCCACCCAAAGCAAGGTGTTCTGTGCTTTTGCGTGTTTGCCACATGTGGGGCGTATAATCCCCGTGGATAGCCAGTGGTTCAGAGTGAGAGGGCCCGGGGAGTGGGGTGCAGGAAACAGGTGAGCTTAGTGTTGACTGGCCCAGGTATATCCTACCAGTTTGAAACTGATGACAATGTAGGGCAAGTCACTGAGTAACTTCCTTTTAACTGATTCCTTTTACTGGCTGTAAAAAGAAATTTAAAATTTAATGATTGAAAACAGAAAGTACAGAAAGTTTTTTTAAAAAGGCAGAAGGTAAGTCCATTGTAATCCTAAACCCTGCTGTCCCGAGGCAAGCACTATTAACAGTTTGGCACCCTCCCATCAAGTGTTTTTCTGTTAAAAAAAACACAAAACTTAACAGATTGGGGTGCCTGGGAGGCTCAGTCGGTTGAGCGTCTGACTTTGGCTCAGGTCATGATCTCCTGGTTTATGGGTTCCGGCCCTGCATCCGGCTCTGTGCTGACAGCTCAGAGCTTGGAGCCTGCTTCAGATTCTGTGTCTCCCTCTCTTTTTGCCCCTCCTCTGCTCACACTCTGTCTCTCTCCCTCTCTCTCTCTCAAAAATAAATGAACGTTAAAAAAAATAAACAGCTGCTTCTCTGGTCTAACGTTGTCCTATAACATTTCCCAGTTAATTCTTCAAGACCATAATATTTTTTCATGGCTGCATGATATTTAATCAAATGGATATATCATTATTTAACTTTTGCTCAGTTGTTGGATATTTAGGTATAATACTTATGTGTCATATTATAAATACGCCCTAATAAATACCTTTGCGCCTAAATCGTCGTCATCTGGATTATTTCCTTCGAAGAGGAATTTCTGAATTAAAAGGCAAGAACATTTTTAGGGCTCTGGGTATACTGTTCCGAACTATTTTCCAGACCGGTCAGCTCAATGGGAGTGGCTTACCACACTTGGAAGTTGGACTACATAACAAAAAATACTTCCGAGGGCTTCCACACAAGCAAGATATTACATTGCGGGGTGGGTAGGTAGGGCTGAGAGGCCAAGAGAGTTGGAAACAACCCCGTTTTCCCCCGAGGAAGAGGGGTCTACTTCGTTAATACTAGAAGCATAACTTTTCAATCCTGTACAACTTCCTCTCAGACTTCAGGCTTCAGTAAACATCATGACAGACTATGACCCCCAACCTAGCTTCCCATTAGTATTCCTCCACTCTCCGGAGACCTGCCTCTGTTCTTGTTCTTTCTGCTATGGCTGCTGTTACTTCCCCTCCGGCCCCTCTCCTAAGACTACTGCTGTCTTGTTGCCCTGAGGTTCCTGTCTTGAAGTTGGAGAAGTCCTTGTGGATCCATCTCTGGACCAACGGGCTTTACCCTATCAGTGTCCTTACAGTTCCTTCCATTCAGGAACTTGCACTGCGTCCCCCAGAGAATGAGCTGGGAAGAGTCTCATGCAAATAAAACTCCAGAATCTTATCTTATCCTAGAACGATGGAGGGGCATTTGCACATTAGGTCCTCTTTTTTGCCCACGGCTCCCCAATTAATAAATGAACACCTCTCGAAAATTTCCTAAGCTCCAACTGTTTGAAAAATTGGTAGATCGAATTTAGATTATGTCCTGATATAGGTGAAAAACGCTTGGGTACTAGTCCCATTTCTTCCTTTCACCAGTTGCATAACCACAATTTAGTCTGTGTACTCTGTGTGCCCCAATTTCCTCATCAATAATGTGATGCGTCATTTGGGAATTGAAGTATTCAGTATTCAGTACGATCTGAAAGGGAATAGAGTTGTTTTTAAGGCTCACTTTACAAGCCAGGGACATAGAAGGCTAAGAATAAAGATGAACTTTTTGGGTGATGAGTAGATCAATTGTAGTTCAAAACGTTAACTGGATCAACACAGAAATAGGTCCTATTGTACCTAAGAGTTTGATAAAGCATCACAAATCAGTGAGGGAAGAAAAGTCAGAAGATGATGTGGGGATGATGGAGTTAACAATTAGGAGAAAAAAAAATCTTTTTAGATTTTTTCCCCCTGTACCACATTCTACATTAACTTAGATTTAAAAACATATATTTTTAAAAAGGGAGGAAAAAATAAATATTAATTTTTAAGGGGAAGAGCTTGCAAACTTTTTGAAAAAAAAAAAAAGACTTTATTTTCTGAAGCAGTTACAGAAAAATTGTGTGGAAAGTATAGAGCATTCCCCTCTATCTCCTCATGTCATCCCCTCTCCACCCCTGCCCCAGTTTCCCCTATTATTAACATTTTGTGTTAGTGAGGCAGTATTATACATTATTTTTAACTGAAGTCAGTAGTTTACCTTAGGGATCACTCTCTGTGTGGGTTTCTTTCTCTTTTTAAAAAAAATTATTTAAATTTATTTTTAATGTTTTTATCTGTTTTTCAGAGAGAGAGAGACACAGAGCACAAGCCTGATGTGGGGCTCAAACCCATGAACCATGAGATCGTGACCTGTGCCAAAGTCGGTGCTTAACCGACTGAGTCACCCAGGTGCCCCTCTTTCTGTGGGTTTTGACTAATGTGTAATGATGATATGTATCTACTGAGGCACCTGGGTGGCTCGGTTGGTTAAGCGTCTGACTTCGGCTTAGGTCATGATCTCACAGTACCTGAGTTCAGGCCCGCGTTGGGTTCTGTGCTGACAGCTCAGAGCCTGGAGCCTGCTTCGGATTCTGTGTCTCCTTCTCTCTGCCCCTCCCCTGCTTATGCTCTGTCTCTCTGTCTCTCAAAAATAAATAAATGTTGGGGCGCCTGGGTGGCTCAGTCGGTTGAGCATCTGACTTCGCTCAGGTCACGATCTCACGGTTCGTGAGTTCGAGCCCCGTGTCAGGCTCTGGGCTGATGGCTCAGAGCCTGGAGCCTGCTTCCGATTCTGTGTCTCCCTCTCTCTCTGCCCCTCCCCCATTCATGCTCTGTTTCTCTCTGTCTCAAATAAATAAATAAATAAATGTTAAAAAATTTTTTAAAAAATGATATGTATCTACAACTACAGTGTTCTACAAAATGGTTTCTTTCCTCTAAAAATTCCCTATGCTCTCCCAGTTATCCCTTCCTTCTCCCAAGACCCTGGCAACAGCTGATCCTTTTTACCATTTTCATAGTTTTGCCTTTTCCAGAATGTCATGTAATGGGAATCATACATGAGGTAGCCTTTTGAAATCGACATTTTTCACTTGTCAATATGCATTTAAGTTTCCTTCATGGCTTTTAATGGCTTGATAGCTCTTTTGTTTGAATTATTACCAAATAATATTTCGTTGTATGGCTATGCCACAGTTTGGTTATCCATTCACCTACTGAAGGACATCTTTGTTGCTTCCAAGGTTTAGCACTTCTGGATAAAGCTGCTATAAACATTCATGCATGTTTTGTGTGGACAGAAGCTTCCAAGTCCTTTGGGTAAATTCTAAGGGGTGTGTTTATTGGATCATGTGGTGAGAGTATGTTTAGTTTTGTAAAAAATGGTCAAACTGCCTTCCAAAGTGACTGTACCATTTTGCATTCCCATCAGCAAAGTGTGAGAGTTCCTGTTACCGCACACCCTCACCAGCGTTCAGTGTCATTAGTGTTTTGGATTTGAGTCGTTCTAATAGCTGTGTAGTGGGATTTTTTTTTTTTTTAAGTTGCAATTCCTTAATGATGTATGATGCCGAGCATCTTTTCTTGTGCTTATTTGCTACCTTTATTTCTTCAGTGAGGTGTCTTTCACATCTTTTGCCCACTTTTAAATTGGGTTATTTGTTCTCTTATCATTGAGTCTTAAGAGTTATCCACATATTTTGGGGGTGTCTGTCTGGCTCAGTTGGTAGAGCATGCACTCTTGATCTCAGGGTGATGAGTTTAAACCCCATGTTGGGTGTAGAGATTACTTAAAGATAAGACCTTAAAGGGGCGCCTGGGTGGCTCAGTTGGTTGAGCGTGTGACTTCGGCTCAGGTTATGATCTCACGGTCCATAGGTTTGAGCCCTGCATTGGGCTCTGTGCTGACAGCTCAGAGCCTGGTGTCTGCTTCGGATTTTGTGTCTCCCTCTGTCCCTCCCCTGCTCACACTCTGTCTCTCAAAAAATAAAATAAAATGCTAAAAAATGTTTTTAAAAAAAAGGTCTTAAAAAAAAAAGAGTTGTCCATATATTCTGGATAACAATCCTTTCTTAAGTGTTTGACAAATATATTTTTTTTCAATCTGTGGCCTGTCTTAAATTTTTTTAACTTACAAACTTTTAAATGATAGGATTAATAAAAAAAGAAAAGATATGTTAAAGTGCACATTTAACAGTTATGTACACAGATAATTAGCATAATATGAGACATGACAAGTGGCAAAAATCAGCAGATATGACACATGGGTAATGTGTTTATCATATAAAAAACTCATACAATATATGGTCAGAAGACTTGAATGAATAAATCAAAAAGATTATAGGATTAATAAGTATGTCAAAAACTTTGACTCTTGCCGATAACAAATGCAAATCAAAATGATATTTTCCTTCCTTCCTTCCTTCCTTCCTTCCTTCCTTCCTTCCTTCCTTTCTTCCTTCCTTCCATAGTGATGGTTCTGTGTGTACCGTTCTAAAATTTAAAATATACTTTGGACATCTGCCCATATTAATCTTTATGCATAGCAGTCTATTATATGGCCCCACTAAACTTATTTACTCTTTTTTCTATTGATGGACATTTTGGTTGTTTCCAATTTTTGCTCTTTCAGATAGTGTTTCATTGAATATCATTTTCCCTGTCTTTGTATATATGTGAAAGAAGCTCAGTAGTATAGATTTCCAAAATTGGAATAGTTTGATCAAGCAAATCCCCTTCCATATCATGTTGGATTTTGATCCTTCTTGGTTCGCAAGGCAGTGATACAAAACATTTGCAATGCTTACCAGAAAAAGTCTAATAACAGCACTAGGCTTCTTCTCTTTAACTTCCATCCTTATTCCACCATATTCTGGCAAACCTGGTCCTATTCCAAAGTCATAGAAGAAGGAATAGTCCTTTCATGAATTAGGGAGCAAAGGAAAGTATTACTACTTGGCCATTTCCTTTAGCCTCTTAGAGTGAATATCACTCAGCTGTTCTTTTAAGCTTCTTACTTACATCTTGTGAATGGCAAGCAGTCGTGATGAGTTCTATGGGGTCACGCTTCCATTGGTGTCCTCTGACTACCTTGGATTATGAGCATGTAGCAGAAGATGCAGAACTAGAATCAGCTATAGGATGTATAGCCTGGGGTCTTAAAGTAGAATTTGCCACATGTGTTGGTAAGTCTCAGACGCTATATTTTTATCCACTTGACGCTCCTGTGCTACTGACCCAACCACTAACATGAACTGAGCTGTGTGCCTATGCCTTTGGTAGCTGATGATGTGCTGAGAACAGTGGTGAGAGACCTGTACAGAAGTTATAGAGATACTAGCAATAGTTATGTAAAATTTTGTAAACTTTAAAATCACAGGCCTTGCCACAGCAATCAGACAACAAAAAGAAATAAAAAGGGCGGGGTTCTTGGGTGGCTCAGTTAAGTGTCCAACTCTTGATTTCAGCTCAGGTAATAATTTTGGGGTTTGTGGGAACGAGCTCCATGTCGAGCTCTGTGCTGACAGCATGGAGCTTGCTTGAGATTCTCTCTCTTGCTCTCTCTCCGTCCCTCCCCTGATTATGTGTGCATTCTCTCTCTCAAAATAAATGAACTTAAAAAAAAAAAGAAATAAAAGGAATTCAAATTGGTAAGCAAGAAATAAAACTTTCACTATTTGCAGATGACATGATACTATATATAGAAAACCCTAGGCCGTAGACCACCCCTTATACAATGGAAACAAGTCAATCAGTAATGGATAACCCAGCACCTAGAGGTATCCGGTCAATAAGGATAGAACCTGAGAAGGACCAAGGGGGAAGGGGGGAGGGTGCAATGAGAACTTTATAGAACAAGGACCTTGCCTATAGTCAAAGAGCATTCCCTTTTGAATGTTCCCTCTCTGTAAAGAGAGCTTTCCTACTATTCTTCCTTTCTGATCTTATACTCTAATAAACTTTTGGGTGCTACTAAAAAACAAAAAAGAAAAAGAAAAAGAAAGAAAGAAAGAAGAAAGAAAGAAAAGAAAACTCTAAAGACTCCACCAAAAAACTGCTAGAACTGATAAATGAATTCTGTAGTCTCAGGATACAAAATCAATGTACAGAAATCTGTTGCATACCAATAACAAAGCAGCAGAAAGAGAAATTAAGAAAACAATCCTATTTACAATTGCACCCAAAACAATAAGATACCTAGGAATTCACCCAGCCAAAGAGGTGAAAAACCTGTACTCTGAAAACTGCAGAACACTTATGAAAGAAATTCAAGAAATGGAAATACATTCCATGCCCATGGATTGGAAGAAGTATTGTTAAAATGCCTATGATACCCAAAGCACTCTACACGTTTAATGCAATCCCTATCAAAATACCACCAGCATTTTTCACAGAGTTGGAACAAACAATCCTAAAATTTGTATGGAACCACAAAAGACCCTGAATAGCCAAAGCAATCTTGAAAAGGAAAAGCAAAACTGGAGGCATCACAATTCCAGACTTCAAGTTATATTACAAAGCTATAGTAATCAAAATAGTATGGAACTAGCACAAATGGATGCATAGATCAATAGAACAGAAAAGAAAATTCATAAAGGAACACACAATTAAATGATCGATTAATCTTTGACAAAGCAGGAAAAACTATCCAATGGGAAAAAGTCTCTTCAACAAATGATGCTGGGAAAACTGGACCACTTTCTTACACTAGACGCAAAAATAGATTCAGAAAGGATTAAAGACCTAAATGTGAGAACTGAAACCATAAGAATTCTAGAGGAGAACACAGGCAGTAACTTCTTTGACATCAGCTGTAGCCACTTTTTCTAGATAGGTGTCCTGAGGCAAGGGAAACAAAAGCAAAAATAGATTACTGGCACTACTTCAAAATAAAAAGCTTCTGCACAGTGAAGGAAACAATCAACAAAACTAAAAGACAACCTAGGGAATGGGAAAGGATATTTGTAAATGACATATCTGATAAAGGATTAGAATCCAGAATATATAAAGAACTTGTAAAGTCAGTTAAGTGTCCAACTCTTTGATTTTGGCTCAAGTCAGATCTCATGGTTCATGAGTTCGAGCCCCACTTTGGGCTCTGTGCTGACAGCATGGAGCCTGCTTGGGATCCTCTCTCTCCCTCTCTCTCTGCCTCTCCCCTGATCACACACTCTTTCTCTCTCAAAATAAACAAACAAACCAACAACAATGGGTGAAAAACATGAACAGATATTTCTCCAAAGAAAACATACAGATGGCCAACAGACACATGAGAAGGTGCTCATCATCACTCATCATCAGGGAAATGAAAATCAAAACTATAATGAGATATCACCTTACACCTGTCAGAATGGCTAAAATCAACAACACAAGAAAGAATAAGTGTTGGTGAGGATGTAGAGAAAAAACACTCGTGCACAGTTGGTGGGAATCAAACTGGGGCAGCCACTGTGGAAAACAACATGGAGGTTCCTCGGAAAGCTAAAAAGAGAACTACTTTATGATCCAACAATTGCACTACTGGGTATTTACCCAAAGAATACAAGAACACTAATTCAAGGGGACACAGGCAACCCTATGATTATAGCAACATTATTTATAATAGCCTAGATATGGAAGTAGACCAAGTGTCCATTGATTGATGAATGGATAAAGAAGATGTAGCAGGTATATACAGTAGAATATTATTCAGCCATAAAAAAGAATGAAGTCTTGCCTTTTGCAAATACATGGATGGAGCTAGAAAGTATTATGTTAAACCAAATAAATCTGTCAGAAGAAGACAAATGCCATCTGATTTCACTCATAGGTGGAATTTAAGAAACAAAATGAACAAACAAAAGGAAAATAGGAGAGAGAGAGAGAGAGAGAGAGAGAGAGAGAGAGACCAAGAAACAGACTCTTAATTATAGAGAACAAACTAATGGTCATGAGGGGGCAGTTGGGTAGGGGAAGGGGGGAAATAGGTGATAAGGATTAAGAAGCACATTTGTGATGAGCACCGGGTGTTATATGGAGGGGTGAAATCACTATATTGCACACCTGAACTAATATAAAACTGTATCTTAACTAAGTGGAATTAAAACAAAAACTTTAAAAAAAAGGAATGATCTAAGCCAAAAATAAAGTCACAGGCCTTTGTGAGAGATGAGCATCAGGAATGGAATTTGGAAGGAAATGAAATTAAATGTGATACTTTATGTAATACTCAGGTAACATATTAGTAATATCTGTGATACTTTAGTAACACTTTTGACAGTGCTTAACTTTTCTATTCCATAACTTGTGGACTTAGACGCTACATATGACGTGGTGTGTTAGAAAACTGTTATGTGGGGACTCACTTCTGGAAGGCCAGTGGGAGGAGTGTCAAAGAGAAAAGGATGGATGTCAGTTAAAAGCAGTAAAGGGAAGTTTTATCCAGTACTATTACAATAGGGGAAAGAGACTTCCGTGTGGGCCTGAGTTTAATTCCAAACACAGTAAGGACAAAGTGGGCTATAGAGCAAGGAAGCAGAGTGAGAGGGTCAAGCAATGGACTATTCTTAGGTAATAGTCAGGCGTTGGGGGGTTCTTGGTAAATGGCTTTAACAAAACACTTAACAAGCCAAGGGGAAGGTATCAAGATGGGAGATGAAGGACTTTGCTGAGATATCAAGTGTCAGATCTCAAGGGCTGGGGATTGAAAGGATTCTTTGCTGTATTCAGCAGGCCTAGGACAGGGCCCAAGGACAAGCCCCCTTTGAAGCGAGGGCTCAGAAGAGCCTGTCTAAAATTTGGTCAAGGAGAGAGTTTTTCTCAGGAGTTCCATGGACCTTCTTCCCAGGCAAACAGGCATAACTGGTCAATAGCATAAAACATAAGCCATTTAAGGTCTTGTAGTGGTTTTTAGGGCATACGGTAAATTAAGAAACAATTATTTAAGAAAATCTACTCGGCAAAAACAGCAAGTCTGTGGCATTTGAACCGTGACCTGCTCTTTCCCTTCCCTGTCCCAGCTCAGCCTGAAGGAAATGCTGCCCCAGGACTCCAGCACAGAACTCAGTGCTCTCTCTTCCTCCAGCTCCCTGTTCGGGACAGTGATAGATTTCCAAGAGGAGCAGACCCAGACCATCAGCATTTCTCATCACCAGCTGTTTCTTGCAGAGGCTCAGTTATGGCAAGTGCAGCTGAGAGGTTGAGATAGAGGCTGTAGCTCAGACACTGTGTGCTAAGAACACGGGCCCCAATTCCAGGTTGTTTGGAGGAGAGAGATGACATACTGGGAGAGGAAAACTGAGAAGACTAGAGGCTACTGTCCCACCTAGTGCCTTCCTCTTAAGGTAAGGGTGTGCTCAGGGAGAAAGACATCATCATCCCTGCCCCAAGCTCAGAAACACAGCTCAGGGGTTTTGCCCAGGGGAAGAGACAGGCTATAAAATGGAGAACTCTAAAGTTCTCCTTTAAGGGCAGACTGCTTGAAACAGAATGTGGAGAAGTTCATGTCTAAGGGTGCTCTCAAAAAACGATGGAGGTTTTATGAGACAGCAATTAAGAAAAGGCTGATAGCAGGATACCTGGCTGGCTTGGTCAGCAGGGTGCGTCACCCTTGGCCTCAGGGTTGTGAGTTTGAGCCCACATTGGGTGTAGAGATTACTTAAATAAAGAAAGAAATTTAAAAAAAAAGAAAAAGAAAAGAAAAGACTGGTAGCTTCATGAGTGATAGAAGTGAAAGCACGAACCAGCTAGTTTACCAGAGAGAACCAGGGAGAGGGACATCTAGGTAGAGCCCCCTGGGGACAGAACAAACCTCAGACACTCACCTCAAAAACTTCCCCTGCAAGGGAGTACAAATTTAATTGGATTAGACTCTGAAGCAATTTATGTCCCAGGGATTTGTCACAAACAATAGCACAAATTGGCATTGGTGGAGCCCACAAGGAAAGAGACAGTGGAAGAGAGCCCTGTTAAGTCCCACTGTCATTGTACAGTGACTGTGTGCATGCCCCATACAGCATCTTCTGAAGAGCAACATCAGAGCCTTCACACTGTGGGGAAATACACTTCACTAAAATCGTTCAGCCAGTCAATAAACCAACAGGTAGGGGCATTCACTTTCGAATGTCGCCTCTCTTTAAAGAGAGCTTTCCTACTATTCTTCCTTCCTAATCTTATATTCTGATAAACTTTGGCCTGCTGCTCAAACATAAATACATAAACAAACAGGTAAACAATAATAAACTCTGGATGAAGAGGGAGGGGCTGGCCTCCAGGGTTGCTACAGTATATTATCAGGAGTATCTAATTTCAACAAAAATTATGTAACATTCAGAGAAACAGGAAAGTGGGACCCATACATAGGCTACAAAGTAAGCAACGGAAACTGCCTGTGAGGACAGATGTCACACCTGACTGACAGATTTCAAAGTAGCCATAGTCAAAGAACTAAAAGAAATCATGCTCAAAGAAATAAGAGGAGATGGTTACAATCTGTTATTATGCAGAGAGTATCAATAAAGAGATAGTAATTATAAAAAGAATCTAATGGAATTTTTGGAGTTAAAAAGTACAGTACCTGAAATAAAAAAAACCCACTGGAGACGTTCGACAGTAGATTTGAACAGGTAGAAGAAAGAATTAGTGAGCTTGAAGACAGATCAACAGAGGTTATAAAATC